>NC_062213.1:53302267-53902267 GCF_902686445.1 Sciurus carolinensis | reverse complement strand
ACATTCAATTTTGTTGTGATTTTTTCTTTTACCCTTCTTTATAAATGCAATACTTCTTTTCTGAATATTAATGTTTTTTACATAAATTGTTACCAAATTCTAAAGTAATTCCATTAAAGTCAGAGATCATAATAAATTAAAGCTCATTCTTCTGAAATTCATTGAGTATTGTTTTACAAGGAGATAATGTCAACTTTACTAAAGTTTCAATTATGCAGTTGAAAATCAGATTCATTCTGCCTTTTTTATGCATGTTCGCTCTAAATGTTTGTTAAATTGATTGAAAGTGTTATTCATATCTTCTTTTTCACTTTCTTTTCTTTTTTGTTTAGTTTTTTCTAAAATATTCTAAGAAAAGACCATTTATCAATCATTTTTTAAATTTGATTTTTTTTCCTTATTGTTTTATTACTTTTTAGTTCATGTAATTTGAAGTTATTGGTAAAGGCATGTATATTTGGACTTTAATTCATATAGAATTGACTTTTACATCAATAAAAATATTTTTGCATATATCTATTAAATATTCAACTTTTTTCTATTGACACTTTTAATGTTGCAGTTATTCCCCATCTTTAGCTTCCAACCTATGTCTTTGCATTTAATTTGCATCTCTTGCAGACATCATGTGGTTGATTCCCCTCCTTGATTTTAATTTTTTATGAATATGTTTTCATTAAATTTAAATTTTTGTTCAATTGTTGTTTAATGTAATTATTCATAGATTTTTGTATAATCCTACTTCATGACTGTGTTTGGTAATTATCCTTTTTTTTCTTCCTTTTATTCCTGTTTCTGGCCTTGATTTGAGACATTTTTGGCATTTCCCTTTAAATCATATATTCAAAATATGGCTTTATATATTTTTTAGTGGTTGCATTGTGCATGGATATGTGCATCTTTATATTTCTGCACTCACTCCATCTGGTTTCAGAGTGTCATTTAATACACAATATGAAAAATGTATAAAAAGTATATTTACTACTCCTTGGCCTATACCCAAAGGACTTAAAATCAGCATACTACAGAGATACAGCCACATCAATGTTCATTGCTGCTCAATTCACCATAGCCAGATTGTGGAACCAACCTAGATGCCCATCAGTTGATGAATGGATAAAGAAATTGTGGCATATATATACAATGGAATATTACTCCGCAATGAAGAATAATAAAATTATGGCATTTGCAGGCAAATGGATGAAATTGGAGAATATCATGCTAAGTGAGATAAGTCAATCTCAAAAAACTGAAGGACGAATGATCTCCCTGATAAGCGGATAAGGACATATATTGGGGGGTGGGAAGGGTTAGCATTAGGTTTAGGGTTAGGTTTAGGGTTAGGGATAAGGAGTGTGGTAAGAATGAAGGAAAGAAGGACTGTATAGAGGGAAAAGAGGGGTGGGGGGAAGGGAAAAAAATAATGAATCAAACATCATTGCCCTATGTAAACGTATGATTACACAAATGGTATGACTTGACTCCATGTACAAATAGAGAAACAACATGTATCCCATTTGTATACAATAATAATAAAAAATAAATTAAAAAAAGTATATTTAGATTTATGTCATACCTTCTTCTTGTCACAGATTTCATTTCTAAATAATATAGAATCCACAGTGGTCTTATTTATTCATTATTTATTACTTAGATACATTTTTGTCTTTTAAAGAAATTATAAGAAAAAATTACACACACATTTATTTTCAATTCCTTGGGACTCTGTTCCTTCTTTTAGATCTAAATTTCCATTTTGGTATTATTTTTTCTTCATTATAGTTATGTTACTGCACATTTTGTACTATAGTTCTTCCAAAAATGATTTTTCATAATTTATCTTACAATGTCTGCCATTATTTGAATCTTAATTGTCCCATATAAGTTCATGTGATAGAAGTCTGGTCCTCAAAATGGCACTTTAGATACGTGGTGGAATCTTAAAGAGACAGGGCCATGTGAGAGGTCTTCAGGTCTTTGGGGGCATGATCTTAAAGAGGATTGTGGGACCTTAGCCTCTTTCTCCTTTTAACTTCTCAGTTAGTAGAAGCCAGGTTTTGTTTCACAACACATTTGTGCCATGAAATGCTGCCTTACACAGGCCCAAAATAATAGGGTTATTTTATTATGCGATAAAAATCTTTTAAACTATCAGTCAAAATAAACTTATTCTCTTATAAATTGATATATATCAGACATTTGTTATGGTGATGGAAATTTCACTAACACAATGTCTTTTTGTCAACCTTTTTACAGGATATTTCTCTCTGGTTATAACAATCTACTTGACAGTTTTTAAAAATATTTATTTTTAGCCTTTAAAATATTGTTTTTGCAATGTCTTCCTATTTTTGTGTGTTTTGTTCCTGAAAATAATTTTGTGATAAATAATAAATACTGTTTTAATAATTCTATTTTATTATTGATTTTAGCAGTTTGTTGTGTGCCTCATTACTTTTCCTGTTATTTATCTATTTGAGATGAATTATTAGCACCTTATATTTGTATAATATATTTTCAAAAATATTAGAATATTTTCAGTTATTATTCTTTCCAGTATTTTATTCCACTGCATTTTCTCCCTTCATTTTGAGACTCTAATCTCATACAGTCTAGTATTTCATTTGTTCCTGACACTCAGCTCATACTGTTTTCTAATTTCTTTAATTTGAATCATCAGATTGGATAATTTTTACTGATTCATATTGAAGTTTGACATTTCCTCTCTAGAGTCCAATATGCTGACATATGGATTTCTTTTTTTCTTTCAGATCTAGAATTTCAGTTCATTTTCAGTTTTAGAATTTTCATTTGATTTTGTTCCTAGTTTATAATTTTGTGCTTGTATTTTGTCCCTATCTCATTGGTCATGTCCATTTTTTAAAGAATGAATAAAATATTTATAACTGAGGTTTTGAAATTTTTGTGTGATTAATCCCACATCCTTATCATCTTGGGAAACTTTCCATTTACTGCATCTTTTATTGATTATGTGTAACATATTCTAGCTTCTCATTTCTGCTAATTCTGCTTGGTGGACAATGAGAATGATTTATTTTATTGAATTTGATCATGTTGTTATCTCATTTATTTTATTTTGTTTTGTAGGAAAATTATATTACGTGAAGATCCTGCTTCATCCTCGGTGTTTAATTCTTGCTAGGGAAGATCTGGTTCCATTTCATATTTGGTCCCAGTGTATATTCCTTTTTCCTAACATATTTCTGGATATTTGATTTCATTTCTGAGTTATCAACTGAATGCAATAGCAAGTTCTCTCCCTTCTGATCAAACAAAAATTCTAAAAGCTCCCCAAAATGCATAGTTGTTATCTTCTGTCTCTCATCTCACAGGACCAGCTGTCTAGTAGGACTCATGAATGTGAATATCTTGTTCTCAGCCAAAAACTTGCAGGAAACCCCATACAGACTTCTAGTGCCACATTTCTGCTCTGCTCTTTTCTTTGCAGGGTCCTTCATCACAAATCCCATCCATCTCATTACTCCCAATCTCTGAGATTATTGTTTAGCTCAGGGTGGCCCTCTACACTACATGGGCTCTGTATCTTTGCACCACAGTCAGGAAAGTGTCTTTAGGCAGAAAATTGAAATAATTATATGACTTTACTTATGTATTTCTTTCTCATGTATCAGAGTCTTATACTATCTCTTTTCTAGCTCTTCAAAATAATTTTTATACATTTTTAATTTCATATTATATAGTGGTGTAATTATGCAACAGCCATGAAGCAAGACTAGCTCTCTTTAAGATGATCAGAGGTTTCAAATAATTTTAGGGCTCTCGAAAGTTGCCATAAAACAGGCTTTATATGTATGAACTTGTAGGGATTATTCATATAAGCTGGAATGAGACTGACTTCACCTAGAATTATACATTGCACCAACTCCCACAGATGTTAAATTATTGGAGTTTTACAAATGGCAATAGGAAAAATATATTTAATTTCAAAATTAATTTAGTTCCTTAAAAAGAGATGTAACGTTACAAATAAATGAGTACTTGTCTTTAGTATGGCAGGGATTTTGAGTAAGAGCCAGTCTAATGCTTGGAAATGAATTTTGATTGACAGAACTGCCTTAAGATTTGATAATAACACATAAATCTGAAAGGATAGGTATGTTTTCAATATTGAGTGTCCTACTTATTATACCAAGTAAATAAGTAAAATGGAAATGAAAAACCTCCAAGAAAAATTTTCACTGCAAAACCAATTCAATAGATTTCTTTATTTTTCAACATTTGATCCCATAAATTTTTAATATTGGTTGAATTCTGATTCTGTTTCTGAGACCAAACCAATAAATAGTCCTTGTAATTTCATTAATTAAATAATAGCTTGGTGCATATTTCCTCAGTTTTTCAGAATATGTGTGTTACTATCAGTGATGAAAATGTGGATGTCTAAAGAACCTATTATTTTTTATATTTGTTTGCTTTTAAATTTAATTAATCCATCATCAGTGTTCTTCCATCCTCCAAGCTGACTGACAGAAAATCACATAGCTGTCAAGTAGATTCATGTTACTAAAGTAATGTGAATTATTATTTTCTTATGTGAGGAAAAAATAACACAAATGGAAAACAGCTGTCAGGCATAATTCAATTCATTATTATTTAATGCAATATACAGAGGTAGACTCTTTTGAAATATTAATTCCACTAAAAATAGAAGCACAGTCATGGACACTCCCCAAGTTTCTGACAGCACTCAAGAACCAACATAAAGCTGTGTGATCACTGTGGAATCCCACATGTCAGCCAACCTTCACCCTGTCACAGGAAGGGCTTAAACATGGTTACCTAGTTGTGGGCAGTGATATCAAAAGAGTCTTCTTTTGTCCCCAAATAAATAAATACTGTGCAGTATGAAAAAAAGCCTTTATATAAAAACTTAAGATATTATTAAAATTCATGTACAAGACACTTTTAAACATCAATCTTAAAGATTACATGCTGTTTTCAATGACCTCTATCTGTTCTGGAAAATAATTATTAATTTCATAACTTCATTTCTTTTCCTAAATGAGGTAAAGGATGTCCACTTCTAGCAAGGAAAAGGTGAAAGTTCTAATAACTGTAAAACTAATGCACTCTTGCATGCTTCCAATCTCACTTCTCAACTGTATTCCCTGAATTTTGTCTCAGGTAATTTTCTCCCATTATGCTCTCCTGGCCTCAGAGAACACCACCTTACTCCCTATACATAAACTTTTTTGTTCTATTATTTATTCATTTTATTCTCTGATTTTTAGAATTTCAAGTCTAGCATTGTTTACTTGGGTATAGTGTCTAAATTACTTCTGCTCTCCACAACTAGAAAAAATGTCCTATTATTAATTTTCTTACCTCTCAGTATTTTTCATAATTCTTACCATGCTTAAGTATAAAGTATGATTCTTTGAAGGATATGCCTCTGGAAGATCCATAAGGTCTTATGGTATCTCTGTTCTATTTCTTTATTGAATATACAGAAAGAAATAGGTTCTAATACTAGTTAAATAAAACATGAAGGGTTTTTACTACTCCATGAGTCACATATTCACAATGGCATAAAAGGAGATTGTTTTGAGGACAACTATGTCATCAGTAAACACAAATATACCCAGCTAATCATATGGCAACTCATAGGACACATGAAAATATACGCTGCATTTGCAAAGAGTTTTGTTTTGGTTTCATTCAGTTCATGATTTGTTTATAAACCTTTAATTTTTCACCCATGCATGGCTCTCCACTCAATAAGAATCTGCTATGTTATCTGCAGTAGTAGCTGCCCTACCAAGTCCTTCTTCCTCATCCTTCACATATTCTAACCTTAGTTTCAGAATTTTATAGACCTGTGATATTTTATTTTTGCATTGAAATACTTTTCATATCTCTACATTTTAATAAGAAAAGATTCAATAAGTGTGACTAAGAAAAGATACAATAGACTGCTTATTTTCTCATAGAAAAAAGTGTAATGCATAAAAATTGTGGTTAAAATCTTTTTTGGGGTGGGGAGGGGGACACTGCAGGGACACACAGAAATGTAAATAGTATAGTAAACTTCTCCTTTGCAAGGACTCCTTAGTGGCAAGGAGGAGGAGATGGGCAGGGAGCAACATTTTCAGGCAGCTACTTAATCTTGGTTTTGAGTTGTGGATATTTTTAATGGAGAAATAATTTGTGACAACCAGGAAACAGGCTTCAGAGGAATCATGAGATTTGTTTTAAAGAAGTATGTGCTGTGAAAATAGAAGGTCTATGATGATAAGAAAAAATTGAGTCTCTGGCTAGGAAAGCAATTTTAATGTTGAACTCTTTGTTCATTTTGTGCTATTATAGATGTCTGATAGGAGCATCGAAACTTTATAGGTACAGAAAAATCAGAATATTAAGTTTACTTAAATTAATTCATTCTTACTTTTCCTTCATAATCAATCAAATCAGTTTTTATGTAGGTTTAGAAATTATAGCAACTACAGTAATTAAATAATATGCATCTTATATAATAAAATCCTGCTTAAAAGTTCATGATATTCAAAGTGGCATCTCTAACAGAGCAATTTTCTCTCAAAAAAGTGGGAAGATTATTGTCAAGAACATTTTCCTTGGTAGAAAATGAGAAAATTAAAAGTGCAATTATCTTCCCTTACTTTCAAATTAAACCACCAGAGGTATAAAACTGTCAATTAGACAAATAACTATATTTTAGGAATTACATTTTGGAACCCATAAAATACCTGGTATCCTTAAATTGGATTCAATTCATTGTCACAAAGGAAAGAATGGATCTTTATTTCTTTTCAGATAAGATTGTTTTCCTTATTCAAAAATATTTATAGCAAAAATATGTATTTTCCCAGTCTCCAACACTTATCTCATATGTGCTAACTAAATTAAGTTTGTGACTAACAGTACCAATATAATAAACTGCACACAACAAGAAGTGTACATCAGTATCCTTTCTAGATTCTCTCTTATGTCTTCAAACCTTTCATAGGCATCCAGGCTTGAATTTCACTCTTCTTCTCAGAAAATTTCTTCATTTACTCCAAATCTACTACAAGAAAAGAATTTCCTCACTAGTTCATTTTTAAAAGTTTTTAATTGTTCTAATTTATTGTACATGACAGTAGAATTCATTTATACATTTTGATAGATCCTATATAAATGGAGTATAATTTCTTATTTTTCTGATTATATATATCATTCTTTAGTATGTGTTCTCATTTTTCCTCTCTCTCCTTCTATAGTAGAAAATAATTTACATTCCAAGTCCTAAAACACCTTAGTGGGCTATGTTGGTTGAACATAAGACTGTGGGTCAATAATTCCTCTAAAAATTAACTTTTTCTATGAATGTCTTACCCTTGAAAATAGAAATTTTAAAACTGTCTTTCAGCATGCTGTACCTCAAGACCTCTCTCTTTACCCAGATGCATAGGCACATTTTTCTGAGATTTTGGTATCAAGTTGATATGTGTGTGTAGGTATGTAAATCTGTATACTCCTATGATGAGGATTAGTATATACATTAGTTCACACTCAAACTGCATCTTTTAGCCCATGACCTCCCTTTCTTTTTGAAACCTATGATTATCCACTTTCTTGTACATTATCTTCTTTCATAATAAGAAATCTACAATGGAGAAAATATACAAAGGGCTTATTCTCACTTTTCTTTTTTTATTTCTAACAAATAACGCACTCTTCAGTCTTTAAATGAGGAAAATGCTTCTTCCTATTTATCCCTGTAGGCATTTAATTAAAACAAACTTCATCCCACAAATATGTCTATTTAGACAAAAAGAAATCAGTGTTCAGAAGAACACATTATTTGGTATAAGATTATTAACCGAAGATACTTACAAAGCACATATTGATATGAGATTCTATAGTAGGTGGTTGAGCTTAGTCACTGTTCTTTTATTTGTTTTTAATTGCTTATAGAATGGTTCATATCCTAAACATAATATTAATAAGCTTGCTTCTAAATCTTCAGTTGTAGGAAATATATGTTTTCAAGGTTGGAGTGTCAACTAGAAATAAGTTCAGTTTTGCTTCAGACTGGGAAAGAAAAAGATTGTTAACTCATCAAATGTTTCACTAAACTCGATATGTCCTACAGCATAGAGTGGTAAAATCTCTTTTCAAAAACATTTAAAAGTCAAATAATTTAAAGATAAAGGTTTCATAGGTGTGACATGCAATCAGTATCTATTTGCTAAAATAAATATAAATAAGTCAAGTAATCACAGTAGAAAAATAATTTAGCTCTGAAATGTGATTTTTCACTTACATTAGTTATTAATTCAAAAGCCTTTGCCAAGTGGCATTCATCATCCCCTATAGCATTAGCATACATATGGTAATCAAAAACAAACAAGGCATGAACTCCGACCTAATGGATTTACAACATAGTAAGGGGAAGAAAATATCAATCACTTATTCCTAAAAATTTTATGCCATGTACATTATAGATAATATGATATGGATTTTCAGGGGTGAGAATTCTTTTATTCCCGTATAGAAAACCTTAATGAAGCTCTGACAATTCAGAAGTTACAAGTATTTTCTCTCAAAGATCTTTCAGGTTATTTTCTTTCTAATATTCATAACTTTTCTAACTTTCAAAAAGCAATGCTTATCATAATCAACTTGAAATGAACAATAGCAAAAAATCTGAAGCATTTGGTAAAAAACATAGCCATTATTCATCATTCAGAAACATTTAAGCATAATTCCAAAATGTTTTCCCAACATATAATCTGTGTACATCATGAATGAGATGCCTTTTATTACTTTGTTTTACTTTACTTCTTGGAAATCCAAAACTACATAACTGATACACACCTCAGTTTGACCTTGCTTCATTTTAAATGCACAATACCATATGTGGGTGATGGAAAAGTCTGAACAGCCTAGCTCTATATGGGGTAAATAGGTCAATACAGATGCTCCTTGATTTATAGTGGGATTACGTCCCCATAAACCTATCACAAATTGACAATACTGCAAGTCAAAATACATTTAATATATCTAACCTAGAGAAAATCATAGCTTGACTACACAGCACCTTGTCATTCACCTTTGAGATCTGTCCCTCACAGCAGCAGCACAGCCTCACCAGAGAGAATTGGGAAGGATCAGAATCTGAATATGAAGTGTGATTTCTACTGAATGCTTATTGTCTATACACCATTATAAAGTGGAAAAATCATATGTTGTGCCATTGTTAAGTGAGGTGCTGTCTGCAGACTAATAATCACTTATTTGTATTTTCCAGAAATTCTAAACAATTACAGTCTTAAAATATGCTACCTTTTTTTCTTTCTTTTTCTGCTTCTTTCTGTCAACTTTTATTGACTAATAATGTTCCATGCATTTTCCTGCTAGGCTATTTATCTATGAACTTTTATGACTTTTGTGACTTTCCTAGGTATTTCTTAACTGCTATTGTATAACTGTCATCTACTTACTGTTGTATCCATGATGATTTAAATTCTACCTCAATTTTTAAAATTTTCTGGTTTTCCTTTTGATTGCTTCTTTGATTTGTGAAGTATTTTGGTGTGTTTTTAAATGTCCAAACATTTGAGAAGATTTTCTAGAATTTTATTTTTGTTGATTTCCAGTTTAGTTCATTGTGGTCTTGAAACACATTTTACATAATTTCAGCACTTTGAGTATATCATTTCAGTGCTTCTGTTTTAATTAGAGAAGTAACAATTTTAGTAATATTAATTATATTGATGTTCTCTATACATAATGAATCTATTTTTCTCTGTTTTCAATATTTTCTGTTTATCTTTGGTTTCAACAGTTTACTATCATGTGTGATATACAGATTTTGGATGTGTAGATTGTTTTTCATCAAATAATCAAACATGGAAAGTCTTTAGTCATTCTTTTCTTTTCAACAGAGAATTGAACCCAGGGATGTTCTACCACTGAGCTATGTTCCCAAGTTCCTTTTTTTTTTTTTTTTTTTTTTTTTTTTTTAATAAGACAGGGTCTCACTAAGTTGCTAAATCTTTGCTAAATTTCTGAAGCTGGCCTTGAATTTATTATCCTCCCAACTCAGCCTCCAGAGTCACTGGGATTACAAGCATATACCACCACAGTTGGCCTCACTCATTATTTTTAGAATTTCTTTCTATTATCTACTCCTTTCTGATGGATTATGAAAAATAATATTCCTACTTTTTTTGAATTCCTTAAACACAATTTGTCTTAGTTCCTTGAACACACTCACAGTAGCTGTTTGGAAGTATCTATTGTCTCTTAAATCCAACATACTCAAACACTCAGAAACGGATTCCACAGGAAAAAAAAAAAAAAAAAAAAACTTTTCCTAGAGAAGACCTTGCACTTTTTTCTTTCTTTGAAAATTGAACATTTTGATGTTTTAAATAATTGTAGCAGCAATGGATTTACATTCCCCCTTGAGATAGGTTTTTGTTGTTTTGTCTGTTTATTTATTTCTTTGTTTAGTAAATTGCCAAACTAAATTTCTGAAATCAGTCTCCTTTGCAGTGGGTTACTGCTGATATCTCTGTTGAACTTTTAAAATCAGCATTCCTGATTTTATCTTTAAGCCTGTCTTTAAAAGTGTCACACCTGTGTGTTTTTAAATTAGTGGCCAGGAAAAACTGCAGGAGATTTGTGCTCAACCAATTCAAGCTAGTAAAATTTCAAGTAATATATCTCTTTGTGGATAGGGGAACACATTGGAAGTTTAGGCCATTTTTAAATCTTTCCAGTTTTTGCATCTCACTGGACTATTTTGCATGTTATTCACATGGGCAGAACTTGTGGAGTGGCCAGGAATGTGAGACTGATTTAGGTTCTCTTCATTTTTTTTCATACATAGACACAGGCCAAGTCTAGTATAGTCTTCTTCCAAGCAAGCCAATTTGGACAATTAGAGATTTTGGTCCTTTCTACTCTCCCTGCTCAACATCACCTGCCTCAAAATTCCATCAGCAATGCAACTGGACATGAGAATCATTCATTGATTTAATTGTGCGAGTTTCTTCTCAAACAGCAAAATCCTAGCACTCCTCTGACCTTTCTGTTCCAATAGAGCCTCCACTTCCAAGAAACTGGATGGTGGGGTTGAGGGGGAGCCACACATCCTTAGGCCAAAATGCCACAGATTCAGTTATTCTTACCTCAAGTCAACCAATTTTTCAAGCTTAAATACCTCTCAGAGTTTGTATGCTTTGGGGAGAACAGAACTGGTTGCTTTGGTCAATTTTCCAACTTCACATTTACTCTTTTGGAAAGACTTTACCAGTCTCTTCCCTGGACCCTAGATGGGTGTGGCTCAAAATACTTTTCTTTCATATAATCCAACATACATAATATTTTCCAAATTGTGCTTTAGGAATAATGTGAAGTCTAGAATGATGTTATCTTACTCAGGAGATGATTTGCTTTTCTTCTTTTACTGACCCAGGTGCCTTAGCACCCTGGATTAAGATGACTTCAAGATGAGTGGAGGCTGTTTTTATACTAGACTCGGTTCTTTGCTACAGTTTTGTCCTGCCCTCAACCCTGGGAGAAGTAAAGACCCCAATCTCATCGCTGTAGTTCTGTGGTGGTGATACCGGTGGTGAGAATCAAGCAGGGTTGAGTTCCGTTTCCCCACATGTGAAGATTAAACACCCAAGAAACTTTGAGGCAATGGTAGAAAGCAAGTATTACTTAATGGATAGAACAGAGGCTGACTTCTCTGCAGGGAAGGGGTCCCAAAGCTGGGTATCCAAAGAAGTGGGGATGTCCTGTTCCTTTAATTCATTTCAGATTTCTTTGTTCTTATGCTCTCCTTCTCCCCTTATCTTGCTGGCATGAACCAAAAGATGGGTCAAAGATGGAGTGATCCTGGGCAGGAAGGGAATATCCCAGGAGGCATTGATTAACAACTCTAAACTCCCTATAGGAAGGAAAAATTCCCTGGAGGTAGGTCACCTTGCAACAGAGTGGAGGAGGAGTGGGAAGGACTCTGGATATACCAGTATTTGATTCCCTTTTCTTTCCAGCCAGCCTCCATCTTCCCCATCAGACCCATTTGTTTGTTACGTACACTGACTGTCTTCTTTTCCCCGGGCCTCAGTGGAACCAAGATTATTGGTCTTTTTGTCTTCACTTTGGGACGTGATTGAATTCCCAAGAGAAAAAAATGTTTCCCCACCCTGTCCTGAAGTCCATGGCCTTTAATAGTCACAATTACCAATTTTATCATTAATAAAGTCCTTTGCCATTATTCCAATGCTATATTTATTTTTGCCATTGTTAGCTATCTTTATTTTTAGTTATATATTTTATTTTTAGTTCAGTTTTTCTTTTGAACACTTAGTATTGGGAATACTTTATATTTTAGACATTTTATTTGTAATCCTACTGGTAATCATATCATATGTACATTTATAATGATTAAGTGTAACATGTTTATCCAATAAAGATCACTAAGAAAATAAATCAGTAGGCTGTAATTTCTGCCAGAATGAATTTGCCTGCTCTTAAATTTCACTTTTTCCCCAGTGAAGACCATATTTCTTTAATCTGGAATTATAGAACATGTAATTATACTAACGTGTTCAACATTTTCTCCTGGAGTTTGCCTTTAAGCTCGCTCTCACATCGACAACAGTTCTGTTTTGCTCCGTATGCTTCACTGGTCTCAAGTTTACAAGTAGTCCTTTTAAACACTGACTTTCGTTTTTGAAAGAATAAAGCCTATGACAAAATATTAGGTATGCAGCCAAATTTTCATTCATGTATGAAAGCAATAGTGAGATATTCTCACATATGCACTGGTGTGGAGAAGAAACTAGTCATGAACTTCCTCAAGAAAGAGTGTCATTGTTAAAATTTTTAACCAAACATGTTACATGGGTGCATTCACTCATATTAATTTATGTTGCTTTCTAATTTAGACATGAGTTATAAATATTTATATCTCCTTAAATATTCTCCAAATTACACTTTTAATGACTGCATAGAAATAAAGTACATACATATTTCACAATTTATTTAAGCATTAATTTATGGAGCTAGAAAATGAGTAGCTACAAATGCTGACTGAGGCACCATATTACCTGGGAATTTAGTCCTACCTCTGGCAATTAGTAGTGCAGTGAGTTATTGGTATAAGAAAGGCAAATTCCCTCAATCATATCTCCTTCACATGGTTAAGAGGACTAAAGAAGTTAATACAGATAAAGTTCATAGAAGAACACTGGCAACTTGTAAGTAGTAACATTAATACCGTTTATTTCTTTTCTTTCTTTTTTTGGTACTGGGGATTGAACTCAGGGGTACTCGGCCAGTGAGCCACATCCCCAGTCCTACTTTGTATTTTATTTATGGACAGGGTCTCACTGAGTTGCTTTGCACCTTGGTTTTTCAGAGGCTGACTTTGAACTCTCTATACCCCTGCCTCAGCTTCCTGAACCACTGGGATTACAGGCATGGGCCACCATGTCTAGCGATGCTGTTTATTTCTTATTAACCACATTGCTGCCTACATTTAGTTATTTAACTAGAAGAGACTTCTATAAATTGATCTCATCTTCACAGTATCAAGCAGATATTTCTTGAAATGTCTAACACTAGAATGACATTCTTTCCTAGTTTATAGCACTTATGTTGATATCCTACTCTTCATTTTTTTTAGCATTATTTTGTTCATTGCAATGAGAATGTTAAATGTGTGTGTTCATGCCACCATCTCATCTGAAAGTCTGCCATCACCTACTTTGCATTTAAATGACTTACACCACCAAATGCCTGGTACCATTCTTGTCATTACTTTTTAGCTTTTGAAGGGGTCTTCTGTTTGTCTCTTTCATTAATAATCACAGGCTTATTTTGAATTGTGGCACAAGTTGTTACCTAAATGCAAAATTTCACTAAGGTTGCCTTTTTTAAAAATGTGAGTCTCTAATAGAAATGCGATGCATTGCACTAGATTAAAGTGAAGAGTTTCATCTACACAATTGCAAACTGAACACAATCTCAGGCAAAATATTAACTGCAGGATATTCAGTGCCTATTAAAATTAAATTGCCTTTAAAAAATAAAATGAGGTCAATAAAATATAGCATACATTAATAAAATGGAGAAATGCATTTTGCAGAAAAAGGAAAACATTAACAACTAGAAGTCTGCTTCCATTCAAGGATAAAATATGATCCTTAACTTTTTAAATGTTTTTTCCTATTATATTAAATTGTGGTATTTTATGCATTCACCCTATTAATAATTGCTATAGGACACTTCTCTTGATCCTGAGGACAACTGCTCATGCAGTTTATACTCCAACTGTGGCCTAATATCCAAATTTTCCCCAAGAGAATTTGCTCCCTTCTAATTCATTTTAAGGTTATTATTCTCACTAAATCTTTGACTGACTTATTGTTTCTGACCTACTACTGTTCTTTTATAGCTATAATGCCTGTTTTCTCTGAGGCAATTTTTCTATAATAAGAGAAGGTCACACATTTAAAGCTCACCATTCGACCCAAGCATCCATATTTTTCTTTGGAAGAGCTTGAGCTAAAGGATCTGTGAAATTTTCATATGTGATAAAATTTGTTGTTCAGTGATTTTGGATAAAATTGGTCTACAAATGCAAAGAAGAAAATAAAACTATAATTATCATATTTTCAAACTCAAAATCAAAATTTGCTTATCATTAAATGAATAGAAACCCATCATGTTAGGTTAGAATATAGATATTATGGTTTGGGTATGAGGTGTACCCTGAAAAGTTCATGTTAGGCAACACAGAAATGTTCTGAGGTGAAATTAGAGATTGTGAGAGATGTAACCTATGTGGTGGATTATCCATTTGATGGATTGTCGCCGCCTGCGGCAACAATTGCACAGGTATTTATCGGAGGGGCCTGGAAATAAACTATTTTTCCTGTATGCACTAATTTATAGAGGAAGAGAGACTTTGAGAGAAAGATAGGCTTTGCTTAGAGGAAGAGAAACTTTGCTTAGAGGAAGAGAATTGCTTAGAGGAAGAGAAACTTTGCTTATCTGGAAGAGAAACTTTGCTTAGAGAGAAAGTTTTAGAGAAAGAGAGGCTTCTACGCTTATCAGAGATCTATTTCTTCTTAGTTCTGCTTCTTCTTCTTAAAGGTGCATCCTGCATCCTGTGAATTAAGGGTGCGTCTACCTAAGGTGCTTCTTAGTGATGCTCCCGTGTACTGCGATCTGCCTATCTGTGATCTGCAACCTAAAGATGTGTTCCCAGTTCTCCGCTCTGTGATCAGCCTTCCACCGCTGCCCCTACTCGCTGCTTCTATCTGCTTGCCGCTTCTTCTTCTTCCTTTCTGCTAATGGCTTCTACGCTTCTTTCTGCTATCTGCTGCTCTTACTCTCACGCGCCCCCCCCCCCCCCACTGCGCACTTATATTCCCTCCAGGAGGCAGAGGGCGGAGCCACGCCAGTTGCGATCAGGCGAGGAGCTAGCTGCCCCATCAGGGCAAGGGTTAAAAGGAGCAGGCCCGAGCAGGTGCACTTGGGAACACCTGTGCACGCCTTGTGCACGTGGACTTAACTGAATACGGCCAGTGATAAATCACCTGAGTGTGCTTATGTTAATTAACCTCCTCATTGCCGATGTGATCAGGTGCCATCCGCATGGCACAGCCCCCAACAATGGATTAATAATTTGAATGGTCAAATGGGTGGTAACTGTAGGCAGTTAGTAGGTGATGGTATTTTGTTATTGGGGATTATATCTTGTCCCTGACTGAATCGCTCCCTTCTCTCTATCTCTCTCTGCTTTAGGCCACCATGGTGGCCAGCTTCCCTCTGCCATGCCTTTCTATCATGTTTTGTATCATTGTATTCCCAGAATAATAGAGTCAGCTGACTATGGACTGAGACCTCTGAAACTATGTGTCCAAAATAAACCTATCCTCCTTTAAGTTGTTCTTGTCAGGTATTTTGATCACAGTAAAGAAGAGTTGACTAACTCAATAGATAAATAGGATTTACAGGACTTTTCCATCATTCATGATTATTAAAAGGAAAATATTTAAATTTAGGGATGCTTGTGCAATTTAAATTGTAAAATCCAATATCCAGAGAATCTGAGATTGAAATGAGATGCCAAATTAGGGGTCAGGATCAAATCTGGGATACATCCATAATCTTGTGAATAATAAACAAATCATAAAAATTTGAAAATCTTTAGAGATAAACTCAGACCCAAAAAGAAGTTATTACTTTATATTCCATTTTGCCAGTATGCGAGTAATTTCACTCAATATATCTGGCATATCTAAATTCAGAATTGTCAAAATAATTTTCTTATTGAGAGTGACAGAGCATTTATCTTAAGATATATTAAAACTGAAATTTTTTAAAAGAGATAAGTGGCAGAGGATACAGAATAAAAATTATTATAAGTTGCTTTGATAGTCTGAAAAGAAACTAAATCAGGATGGAAAATGAGGTAGGTGAGTCAGGTTCTTTCCTTGGGTCTAGCATAAGTAGATGTGAATCTTGATATAGTCACTTAATATTTCCAGGCTGTCTCATTTTAAGAATGAAATGTGTTCAGACAACCTTGTGTGGACATACCTTCCAGAAAAATTTGAAATAAAGTCTTTTTACGTTTTCCCTCAGACTGTCTTCTAGCTGATACAATATAAGTATCTCAGATTAACTTTTAAAATGATTGAAATATTAGGTAACTAATAAATTGATGGTACAAGATAGCATTTAATACAAAAAATTATACTAAAATTTCTTATATATGCTAATTTTAGCCTTAAATAGTTTGACTTCAAATTCTATATACCTGATAAATTTTCTGTGCAAGTATGGACAGAGGCGTTTTGTGGGCACAAAGTAACTGCATTCATTGAGTTAGTCAGCAAATAACAGTGGTAAGAAATTTATTATGTGAAAATATCCAAAGATATATTCGAGTGTATTGCTGACACATAGTGTCATTTCAGAAATAATATTTTAATGACTTGATCAATTGATGAACTGAGATGGAAGCTTGCATCACTATTAGGTATTATAATACTCTTATTTAAATCTAATTTGTGACCCACATCACTAACTGTGGTCAAAATCTCAGTCAAGGTTAATTTAGTAGTTTGGGGATGATTTATTGTAAGTTTTGTCAGTGGTAATTTGACCATTTAAATACTCCTAGATTGTACAGCAAACTGACACTTTTGCCAGTTGTTGAATGCCCATTGTGATCAGTGATTGTCCTAAGCTAGAAGAGGAGAGGTATGCTTAAACATTCGTATCTATCCCCAAAATTTTTGTTGAAACCAAGTCATCAAAACTGGTGGCATTATGAGATGGGTCTTTGAGGTGTTTAGGCTAGAATGATGGAGACCTTGTGAGTAGAATTAGTGTCCACATAAAAATGCTCCTGAAAGCTGCCTGTCTTGCACATGTGAGATCGCAACTAGAAGGCATAATCCGTGAACCAGCATTGATCTTGAACTTCCCAACCTGCCAGTACAAAACTTGAAGAATTAACTTCTATCATTTATAAACTATGCCAAGCTTATAGTGTTTTCATATAAGAGCCCAACTGAACTAAGAAAGTTATCAAAACTGTTTGCTACATTCAATAGCCCGAACACTGGATTTTGGAATATCTCAGGAGCAATTCATAGCAGCATGGAATAAATTCCCTTAAAGTATGATGACAGCAGAAAAAAAATAAAAGAAGAAGAAAAATACCTGAATTTAGAATATGCATTTCTTATACTTATTCATTTAAAATTATATCAAAAGCATTTCCAAATAAGCTGTGTTGACAGCAGTAGCAATTACAACACAATCCCCTACTGTTGCTACTGCTATAGCTAAAGAGAATAGGTCTATAAATATTCCTTTTTCCTAATAAAAATGACCAACTAATTATAACTTTAGTTTTAAGAACCACTTATCTTGTGATGTCCTTTATACCAATTGTGATAATCATGATTTATTTAGACATGATGCTTGTCATTGAACCTAGGTTTATCACTCCTAACAAATGTGTTTTTAAAATCAATCAAAATCTCCAATTATCAATGTCTACTATCTAAAAACTGTCAAGTGACTTAATAGCATTACCCTGAAGCCAATTTTTCTTATCAGGATGGAGCAGAAAGAACACAGGTATAACAATCGATGGTATGGGACTTTAGGTCTAGTCCTGCTATTAATAACCCTATCTCATATTGAAGCAATCATGCATGCAGATTTTTTAACTTTATTTTCTTATCATAGAAAATAATGAACTGGACAAGTTGAGTTAAAATTTATGTTCACTATTTGGAAGTTATATATTCCAACATTTTAATTTTTGTTTGTTTGTTTGTTTATGACAATGATTCTGAAACTGTGGTCCTGGGAACAGTATCTATATTACCTGGGAACTTGTTAGAACTTTCAGGGCTCATCTCAATCCTATTGAACCAAATGCACTGAGGGTGGGGTCCAAGAATATTTGATTTAATAAATCTTCCAAGTGCTACTGATACATATTAAAATGTAAGTACCACACCGATCCATTTCATTGAAAACAGAGGTCCTACTGATTTTCCCCCTAACATCCTAAGTTTTAAAAGTCTGAGGCTGATGCTTTCGGGCTTGTTCCCAGAAAAAGAATTCTTTTTGCCAAGTCCTGCAAAGTTTCTTGGCAACCATCTATGGCCAAATGTTTAAAGTAATTTGTATATGTAAAATACTGAGATTTTAGATTAGACTTCTGGCCATGCAGCTGTGGACCCAGATTTGGACCACATATATCAGATTATATACAGGAGAGGCTGAGGGGCAGAGCAGCACTGAAGGACAAGTTCCTCTCATAAGGCATGATTATTGGTTACTGGCTGATGCTCCTGACAGAGGTGAAGCTGTTATTTCCTAAATTATGAAATTTTAAAGCCTCATAGCTTAGACCAATGCTAAAAGGTGAGAAATAAGCAAGAGAGCCTCTTGGGGCAAGGGGGCAGTGCAGCAAGTAGCAATTTTGGCAATCTCATGATACTAAGTAGACAAAGTTCAAGGCTACCAATGCAGGTAGGACATAAACATGCAAGATTTCTGAAAGAGGAGAGGAGTAAAAAGGTAAACTCAGAACTCTATACTTTTCCTCTAAAGGCATGTACACAATTTATGGTCTGATGAGAAGAAAAAAAGATAAGAAACTTTTTACAAAGCTCCTGAAAGGCAGAAGGAAGGTTTTGTCAGGCACAAAATGTGGAAGTGGCAAATATGAGAGTTTACATTGCAACATGAGAGATGGGCTCCAGTATAACTTGACTATTAGTAGAGACACTCAAACAGCTACTAGCAATCTGGGAAAAGAGCAAACATAATTAGATCAAGAATTAACAAACTCCAACCCAACTTTGATTCAACCCACTTCATAATAGATCATGGTCTTCCACACAGACTGCACATCAGAAGATATAATGAATCCTACCCAGAAAAAGGTAATATCACTTTGAACCTCCATAATTTCCCACATGAAATATTTTGCACTGAATAACAAGAAATAAAACCAAAAGACCAAATAAGCAACATGAAATGATCCAGGCATTCAGATTATAGGAAAGAGATTATTAAGTGGAGATTTTCAGCAGGAAAACTGAAATGCACAAAAAATTGAATTTCAGAACTTAAAGAAAATACAATAGGAAATAATAGATGTCTTTAATAGCAGATCAGACATAGTAAAGTAAAGGATTATCTAACTGGAAATCATCAGAAGGAGATACCTAATACATAACAAATAGAGGGAAAAGGATACACAGAAGATATGGGAGCCCTCATACACACATTAGAGAAGTCTCCAAGCAATGGAGTGAGACAATAGGAAGAAATGATATGGCCACAATTTTTTCAGATGAATAAAATATATCAAACCATACAGCAAGAAATTCCAAGAAATCCAGTCAAATAAGTAAGAGAAAGAAAGAAAGAACGAAGGAAAGAAATAAAGAAAGAAGCCATGTTGCAGCAAAAGTGCTAAAAACCAAAGTTAAAGAACAAATCTTAAGAAGAGATGTTGAGATATATTTCCTTTAAAGGAACAATAAAACTGACAGCTGAAACTATTCCATTGAAATGATGGAAGTCAAAAAACAACAGAGGTAAGTAATTAAAGAGTAAAACAAAACATCTGCTACCCCAAATACAGATATCAAGAAAAAATATCTACCAAAATAAAAGTGAAATAAAGGCATTTTCTGACAAATAAAGCTGAGTCATACTGCCAGTTAGAACTACATTCAAATAAATGTAGCTTGAGTTTTTAAGATATTAAAAAATGATTCTATAGGGAAAGACTGAAATTTAGAAGAGAATGAAAATCAATCAAAGAAGAAAATATAGAACAAATAAAATTATACTTATGATAAACATGAAATTATATATTTGGGGGTTTAAGTACACATGGAAATAAATATATGATGAAATTGAAATAAATGGGCAAAAGTGTGTAAATGACACAAAAGTATTGTAAGATTATAATATTATCCTGGGTATAATCAAAATTAATTTGCATTAGTTAAAGGTTAATGATGTAAAGTTTAGGATAATTGTGAACATAGAAAATATATACATGTACATAGCTAAAAATGTAATATAATGTGAGACAATTGAATAATAATTGATTAATCCAAAAGAAGAACAACCAAAGGACAGATATACATTTTTCTAGTATAATATAGAAAAAAGCAATATGATAATCCAAAAGTTAATGTTCTATTCAGCATGTTAATGTATATGGAATAAATACTATGAGATAAAAATAGTGCTTGACTGAGAAAAATCCTGAAATATAAAGAAATGGAAATATTGATAGTTAAATGATAGAAAAAGTTATGGCACACATTATGCACCTCAAAAATGAAGTTGGTTCATTTTTATTATATTTTGAAAAAACTGTAGACCTTAATACAAGAAGCAAAATAGAAATAAAGAGTTCATTTAGTAAGGATAAAATTGCTAATACATAATAATTATGTAAATAATTCCAAATTTGTTTGCATTTAATCTCTTTATAGAAAGCATTAACAGACATAAAAAGAAATAGATGAATTCAAAATCATAGTTGTAGATCATAACACATCTTTCTCAATAAATGATAGAATAATACATAACATAGAATATCAAACAAAATAAATGACTACATACACATATCATTACTAAGTTGATTATATGCTAGAATATAAAGCAAATCTAAGAATATTTCAAATGACATATATTAAACAAGATAGTTTTTCTGGCCTCTATAAAATTAAGCTAGAAGTAAACAGAAAAGGATAATTAAAAGGTTCCCAACAATTAAGCATACATTTTAAAATAGTTTATGGGTAAAAGAAGAAACAACATTGCAAATTAGAATAAAAGTAAAAAAGAAAAATCAAAGGATCAATGAAAGGGGAAAATGCATGACCTAGAGAATTAAAAAAGCTGAAAATTAGTTCTTTGAAAAGTTAGCTTAGAAAGATTAATCAGGGGTAGGGGGAGAAAAAATAAGCAACAGGAATAAAAAAGATCATGTCACTAAATAACCTGTGCATAAAAAAGACAATAAAAGGAGCCATTTATGGTACTATATTTGAAAATGTAAATAAAACTCAGTTGATCCTAAAAAAAAATTACAACTGCCAAAACTGACAAAAGAAGAAATAGAAAACAAGATTATTACTAATCAACAGAAGAAGTTTATGCTGCAGATGAAAGCTTTTGGTTAAAGTATACCTTAGGTTCATAGGACTCAACTGATAAATTCATCCATCTGTTTAAAGACAATATGGTATCAATTTTCACAGACACAGAAACTAAAGAGGGAGCCCTTTCATAGTGGATGTTACCACCACATTTATGAGATCCAACACTTCTGCCTTTCAGGAAGAAGTCATTCATTTTTCGAACCATTGGCAGTGTTGCCAGCCCTTGATTCACCTTGAATCAATCCTTAGGAATTACTCTTAGGTAAAGAGAGCTGCTACACTCAAGTTATTCATCACCCTAAGTGTGGCCCACAGTCAATTATTAGTCTATGTGGAGGTCAAATGTCCTGGAACTCTTGCATCAATTCAAAATTAAAGCAAGGGAAAATTAAAAACAGGAAGTTTTTATGTTTCCCAAATTCCCTTTAATTTTATCAGTTAAAAAATACTTGTTTTAAGAGTGTAGGAACATGACCCATAAAGTGAGGGAATCTATTGAATTATATATATGCAATATATAATAATTTTACATAATATTATATAATATATAACTATAACTATATAATGATATTTATTTTATTATATATTATATAGTTATATATATAATTGTTATGGTTTAGATGTGGTATTTTCCAAGAGCTCACATATGAGATTATGCAAGAAGGTCTAGAGGAGAAATGATTAGGTTACAACCTTAACCTAATCAGTGAATTAATCCCTGATGGGATTAACTGAGTGGTAACTGGAGGAAGGTGGGGTGTGACTGGAAGAAGTAGGACATTGGGGTCATGGCTTTGGGGTGTATATTTGTATCTGGCAAGTGGAGAACTCCGTTCTCTTCTTTCTGATCATCATGTGAACCAGTCCCCTCTGCCACACTCTTCTGCCTTGATGTTCTGCCTCATCTCAAGTCCCCAGGAGTGGAGCTGGCCTTCTTTGGACTAAGACCTCTGAAACTGTGAGCCCTCGAATAAACTTTCCCTCCTTTACAATTGCTCTGGTTGGGTCTTTTATTGCTAGCAGCAAAAAAGCTGACTATCACAGAAGTTGGTCCCAAGAAGTGGGGTCATTGCTGTGACTAACCTGACCATGTGGTTCAGCATTTTTTGGTGGGAGGAAGTTTGAAATGTGTAGCAGTACAAACTGGAGATGGTTTAGATTGTTGTAAGTGGAGATTAATGGCGGATTCTGTTGGGACCTCAGAAGACGAGAATGCCAATAGGACTGTGTACAATGAAGACAGGGCTCAAGAGGGTTCAGAAAAGTAGGACTCTGTTAGAATTTGGAGTAGAGACCATTCATGTTTTGTTCTGGCTAATAAGTTGACTGCATTTTGTCTGTGTCCTGATACCTTCCGTGAAGCTGATTTTAAAAGTGATAGACTTCTTAATCTGGTCGAAGAAATGTCTAGTCAACATAGCATTCAGACCGTGGCATGGATATTGCTGGTGGCTTTTACCCAAATTTATTGTAATAAATTTGGAGCAGAAAGCAGAGCAGAAACATTAGAAAAACCGTGAACTTGAAAGGCAAGAGTAAAACTGAGTTTAAGGAAGTTGTAGTTGTTAAAGACATTATTGCCACCAAACAAATGCTAAAGACTTTGCCCATAGACTATAGGAAAGATGACCTGAGGGTACCTCAGGAGCTGGCAAGACCACACCCACCTGACGCACAAGAGAGTAAAAGTGAAAATTCTCTGAAGAAGAGACCAGTAGGGCACCCTTCTTGCACAAAGATGTCTAGGAAGTTTTTTCAATGGGCTCAGCCACCCAGACACTCAGAGGTTGCTTCAGCCAGGGTACCTGAAAGCTTGGCTGTTATATCTGGTGAATGGAGTCTCTCTCTTGCTCTGCTTCCAGATAATCTTGTGAGCCACTTCCCTCTGTCACACTCTTTAGCCATGATGTTCTGCCTTATCTGGAGCCCTTTGATGGTGGCAGACCTTGGCATCAATCATGTAGTGTTCCTTCTGCAGGAATGCAGGATGCTGGAGTTAGGGGTTCATGGAGGTACCCACCAATATTTCAAAGGTAGGTCTGAGAGGCCAGGCAAAGTGCAACAGGGTCTGAGTCCCTGTGGGCACACACTGAGAGGGCAACATGTGGAGATTTGAGAAGGAAACCAAAGCTGCAGTGAAGACGCCTGAGATTAAGAAATGCCAGTTATGTGGATTGTCCACTGAGGAAGGCTGCAGGAATCGAGCTGAGACAGCCAATGGAAAGGCCTCTTGGGCTGCAACCAACAAGGTCATAGAGGCAAGTTGGGTTTGGCTAGAGGAAGTAGGGCATTGGGGTTGTGGTTTTGGGGTATATGTTTTGTATCTGGCGAGTGGAGTCTCTCTCCCTCTGCTTTCTGATTGTCATTTGAACCAGTTCTCTCTGCCACACTCTTCTGCCATAATGTTCTGTCTCACCTCAAGCCCCAAGGAACAGAGCAGGTCTTCTATGGACTATAAGACCTCTGAAAATGTGAATCCTCAAATAAACTTTTTCTCCTGTTCTAGTCAGGTCTTTTAGTTATAGCAATGAAAAATCTGACTAAAATAATTATATATATAAGGAAATAATTATATGGATATATGTATGAAATAATATATAGATATGATAAGCATTAATTTTATCTTAACAACTTCAATTTCATTGGTTGATGACAAATCTCCAAGAAACACATACTAGTGCTAGACACTTTCACTCTATCTATTGTGTAAGTTGATATTGTAATTGGTTAAAACTGTTATCTATTTTCTTCTCCTCTTCCCTAAAATCTCCAAAAACTTGACCTCCTTCCCCTCACCTAAAATCCTACCTCATTCTCCCTAAAGAAACCCAATAAAATAGAAAAATATGGTGTATTATTCACCACCCATCTGAATCAAATAGTCTTTTCTATTTTTGTATAAATGAAATGTTTCAAAATCCATCTTAAACCATCATTCTTCTTCAGTTCTGAATTCCAAGTCTCTTATGGACTCATTCATTTTTTATTTTTAGAATTATTTTAATTTTTAATTTACTTAAAATAAAATTAACTTTTTGGTGTATAGTTCATAGACTTTTATTTTTATAATTTTTTATTTTATTTTTAAATTTTTTACAGACTGCATTTGATTAATTGTACACAAATGGGGTTGTGCACGATGTAGATTCATACCATTCGTGTAATCATACATGTACATAGGAAAATGATGTCTGTCTCATTCCACCATGTTTCGTACCCCACCTCCCTCTCATTTCCTGTACGTAATCTAAAGTTCCTCCATTCTTCTCTCATCCCCACTCCCCCACACCCATTATATATCATCATCCACTTATCAGGGAAAACATTCAGCCTTAGGTTTTTTGGGATTGACTTATTTCACTTAGCATGATATTCTCCAATTCCATTCATTTATTTGCAAATGCCATAATATTCTTCTTCTTTATGACTGAATAATATTTAATTGCATATATATATATATATCTCAGTTTCTTTATCCATTCATCTGTTGAAGGGCCTCTAGGTTGGTTCCACAATCTAGCTAATGTGAATTGTACTACTATCAACATTGATGTGGTTAGGTTACTGTAGTATGGTAATTTTAAGTTCTTTGAGTATAAATTGAGGAGTGGGATAACTGGGTCAAAAGGTGGATCCATTCCAAGTTTTCTGAGGATTCTCCACACTGCTTTCTAGAGTGGCTGCACCAATTTGCAACCCCGTCAGCAATGTAAAAGTGCGCCTTTTGCCCATATCCATGCCAACATCTATTATTGTTCGTGTTCTTGATAACAGCCGTTCTAATTGGAGTAAGATGAAATCTTAGAGTTGTTTTAATTTGTGTTTCTCTAATTACTAGAGATGTTGAACACTCTTTCATATATTTATTAATTGCCTGTATGTCTTCTTCTGTAAAGTGTCTGTGCATTCCTTGACCCATTTATTGATTGTGTTCTTTGTATTATTGGTGCAAAATTTTGTAAGTTCTTTATAAATTTCGGAGATTAGTGCTCTATCTGAAGTACATGTGGAAAAGATTTTCTCCCCCTGTGTAGGCTCTCTTTTCACATTATTGATTGTATCCTTTGCTGAGAAAAAGCTTTTTAGTTTGAGTCCATCCCATTTGTTGATTCTTGCTTTGATTTCTTGTGCTTTGGGAGTCTTGTTAAGGAAGTCTGATCCTAAGGCAATATGATGAAGATTCAGGCCTATTCTGTCTTCTATTTGGTGCAGAGTCTCTGGTCTAATTCCTAAGTCCTTGATTCATTTTGAGTTGAGTTTTAAGCAGGATGAGAGATAGAGGTTTAATTTCATTTTACTGCATATGGATTTCCAGTTTTCCCAGCACTACTTGTTGAAGAGACTATCTTTTTTCCATTGTATGCAAAAATCCTTAACAAAATTCTGTCTAATCATGTACAAAAATATATTAAAAAGATAGTGCACCATGTCAAGTGGGGTTCATCCCTGGGATGCAAGATTGGTTCAATATTTGGAAATCAATAAATGTAATTCATCATGTCAATAGACTTAAAGTTAAGAATCATATGATTATTTTAATAGATGCTGAGAAAGTAATTGATAAAATATAGCACCACTTCATGCTTAAAAAACTAGAAAAAATAGGGATAGTAGGAACATACCTCAATATTGTAAAGGGTATCTATGCTAAGTCTACAGCCAACATCATTCTTAATGGAGAAAAACTGAAAGCATTCCCTCGAAAAACTGGAACAAGATAGGGAGGCCCTCTTTCACCACTTCTATTCAATATCATCCTTGAAACACTAACCAGAGCAATTAGACAGACCAAGGAAATTAAAGGGATATGAATAGGAAAAGAATAACACAAGCTGTCACTACTTGCCTATGACATGATTCTATATTTAGAGGATCCAAAAAACTACTAGAAAACGATTAGTACTAATAAATGAATTCAGCAAAGTGGCAGGATATAAAATCAATATGCATAAATCTAATGCATTTCTATTCAAAAGTGATGAATCCTCTGAAAGAAAATGTAGGAAAACTACTCCATTCACAATAGCGTCAAAAAAAAAAAAAAAAAAAACAACTTGGGAATCAATCTAAGAAAAGAGGTGAAAGACCTCTACAATGAAAATTACAGAACACTAAAGAAAGAAATTGAAGAAAATCTTAGAAGATGGAAAGATCTCCCATGTTCTTGGATAGGCAGAATATATAACGTCAAAATGGCCATTTGACCAAAGGTGCTGCTATACAGATTGGATGCAAAGCCAATTAAAATCCCAATGACGTTCCTTATAGAAATAGAGAAAGCAATCATGAACTTCATCTGGAAGAACAAGAGACCTTGAATTGCTAAAACAATCCTGAGCAGAAAAAGTGAATCAGGAGGTATCACAATACCAGATCTCAAACTATACTACAGAGCAATAGTAACAAAAACGGCATTGTATTGGCATCAAAATAGACAGGCAGACCAATGTTACAGAATAGAAGACACAGAGACAAACCACATAGGCTTTGACAAATGCTTAATGTCAAACACCCCACCACCACTATCATGATGCACAACAGTTTCATCACACCAAGATTTTCTTTGTTCTTTTCTTTTTTTAAGACAACAAACATGTTGTTTTATTGGTTATTTTCAGTTATATGTGAAAATATATTTTGGTATATTTATACAAGCCTGGAATATATCTTATCCTTCTTAGGGTCCCAGTCTTAAAGATGTACACAATGATGAGATTCACTGGTCTATTCATATATTTACATAGAATATTTACATATATTTTATTCTTACAATCAATAATTCTCTCTCTTTCTATATAAAAACAAATCCTCTACTCTCTTTGGGGTGACCTTATTTGACAGACAAATTCCCCTCATTTCAAAATCCCCTGCCCCATGTCACTTCCATAGCCCATTTGTGCCAAGGCCATGGGATTGGTGGCAGACAGGCCAAAGAGAGTGCCTGGAGACTGCTTGAGATACGTAGTTTATTAAAGAAAGGCTACAAGAAATCAGGACTGCTTCAAGAGAAGTTCAGTGCCAAAGGTGACCAGAACCTCCAGTCCTCATGGAGCTTACAGAGCAGCATCTCTGTCCCTCACAATGCTTTGTTCATTGGTGTCCAGCTGGGCAAATGACACAATGACACATGCGCTTTCCACAGTTCCCTCAGTTCCCTACACAACCCACTCAGGGAGGAGTACTATGTTAGGCTGCAGAGGCAGTGACATCATTAGCATTCACCTGTTTGTCTGACCAACCTCCCAAAGTGTAACTGTTCTGGTGGACATGCAAGAGAAGAGCTTTCTACAGATAACTCTTATTTACCCTAGTTCCAAGAGTGCATGAGAAAGCCAGAGTCCTTCAAGATCAATATATCTGGAGTTTCCAGCCCTGGCTTGCTGTCATAGGTCCCTTAACTTGGCTATATTTTGGGAGCAGAGAGGGGCACTCATTAACATATGTTTTACAGTCTTCCTTTTCCTTAGGGATGATATATGCTCTCAGAGTCATTTCCCTCTTTAGCCCACTTACTTTGTAAGTGATTATGTTAGACATTATAGCTAGAATTGTCTTCTATTCACTAATCATCTAACCTTTGACTTTTCCTCCATACCCTTAGATGCACACATACAACTGCATACCCAGTATGTAAGGAGCACCCCAAATCTACCATGGCAAATGCAAGCACTGTTGATTTATCTATGAACCTGTCTCTCTCAATCTTACTCCATCTCAGAAATTAGCATCATGACCGATCCAGTCGCCAAGGCCAAAAGTTAAGGCTTAATATCAATACATTTCTTTCTCTCACACTCTGTACGAATACCTTGTTAATTGCTTGTTTGCTCTGCTTCTGTTACATATCTAGAAATCAAACCCTTTTTAGTACCTTTGATGTTAAAATCCAAGTTCAAAAACTTGGATTTAGGCTGTTGCTATCATCTGCTAACTAGTCTACCTTCTCCTCTCTCATTTTTTTCCAACATGTGGACATCAATTTCAACTACTTTCACGTGGTTCTTTCTGGCACTTGAACATGCCAAACCTATTTCCATATCAGGATTTTAACACATGCTCTTTCTTTTGCTTGCAACATTCTCCCTGTAGAAGTCACTCTCTGTCACATTATTTTATTTTATGTCTTATCAGGTTTGAAATTAGCATTAAAATAGTGGGGAAATGTCATGTTAGCGTTCTGTTCCTTTACCTTGGAATGTAAATGCCTCAAGAGCCCTAAAGTTTGGAGTGCATAGTTCATTGATTAAATATATTCTTCTGTGGTTTTCACAGTCTTCATTTCTAGAAAAACCCCAAGAAGATAGCTCATCCTCAATAAATATTTGCTATTTAATTGAATGACTAATTTGCATGATATCAAGAAATATTTCTCAGAAGTAATATAAACCAAGTCTTCCAAAATTAGTAGATAAGAGGAAACCTGAACCGAGGATATGGAATTTGCAATGATGGAGAAGAAAGCTGCGCTATTAAGAAGTTGTTGTTATTTGCAGTTTTTTCCCCCAAAAATACTTTATATAAATAATCTCTATTATTTGCTTTTTTTCCTCAAAATACTTAATACAAGTTATGGAAATATTAAACATTAAATTACAGTAAAACTATTAAATTACAGACTGTTGTGAAATGCAATTTTAAATGACAAGCTCATTTGTGGAACATATAAAACAGTCATGGTTTAATTAAATAATTTGGTATTTCCCTGGAACAGTTTCTTAAATATGCATAAATTCTGCTCTGAAACATCCTTAGATACATCCTTAAATTGATAGTACTCATCATCCCTTATTGTATCATAGATGCTGTTCTTGCTGGCTTGAATTCAAACTTTTACATTTAGTCAATAATCTATTCTTTGCCAACCCTAGTATTCATCAACTTAACCTCATTTTGACAAGAAAAAAACATCACCTAATCTGCTGCCAAGAAACTGACTTAATCTCATTTATATCATGTTTTCCTTTTAATTAGCCTTCTATCTCTCTAGATAAATGTGACCTAGGCAGGTAAATACCCCAAGCTTACTCCCTCAGGACATAGGACTTTGACCATTTATTTCTTAACCCAATGTATCCCAGCACTGTGGGC
Source organism: Sciurus carolinensis (assembly GCF_902686445.1). NCBI lineage: Eukaryota > Metazoa > Chordata > Mammalia > Rodentia > Sciuridae > Sciurus > Sciurus carolinensis. The sequence goes on along the minus strand of NC_062213.1, from coordinate 53,872,445 downwards.
TTATTGCTTAAGTAGAGGTATGCATTTGTGCTTATTTATCTGGCTATACCCATGGAATCAGTTTCCTGTGAAAAGGCATGATCATAACTCAATCATGTCTGCCTAGGATACTTGGAACAACCTCCATATTCTTCCCTGAATATAAATCCCAACAAGATCTGGATGTTCCTTATTTGGACCCTTTACCAGGGTCCCGCTGGTTTTCTTGCAGTTCTTAAAATATGTAGCAGTCCAGGGCTTTTCACTTTCTACTCCCACTGCCTGAATGCTCTTTTCCCAGATATTCATAAAGCCCAGACTTTGTTCAGACCTCTACTGCAATATCACGTCCTCAGGGACCTTTGTTAACCACTCCAGTTGAAGTACATTCTTTCGAAGTCTCTTACCAGCATGATTTACTTTGCGTTATTTTTCTTCTTAGAATTTATCACAACTTGATATACATATTCTTTTTTAATTGATTAGTGCCCCTCTCCCCTACTGAAATATAAGCTCTATAATGAAGTCCCTCTGTTTTGTTAGTTTTGTAGCTCCTGTGCTTAAAATAAAGCTTTAAACATTGTAGGGACTCAGTATTTGTTGAATGAATAAGTGAAATCAAAAGTCATTAACAGAAACAATATTTTGAGTGAAGTAGCATAATAGAAAAGGAAGTTTTGCGTAAGGGTCTATAAGAAAGTTAGGAAAGACTGAGAAAGGAGCGCAGTTTCTTCAATCTTTCTGAAAAACAGGAGCTGTAAAGTTCAGGCCCAACATCAGTTAAACTGATTGCAAACATTAAGCTTCAACATCATCCGAAGAACTTGGCTCAGTTCATTCATTCCTTTGCTCAATGAACTTAGGCATTTATTCCTTTTTTTTTTATCTCAGTTTCATATTATATTTGGACTTCTAATTTGGTTCATAAAACAGTATCTGTTTGTTTTTTTATATATGCTATAAATAATGTTATATGCTTTCTATTCAAAACTCCTGGAAGACAATTCATATCTGAAAAATATGTTTTTAAGACAAAAAAAACTAATCCATCTATCTAATCTACCTATCATCTATTTATTTATTTACACTTTAATAGATTGCCTCCTTCTTCCTCTTTACCATCCTGATCTCAACTATCTATCTATCCATCTATCTAATCTACCTATCATCTATTTATTTATTTGGGTTTGGCAGTGAAATTTTTTTAAAAATTGTGTGTGTGTGTGTGTGTGTGTGTGTGTTTAGACATTTTATTTTTACCTTAATAGTGTGATGCAATTTCTTAAAAGATATTTCTAGTTTTACAAAAGCAGTATTTGTTTTTTTAAATCTGATTACATTGATATTTGTACAACTCTTAAATTTAATAAAAATCATTGAATTGTACATTTATAAGAAATAAATTTTTTTCAAATGATACCTTGAGAAATCAATTTTTAAATAAATCAATATTCCAGTGGGCACAGTGTCAAATGCTTATAATTCTACCAACTCAGGAAGCTGAGCAGGAAGATCACAAGTTTGAAGCCAGCTTCAGCAACTTAGCAAGGTCTTAACTTAAAATAAAAAACAAAAATGGGGAATGGAAGTGGTTCAATGGTTAAGTACCTATGGGTTCAATACCCAGTACATAAATATTTATGGATTATATTTCATCATTTTGTCAAAGTGCTGAGATAATTTTCCTCTTGAACCTCAAACATGATTAGATTGTTTATACACACACACACACACACACACACATAAATTTACGCTAGTTTCTCAGAAAAAGTCAGATTTTACAACTTTCCTAAATTGCTTAAAATGTAACAGAAGTCAGGTGTTATTTTTGTTAAGTTTGGTTCCACCTGGATGACTGTAGCTATAATCAATGAGCTGCATTCTAGCAAACAATATCTAATTTCAAAGAAAACTATTTAAAATGTGCCAACAGAAGCCCTACTGAAATTATTTCCAAACTGCCTTTCTCTGCTTCTTTACCAGGGAGATGATTGCCTCAGTCTAGCATTTCTAGCCCTCAAATTTGTAGTTTGACTCTTATTACAAATTCTCCACCAAAGATTTCATTGATAGCTGACTGAAGGAGGAGAATACACATGCACGTCAGGTGATCCCTCCAGACCCAATAAGTCTATGTCTGCATCCTGTGATTTCTTGTGGCCCTCAAAGCAACACCATCAGCATGAAAAACTCATGAGGGTTGGCAGTCTATTTGAGTATGAATAAAATACACCAAATTTAATAACCTATTTAGGCTTAGTGTGACAGTTTTCCTTCAATTGCATGGACTAAGTGTACAATAGGAAAGGCAGCTTTAGAAATGCTCTGGTTTATTAAATCGATGGAAAATTCGATTTGATAAAAGACTGACCATTGCAATTGGAAAGAGTTTTGAAAACCCCCATTTTTTTCTAGCATTTAGTTCCCATTTTCTGTGCCAGTTTTACAAATCTATTCTATCTTATCTGAAGAACTGCATTTTAAACTCATATTTTCGCTGGGATATGTTGTTATATTAATACCTGTTGATTAAAGTGTTCATCATTAGCTGTGTATGGTGAGGACCCTACATGGCTTTAGTCTGCACCCCTTCCCTCTGCACTGCTGTGGATCTTTTACAGGAAACAGTCTCTAGTTCTAAGTTGTAAATTTCCTTCTACTTACATTTATATGTGATTTAATGTTCATAAACAATAGTGGGATTTATAGGATGCATCATATTAACAATTAAGCAAACTGCAGCATCCTCTGGCTCGTTTAAGAATGATTTCTAGTATATTACCATGATGCAAGTTAATGTTAAAAAAATAAACTGAGGAAAGAAATCATTGCCTCAGGAAAAGGAATGCTTTAGACAATAATCAGTATGACAAAGAAAACATCAGAATAAAATATACAGTTATATCTGAAACCTTCAAAAATAGGGTAGAAAAGTAATGATCTTAGGATGAATATAGGACACAGTGAAGGACATTACGATGAAATCTATGAGAAATGGCCTTGAGAATTCTGTACCTAAAACATGAATATTTTAAACAATAACTCTGAGCTCATGCTTTTCTCTAGATATTTTCTTACACTTCAATAGATTGTCTCCTTCTTCCTCTTTACCATCCTGATATCAACTATCTATCTATCCATCTATCTAATCTACCTATCATCTATCTATTTATTTATTTGGGTTTAGCAGTGAAATTTTTAAAAATGAATATGTTTGGAGCATTTAAGTAATTTAAATAAAATTAGAAATTAATAATGAAATGGATCTAGTAGGAGCAAACAGAAGTCTTTTATATTTTACTGCTCTATTTTTCTTTCTGAATAGGCACTCACAGATTTAGATGTTAGGTGAAAATCATTCAAAACATATGTAGATTTATTCTGGAGTGTACAAAATAGTGCACAATTGAGTCTCATCAGAATTCAGGCAGACCTATCCCTGAATTCAGGCTCTATCTTCCCTGGGATGGTGACTTTACCAAGTTACTCCTTCAAGGCTGCATTCTCCCAATTTTAAAGTATTAATAACATAAATCTTGAAAGTTAATTGGAGAATTAAGTAACTCATGTGTGAAAGACTGACAGAAAATTATTTCTCGCCCCATCCTGTATCCTCTACAATGTGATGTAATTTTTATTGTGCATTATTTTTGATGGACACATAATTGTAGATATTTAGGAGGTGCAATGCAATGTTCGGATTCATGTGCACCCTGGGTAGTGATCGATTCAGGGTGTTTCAGGTATTGTCACTGTCCTACTTCTCTCAGGAGATTGTGCTGTCTCTTCCCCCTCTGTGGCCATCACAATGTGATGGAAGTGACTAAGCACTAATTTTGAGATCTGGTTTGAATAAGACTTGCATATTTTCCTTTAGAAACTTGCCCTATCATCAGGAGCACCAGTGCAGGCTCCCAAATGAGGAGGAAAATATTGCTCAGTCCTTCCTATCACCCCAGCTAACACCCAGTTAATGACAAGACCTGCTAATAATGTCATCCTCAACCCACCATTTCCAGATGTCCCTACAATAAACCCCTCATGAAAGCCAATACAGGAAGACCCTTCCAGCTCAAATTTTCAATTAACAGAATCATGGATGGCTTATATCATTGTTCTCTTGAGGCACAAAATTCAGGAGTTATTTGTAATGCAGCAAGTACTAATGGAATAAAGTATTCAGATCAATGTCTGACCCATGGTCAATATACCTTTAATCTAGCCAATATTATCAGAAGTTAAAACCTGTGTTTTAGTTGTTTTCCTTTGTTATTTTTTATTTGTGGTGCTGGAGATTGAACCCAGGGCCTTTTGCATGTGAGGCAAGCACACTACCATTAGTTGTTTCCCTAATGATTAAGAGATAAAACTTGATTTTTACTAAAACCTTAAGACATAAAAATAGAGGTTCCTTCAAGCTATACCTCATTATCTTTTTATGCATTAATAAATTAATTAATTATACTTAAATCCTACCTTATTATTCAAAAGTCTCTTTTTGACTTTAAAATTTTTAATTTTAAATATTGAATCTATTTAATTGAAGTTTAATTTCATGTCTGTATCAATGCTCTTACTTCTCTGGGCTAAATAGTCAGTGCTTTCTCATTTCAGATAATAATTTAACCTATCACCCTAACAACCACATGTAGTAATTAATTTATCTTTAGTCTTTCACATCAATTAAGAAGTATTTATTTCTCAACAATTTAATAGTTAAGCAAATATCTCAGGAGGCAAAGCAGAGGATAAAAAAAATTCTGGAGTAAAAGTCCTTTTTAAAGTTCACTTCAAATAGTCATCAAGTACAAAACTTCACATAATTTCAAAACCTCCTTAGAGATCTGAGAGAAAGTAAAATTATTCATAAAATTTTAGAAATCTGACATTTAAGTAAAGTCAAAGTGAAAAAAAAAATTCTGAGTCTCACAATTTGCCATATGTCATTTGTGATTTACTTAGGGCTTCTTGCCCTCAGCTGACTTGGATTATTGATTATAAAATTAAAAGTCTATGCTGACAACCTTTTCAGCAATAAGTTAGCTCCTACTGTCCTGTGTGATTCATTTGGTGTTTACTATTCCCTCTCAATTTTTATTGACATCCTTGAGGACTTACTTCAAGGTGAGAATTTATATATAAATTGAGAACACATGAAAGCAAGCATAGATCTGAGAAAAAGATGTCAAAAGAAACTTTAGAGCTTATTGTCAGTAAAGGACTCTTCACTTATTATTTTCTTCACCTTTGACTTTCCTGTTTATAAACATAATAAAAACAAAATATAATGGCATTTGTCTTGAATAACTACAAAAGTAGAATGGCTTTTACCAATCATAATTAAATTGACATAGGTATTTAATTATAGAAGAGCAAGAAGAATTTAGTGATGATTCATTGCCATATAAATCTTGCAGTGCATAACAATATGAGTGAAAACCTTTATGGGATTTCATTTATACATTTCAGTCTTTTCAATTATATATAATTTGAAGTAGGTATTGTATTCAGTATCTTCTTATAATTTAAGACTATTTATCTATGTTTCATTACATTTGCCACAACCTTCATCTAATTTACTATTGATGGAATAGGTATAATCTGAAAAATACGGTATTTTATCCCAAGAATGATACATTTCTAACAGATTTTTAAACACAAATATCTTCATAGTTCATTATGAAGACAAAAGTAGCAGGGGAATAATTTTGTTCATTTGTATAACCCTTCTGATTACAACCCTTGTTTATTCAATAGCAAAAAAAACTACACACTGTGTGCAGACAGGTCTCCACACAAGTGCAAACCTTTGGTCACTTGAGATGTGTATAATGTAAGGAACTCTCGGTGGAATGAGAAAGGGAAAGAAATGACAATGAATTATTTTATATTAATCTTCATTCTCCTTGGGGGTTCTGTAACTAATCTTTGCAGGGCTATATTTTAGTGAGCTTCTTATGAAGTAGAGGGGAACAGTCAGTACTTCAGGAAACACAGAGGGGTTAAAGGAAAGTAGTATGTGACAACTCAGTGAAAACAAAGGAAAATCACTGTGTCAGTTCTTTCATTATTTAACATAGTCTTCGACTACTTTAAGTCAGGAGGTCTTTTGGCACATAATGCAAATCAGTAACAGTGGGAGACTCCGAAGCTTCAAAAATCAAGGCCGTAATTATTACTATTTCAAGTGGGGTGATTTTCAAACATACAAGGAGGCATCTCAAGAATGCGATATAATCACCAAGTCATTAAATGAGTTACATGTGACTTGACTATTGATTTATGATTAGTAATTAGGACTCAATAATACTAAAAATACTTAAAATGCAGACTATCAAGACCATTCCTTGCTAAAGATAGAAAATTATGAATACTTTTATGTAATATTCTATAATATAGAGATAAATTTTAATTTTTTAAGTTCAAAGGAGATACAGAATGAGAGCAAATAATGTATTCATGGAAGAAAAAGCAAAGAATGAATTAACCATGTCTTTGGAAAAAATAAATAAAGTATATAAAAAAGAAAAAACCACAATCATTTGTTAATCTTTAAGATAAAAGACAATTCATAACACACACACAGGAAAAAGGCAGGAAGCAAACAATTCCTTATATAATCCCATAACACTAGTATTTATTTGTTTCCACTCACTTTCTATTCACTAGTAGGATCTAGGAGAAAGCAAAAGTTCTTCAAAGATACATAAGACTCCTCATGATATATTTATTTCTTTCATTCTGAAGATATTGAAGAATCTGGTGTCTTTCATATAGTATATCCTGAAATGATAATCTTCATCTGAGGGTCAATATGGGGTATATTTGAGAAGATTAAGTGTTATGAAGATAAAGCCTTATGGATGCCCTTTTGTAAATCATAGTATATCCTTACATAGGATAAGAATCAGGTTTGTCTGTCTGCCCCAGTCATTAACTATGTAAGACTTTATACAAGGTACTAAGTCACTTCAACCACAAATGACTTTAGTGTAAAATGTTTAGTATCCACCCATGCTAGCTTTTCTTTACTGTAACAAATGCCTGAGAGAGTCCACTTACAAAGAGAGAAGGTTTGTTTTGTCTCACATTTTTTGAAGTTTTAGTCCATGATCTTGGCCCATTGTCTTGGGCTTGTGGTGAGACAGTGCATCATGGTGGGAGGGCAGGTGGAGACAAACCACTCTTTATGGCCAAGAAGCAAAAGAGAGGAAGGTACTGGTATCTTACTATCTCTTTAAAGGGTAGGGCACCTCCCCAAATGATTGGAAGAATTCCCGCTAGATCCCCCTCCCATTTAGCACCACAGGCACCAAACCTTTCAACTCATGCAACTTCAGGGGATACATATCCAACCCATAGCATTACCTCATACACCGGAGAAAAATGAAGTCAAATAACATGAGGAAAGGTCTTAGAAAACTAACTGCAATCTGCTAAACAGTATATGCAAGCTTCATTCATTACTGTCTTTATTCTTCAATAAAACTCTTTAGAGACATACATTTCTTCAAGGTATGAGCTGTTTGATTTTTATTTAAATGAAATATTTTATTTTACTGAAATACAGCATGTGATTGCTTAGTGAATTTCTACTATGTGAATGATTCTATAAAGTCACATCCTCAATATATAAATAAGGATTGAGCATTCCACAGCTCCCGCTGTATTCTTTCCAGTTTTTATCATTTTAAAATTAACCATTGTTTTGATTTCCATTATCATATGTTGGTTTATTTGTTTTTATACTTCATACAAATGAAATTTTAGAGTATATATTCTGTTCCTTCTTGTATTATTCTCTTGAAAGTTTTTATGAAAATCATTCAAGCCATATATGAAGCAATGTGTTACCTTTCATTGATGTGTAATATTCTACTTTGTTAATATATAACAAACTACCTATTTGATCTATGGTTGATCAATTGTGGATTATTTCCATTTGTGACTATTATAAATTGTATGCTTGTAGCTATCTAGATATATGGATAACATGTTATATGCATTAATCATACGTAAAATCATGTGTTTTCTTTTATCTATGAAAACTAGATATATTCATTATTACTATGGAATTTGAAGAGTTTCATAATACATTTCCATGCAAGGAGAGAATCACAGGAGTTTTGATGATATGATAAATTTTGCAGATTAATTTTTGAAAATTAACCCAAACTTGCATTAATGGAATAAACCTAATGTGGTCATGGCATATTATCCTTTCTTACCTAAAGTGGAATTGTTTGAGATTTCTGCACATATGATCATGAGTAAAATTGGCCTCAAAACTTTTGTTTTCAAGTCTAGAAATGTTTCCTTCCTCTTTCTCTTGTTAAATAAGCAAAAATATTGCTGCTGTTTTCCCCTTATAATTGCTTAGAGTAAGTCCATAATGAAGTAATGAGATTTATTTGGGGATGGGATGCTAATTAAAGAAAAAAAAAATAGATTTAGAAATATTCTAATTTCTCTATCATTGTTTTGGAATTGGGTTTTTTGAATATTTGATCATTTCCTTAAATCTCCAAAAGTATGAGCACATGTATTGTCTCATATTCTTTTAATTTCCATAATGTCCATTTTAACACTCACCTTTTATGATTTATTTCTTTCACTCCATCCTCTCAGAGATATATTCCTTCTATCTATATTTTCATGGACCGTGATTCTTTATAGCATGTCTTTTAAAAATTTTATACTTGAAAATATCTTAGAAGATTTTATATGTCCTTACCATATACACACAAAAAATAAGTATCTGATATGTGATATGTTGATTAACTTGGTTTAGATAGTTCACAATTTACACAAGTATCAAAATATTCTTAAGCCACAAATATTTATAATTTTTAAGTAAAAATAAACACAATTTATATGTTATTTACTTTTTGTTGCTTTATACTTAATTTGCCCATTCATATGCAAAGAGATTAAAAGAGATTTAAAGTTTAATTTCAGCACTTTGCTTGTTTCTCATGTATGCATTTAAGACCATACATTATCTTAACACAACACTGCTACAACCAACAAAATTGTCTATTTTTCATTTTCATTATCATTTTTTTAAAAAAAATTATTTGTAATACTCATTATGCTTCTTTGATTCCTGGGATATTTTGATATGTTTCACTTTCAAAGAGGCATTTTTCTAGTTATCTTATTGTAGATGACTTCTAGATAATCATCTCTTTTGAGTGAGAAACAAGGTGATTTCATGTTTTGAAATATGTTTATGATGTATCTCATGGTCCAGTAATGGAAACATTCTTGGTGTACTTGACACCTTTTTTACTGTTCTGCAGTTGAACTCTGTTCTCTGTATGTTCTGTATTAAAACAAGAATGTCGAGTAGTTTTAATTTTTTTATTTTCTTGATCTTTTCTTCATTCGGTTCTATCAATTGCAAAAAAAAAAAAATCTGGTATGATTGTGTATTTGTCTTGGTTGAGTTCTTTCAGTTTGACTTGATATATTCTGAGGCCATATAATTACAAGTAAACAAAACTTTTTATATGATTTAATTTTTTATCTTTGTGTAATATGAATCTTTAGTCATGTTTTGGCTCTAAATTCTTCTGTTTGTTGATATCAGTGTAAACAAACCCACATTCTGGTTGTTTCTTCAAATTGTTTTCTTCTTGGTTGGATATTTATATTTTGTTTTTAGGTTTTAGATTTCCCATCATTTTACTTTCAACCATTTTGAGTAATTACCTATAAAGTTCATCTCTTGAATTGCTTGTCATGAAAAATAAATTTACTACATACATTATTGCATCTTAATTGGATTTTCTCAATTTTAGTATATAATTATTGATAAATTTGACTTAATTTTATAAATTTACCAATTGTTTTCTCCAGGCTTCTTTTTCTATTTTTGTCTTTTTTATTAAAATTATATTTTGATTATTTCATTTGTCCTTATTCACTCTTACTTAAAATTATAATACATTTGATTTCTTTGCATGTAAATGGTCAACTTTAATATAACAACACTAGTGACACTAAAAATTGCTATGTGCATTTTTGATTTGTAAAATTTTAATAGGGTTGTACCTTTAACACTTCCTACACCCATGTGAAATCCTGAAGACACCTAGAATCTGTGAGCCTTTTCTGAATGTTTACTGTTGTTGCTATATATTTTAAAGGAAATATATATTAACCAAAACATTATTATTTGTGTTTCAGACATTGAACATTCACTTACTATTTATCTTTTTCACTTTTCTTGAACTGAATGTTTCCTTTGGGATCATTTACCTTCTGACAGGAAGATAAGATCTCTGAGATTTCACTTGTTTTCCAGAATAATCTTTGCTTTCACTTAATATTTAAAACTTGTTGAACATTATATTATAATCATAATGCCATTACCACACTGATTCAACATTTAATAATAATATCTTAAATTCATCAATTATCTATCACTTGTTTATCTAGTTGTCTCATAAAAGTCATAAATGCCCATCTGAACATTTACTTAAGTGAGAATATGAATACACTGCTATAACTTTTGTTTCAAACTGTGGGTTTCTCTCCATCTCTGTTGATTTTGTTTACAATTTATTTTATTGAGAAACCATTCTATTTAGTAGCATTATATCTATTCTGGATTTTGCAGACTTCATCCTATGGTAAGATATGAAGTTATTTCTTTTTCCATTTTACATCTTGAAAATTGTTATATACATTTTGGTTAGACCTATGCAGATTTACTATTTTCTTTTAGTTTTGTAAGACTACTTTATCAGCCGTGTAAGATTCTTCATTTAGAAAACACATAATCTCTTGGTAGCATTCACATCAACCAATGCATAATGCTTATTAATTCATTTGAGGATGAAACTGCAGATATTATAATGTTTTCTTAATTATTGATTTATCAGCTGCAATCCCTCTGTAGTGAAAACCTAATACTCATTATTTCTTGCTTAAAATAAGTTCTGAGAAAATTGATTCCCTACATGTTTTTGTGGTTGACATACTTCATTTCTTCACAATTGTGGGAAAAAGATCTCCATTTTCTGTCTGTCTTCAAGTCTTTTCCAGATGTGACAAGTAGCTATGTCTCATGGTCCCCTTATTCCATAGTCAAAGCCAACATTGTCCTGTTGAATACTTCTCAGGACTTATCTCTTTGATCTCCTTGGAAATGAATTTTCTGCCTTTTAGGGTTCACGTGATTTGATTGAGTTCACTGAATTAATCCAGGATAATCTTTCAATATCAAGATGGATGCCCTTATCATATCTCTAAGTCCGATCTGTCATGTAGGGTAATATTTTAAAGGTTTTCATATTAGGGTATCCACATTTTTTGGAGAATTTTATTCTGCTGACCCCAAACTTAAAGCATAGATGCAAAAATCCATAATAAAATGTTAGGCAGTATAATTAATAAATACACAAAGCAATTTATTATTTCACATACAAGTGTGACTTATTCCAAGAAGATTGTACTTTCCCATATTAAAGGACTTTTTTAATAAAAAAAAAATCTCATGATAATAGATGCAGAAAAATCTTTTGACAAGATTTAACATCAGTTATTGCAATAAAGCTAAACAAACAAGAAATTAAAGGAAACTATTTTTCTTTGTGGTTCTGCAGAAAGAACCCAGAACTTTGCACCTTGGATATTCTAAGCACATATACTACCTCTGAGATTTATCCCCAGCTTCAAGAAACTTATTTTGCTTAACTTAGGTCATCTATTTAAAGAAAAAAACAATTAATGTCCTACTTATTGGTAAATAAAGGAATGCTTTTCCTTAAAGTCTGAAAGTGAGTTGTTCATTTACTCTCACCACCTCTATTAACATTATAAGAAAAGGTAATAAACATTATATGTATTGGAAAATGTGCAGTAATGTTGTATTCATTAACTCATATCATGATTGTTTATGAAAAGAATGGTAGAAAATCCACAGAAGAGCTAATAGAATTAATACATGGCTTTGGCAACATCAGAACATGTAAACTCAAACTAAAAATCAACTATATTTTATATTTTAGTATTCAAATGGTTATCTTCTTCAAATCAATACAATAGCCTCAACATGATGAAATTCTTGGTGATAAACAATAAAATATAAATTTATAAGTATAATGAAAACTACAGATCAATTCTGAAAAAAATGGAAGAAAATATATTTTTAAAAATATACATACCACATCCATGGTTCAGGTTAATCTATAGATATAATGCTATTCTAGTTAAATTATAGCTGACATTTTAAAATAGAAATAAACACATAGACTATAAATGTATTGCATTTGATTTTTAAAATATGTTAAGAAAAATAAAAAGTAAGGCTAATGTATACTAGTTAATGGATATATCTTCAGTTATATAAAATATAAAATAATAAGAAATCAATTTTTTGTCAGTAAGAGTAGATACTTATTTCTCAGTATCATAAAGTACAAATGAAAGTTTGAGGATAAAGGAGGGGAGAGTTCCTCCCACCAGTCACCCACTTCTATCTTAAAACATGGTAGCTTAAACCATGGGAAGCTCCCAAGGCCATGCAGGTGGTCACGGAAGTTGATTAAAATGTGAATAACCTTGAAATAAACAACTCGCTAAAGAATAAATATAAATGCCAAAAAAGCTCTTGAAAGCTTCTTGACATCATTAATCATTAGACACATAAAAAACTCCCTGTATATCAATTAAAATGACTAAATTTAAAATGGCTTCTTATAGGAAGTGTTGTCATGAAAGTGGAGCAACACCAAATCCCATGTATCACCAGTGCTAATTCTAACTGATACAGCCAGGGAGGGAAGAATCACTTCTTATAATGTTAAAGGAACAGTATTTTACTCACCAATCTTCTTATTAGAGGTTTACCCCAAGGAAATGAAACCATGATACACACAGTCTTGTTCTCAAAAGTTCATAGAAATTTATTTATAGTAGTACAACATTGGGGGGGAAATGCATTTATCTATCAGCTACTCATTTATTGAATGAATTCTATTTTGTCCATAAAAAGTACACTTCACAGCACTAAATGAAAAATCATAGTGACAGAAAGCAATCACCAGGGAAAGGAAGAGTGGAATGGCTGCAAATGGGACCAAGACATGTTTGTGGAAGGTGAGTGAAACTTTGTATGTTATAATGGTACTGTTTTCAAGACAACAAACTTTGAAGTTTATACAAATTTTAAAAAATACACTTATGAAAATGCCTCAGTTTAGTTTAGAATTTGCAATGCCTCGAGGAGAAATAAGCTGCTGAAAAGATGAAATTCCATCAAAATATTCAGTCACTCTAAAATTACAGAAATTATGTAGGATATGTTCTTTGAATTGAAATCCTATAAGGTAAACTGATTTTTAAATTTTTTTAAATTATTTATTTTGATTCAGTGTACACAAAAGGGGTACAACTATTTTTTCTCTGATTGTACACAAAGTAGAGTCTCGCAATTTGTGTAATCATATATGTACTAAGGGTAATGATGTTTGTCTCATTCTGATATTTTTCCTCCCCCCACCCATCCCCACTCCTCTTTTTCCTGTATACATTTCATCCTTCCTCTATTCTTGCCTCCCTGCCACCCCCCATTATGTATCACCATCTGCTTATCAAGAGATCATTCAGCCTTTGGTTTTTTTGGAATTGGCTTATCTCACTTAGCATGATATTGTCCAACTGCATCCATTTAGCTGCAAATGCCATAATTTTATTATTCTTTATGGCTGAGTAATATTCCTTTGTGTATATATACCACGGTTTCTTTATCCATTCCTCAATCGAAGGGCATCTAGGCTGGTTCCACAATCTAGCTATTGTGAATTGAGCAGCTTTGAACATTGATGTGGTTGCAACACATAGTATGCTGATTTTAAGTCCTTTGGGTATAGGCCAAGGAGTGGGATAGATGGGTCAAATGGTGGTTCCATTCTAAGTTTTCTAAGGAATATCCATACTGCTTTCCAGAGTGGCTTCACTAATTTGCAACCCTGTCAGCAATGTATGAGTGTACTTTTGCCCCCACATCCTAGCCAACACCTGTTGTTGCTTGTATTTGTGATAATAGTCATTTGAATTGGGATGAGACAGAATCAGGGTAGATTTGATTTGCATTTCTCTTATTACTAGAGATGTGGAACATTTTTTCATATATCTGTTGATTGCTTGTAAATCTTCTGTGAAGTGTCTGCTCATTTCCTTAGTTCATTTATTGATTGGGTTATTTTTATTCTTGGTGTAAAGTTTTTTGAGTTCTTTATAGATTCTAGAGATTAGTGCTCTATGTGAAGTGTGTGTGGTAAAGATTTTCTACCACTCTGTAGGCTCTCTCTTCACATTTTTGCTGAGAAAAACCTTTGTAGTTTGAATCTATTCCAATGATTGATTCCTGCTTTATTTCTTGTGCTTTGGGAGTCATGTTAAAGAAGTTTGGTACTAAGTCAACATGATGAAGATTTGGACCTACTTTTTCTTCTATAAGATGCAGGGTCTCTGTTCTGATTCCAAGGTCTTTGATCCATTTTGAATTGAGTTTTGTGCAGAGTGAGAGATAGGGGTTTAGTTTCATTCTGTTGCACATGGATTTCCAGTTTTCCCAGCACCATTTGTTGAAGAGGCTATCTTTTCTCTAGTGTATGTTTTTGGCACCTTTGTCTAGTATGAGAAAACTGTATTTATGTGGGTTTGTCTCTGTGTCCTCTATTCTGTACCTTTGATCTACCTGTCTATTTTGGTGCCAATACCATGCTGTTTTTGTTACTATTGCTCTATAGTATAGTTAAAGGTCTGTATTGTGATACCCCTTGCTTCACTCTTCCTGCTAAGGATTACTTTAGCTATTCTGGGTTTCTTATTCTTCCAAATTAATTTCATGATTGCTTGCTCTATTTCTATGAGGTACATCATTGGAATTTTAATTGGAATTTCATTGAATCTGTATAGCACTTTTGGTAGTATGGCCATTTTGATAATATTAATTCTGCCTATCCAAGAATATGGGAGATCTTTCCATCCTCTAAGGTTTTCTTCAATTTCTTTCTTTAGCGTTCTGTGATTCTCATTGTAGAGATCTTTCACCTCTTTTGTTAGATTGATTCCCATGTATTTTTATTTATTTATTTATTTTTAGTTTTTATTTTTTAAATATCCAGAAAAACTGGGTCCAGTGGCACATTCTTGTAATCTCAGCTGCTCAGGAAGCTGAGGCAGGCAGATCACAAGTTCAATGCCAACCTCAGGAATTTTATGAGGCCCTAAGCAACTTGGCAAGACCCTGTCTCTAAATAAAATCAAAAAAGGACTAAGTGCTGTGGGTTCAATCACTGGTACAAAAGAAAGAAAATCTGGAGGATTTTTTTTCACATCAGAAGAATTTCAAATCAAACTAGTAAATAATACAAGTCAAAAAGATCATGAGAGAAATTAGAAAATATAAATCAAATGTCCTAATGTTCTCTTTGATATGTGGATGCTAACATACAACAAGGGGCCAGGAAGGAATAGAAGTTCATTGGATTCGACAAAAGGGAATAAAGGGAAGGGAGTGGGGAATGGGAATAGGAAAGACAGTAGAATGAATGGGACATAACTTTCCTATATTCATGTGTGACTGTACCACCAGTTAAACTCCATATCATATACAACCACAACAATGGGATACTAATTAGAATAAGTTATATTCCATGTATATATAACATGTCAATATACTCTACTCTAATGTATATCTAAAAGGAATAAATCAAAACATATAAAATATTCTGAGCATAATGAAAATAAAACCTATCTATATGTCTGAACAACAATCATAGCAGGGTTTACAGAGAAAATAATAATAAATGGGCATAAATAATGAAATTAAATTTGGGGAAGAAGTAATAAAATTCAGAGTAAAAAAATCAGTGAGTTAAGAAATGAAAATGCAATTGATCAAATTGTTATATTTGTATATAGACATGCCACAATGAAACCATTTATTCTGCACAATTAGTATGCACCAATAAAGAATTATTGTTCATAATAAAGAAAATAGATGCACATTAGAGAAATCCATGAAATCATGGGAGCAATTAATGTGGGAGGCTTGATAAAATTGGCAAAATTTTGGATTGTTCAAAGAAAAATATAATAATAAAAATATAAAATATTATGTGAATACATATCAGAAAGAAATTAAGAATTATAATAAGGAGAATTTATGAAAAAATACTGCCTAACAAAACCAAGAGGATAAAAGGAATAAATTCCAAGAAAAATGCTATTAACAATACTGACAACAGAAAAAAACCCTGCAAAGTAAACAAGAGTCAAAATGTCTACACTGGTGAATTCTGGCAAACATTAAATGGGAAAATAAAATCAATCATATACAGAGCTATTCAGGAAAAAGAGAATGAGATAACAGCATACAATTTAATAAATGGTGACAACTTTACCCTAAATCTGAATTCTGACAAAAACATGAAATGTCAACAAAAAATACAAATTTACCTTCTGAATATAGAAGTGGACATCTTTAAAAATATTTGACAGATCTTAAAGCAACATATAGAAAACAGTTTCTCATGATCATGTAATTTTTGTTGCTTGGAAAACAAGAAGGATTTTTAACATTCAGAAATAAATCAATCACAATGTAAAAACATATGATCACATTAATCAACATATAAAGGAATAAAAGGCACATGACAAAATTTAACACACATTCTATCAAACTACTGACAACAGGAGAAAATTCCCTCAATGTTAAAAAGGTAGGTTTTATATAAACCTGCAGCTAACATCATAACTGTGAAATATTAAATGGTTTTCCAATATTTTTGAAAATGTTTGCTTTCACAACTTCTGTGTAGCATGATATTGGAGATCTGAGGCCGCACAACAAGTCAAGGAGTAGGTTTAAAGGGATACAAATCAGATAATGACATGAATCCTGCCTAATAGTAGACAAGATATACATGAATATACACAATTCTCATCAATTGAGCACCAAAACTATAGTATAACAAAACAGTGAATCCAGCAATATACAAGTGCAAATACAAAAATTGTTTTCTATTTCAGTACAGAATAACTGGAATTTAAAATACTTTAAAAAAAATCAGTCTCACAATAATTATCTCAATGACACTAAAATATTAGTACAGTGATGCATTATTAAAAATATATGCAGTACATGCATACTCAGAGTTGAAACATTACTAAGAGAAATATATATATCCTTAGATAAGTGGAGGGATATACTTTGTTCTTGAATTGAAAGACTCAGTTTCAATTATGCAATATAATAAAGATGTCATTTCTTCCCAAATTGATCCATAGATTTAACACAATTCTAGAAAATTTCAGCAGGTTTTAAGTGAATTATAGAATTTGTGTAATATCTCAAAGATCATAGTTTACAAAAAATAACTTTGTATGATTAGAACAAATTGGTAATATAAATAATTTGGGGAGTTTTTGCAATGCATCCATCAAAAGTGAAAAGAATTGGGTTAGAAAATGAAATAGTAGATCAACATAACATTTATTTACACCATTTACAAAAACTAATGTGGAATAGAACACAGTCTTAACTCTAAAAACTACCGCCAAAACAATATGTAAAATGATGCAACTAGTTCAGGAGTTTGGTAATTTCCTAAGAAGGATCAAGTCACTTGATTATTAAGTACTTACTCAATACTAGTTGAACTAAAAACGTACTTCAGTGTTGCTTATAATCATCTCAAATTGGAAACCATCTAAATGCATATCAATGGGTAAATAGAATAACAGAGTTGGTATGTTCATAAAATTAAATACTAATCAACAATAAAAACAAAATGAATTTCTTGTAATTTGAGAAAGGAATCTCAAAAATATTTTGAACCAAAAAGCTATATTCAATTGTATCCAATTCATTTTATATGAAGTCCAGAATATTCAAAACTAATATATATTCATCGAAGATGATCAGTGAATATGTGAGCCCAAGAATAAGGGAAATAACTGAAAATTATCATGAGGACAGTTCTTTTTGGGGAAGGAATGCATGTATGTATTGATTAGGTTGGAATGAGTTGGGTGGAGATAATTGTAAGAACTCATAATGTCTGCGTAAAATCAATCATTTTATTTCATATAATTTATATATCAATATGTTTCCAAAACTTAAAAATAAATTTAAGAAATGTACCAATTATAACACATAAACACATCTGAAAACAGATTTAATTACACAAATTTCAAACAAAATGTTACTAAGAAATAAACTATTTTTTGGCAAAAGAATGAAATCATGTTTATGTTTTTAATACAAACTCTTCTCTATACAAAGCTAGTAACATATTGGTGGATAAAGTTTCATAATATTTGGAGTTTATTTCAAAATAATTTAGAGATGAGGGAAATGGGTAAGCATACAGATGAAAAGCATATTGTCAACATTTGACTCATAGTTGAAGCTGGCAGATTATAACACACGTCTTTTTATAGATTTTACATACATCTGTTAGATTTTTGAAATTTTCCATAGCAAAGCATTTTCTAAGTATGAGTGATTTCATAATAATATCATGACATTGGTACTTCTAGACATTTTTATACTGCTATCTACAAAGAAGATACTTCATTGCTTGATTAGAAACTGAGTCATGGTTATTTTTACTAGTATTTTAACACTCTACTTTTGATAAACTAGATAAAGAAAATTATTTGATAATGATTTATTTCAGTCTCTCAAAACATTTTATTTTGCTAAAGAAGCCAAACTTAAAAATGATTCTTTTTTGTTGTTTTTTGAAGTTTTAGACTGGGCAAGACTAAGATGTCATGATTTTTATGAGCACTCTTTGTTTCTTCAGATTTAGATTGACTGACAGTGAGCACGAGGAATATTTTAAGAGATGAAAATGGTCCACGTTTTGATCAAGGTGGTAATTACCTTAGCATAAGCTTTTCTGAAATATCTTTGACATGTTTATTTCAAAACCATGCATTTCATTGTATGCAAATTGTATCTAAATAAATTTTATTTCTTAAAAAGCAAATGTACCTCACTGGATCTAAAGATCTTCTTGGTATCCTTTTGGTCAGACTGTTGAAAGCTTAAAACTAAGGTTTATATGACTGTTATCTGTGTCTCTGATTATCTGTAAACCTTGTGTAACATGAAGAAATGTGAGTTAAATTTGAAGAATTAAGTGGAAAGAACACTCCTTTTGAGCACATCCTATATCTGGCACCAGAAAATTGTGTTATTATTTCTATTCTACTTTTGGGACCCCTAAGTTTCTTGAAGCACAAAGGCTGCCATTTCTGAGCTTCAACTTTTTCATGTAAAAATATGATTATATCCTCATAGTCATTTATGGTGTGGTAGGAAGAAGTATGGTTCTTTTCTTCCTTATTTAAGATCATATCTCTGATGCATTATAATTGTACATTACAGTGGTTTTGTTGTTACATATTTTCATAAATGCACATAGCAATTTGTTCAGTTTCTTCCCCCAGTACTGTCTCTTTCCCTCTCCTCCTCCATAATTGATGGACAAATATGAAACAGTTCTCCAATACATAATTGTTTTAATCCTTCTAGATACTCTTATTAAAAGTCTTTTCAAGTTTTAGAGTAAAAAATAGAAGTTCAACAATTCTACTAAGTTACAAGTACTAGAGCTGTAATTTTAATATAAAATAAAAGCATACCATGAAATTTGTATTCCCAGTCTTGGTAAAAATAATAATATAATTATTTTATGTATGTGGAAACATTAAATTAGTAGGAGTGATACTTTATGTTATTGTTGAAAACAATAAATTTTATTAAAGTTTATAATATACTTCTGAAAAAAGGAAGACAAAGCACTTAGCATTGCTCTATGAAATTCTTATGCATATGAATTATCTTTACTAAGCCATAGTGATATTTTACCATATAACACACAAAATTGACATTCTGGCTCTTCTTAAATCCTTTAATTCCCTCCTCTCTGAAGGATCTCAATTACACCAAAGAAATCCATCTTCCTTTCACTTTTTCCTGATATTTAATTGTTTATTTAGTCCCTTTCTTTTTCTTATCCATGATTTGCATCAAACCATGCAAACTTTCATTCATGGAAGAACATATTTTTGTTTCTTTCTTCCTTGTTATTCAAAAACCTACTTCTGAATCATATATCCTGTTAAAACATGGATTGATGTCATTTCTTATGTGATGCTGCACAAAGTAGTGTCAGCATCATTTTAAATCTGGGCACTTAAACTTCCTTAGTAGATTCTCCTGTTCCTGTACTTGTTATTGATTAACTCTTACCCTAGTTTTCCTAATGTATAAATCCTTTCTCAATCATTAAGAATAACTTATTTGATTTGGGGGGATGTATTTAATGATATTTTAAAAGTTAACCTTATCTCTCAATCTCACTCATTAAAATGAAGGTTGTCTCTTCATTTCTGATGTATGTTATTTTCATGTATAAATATTGGTTGAGGCATGGGCATAATATATTGCTGAGTTGTAAATTCAAGACATATAAAATTCGGATCAATGACTCTCATTCATTTGACAAATGAATGGTCAGCCCCTGGTTTTCATCATGCACTGTTTTAAGAGACTGGGACACAACAAAGTCCTTTAGCTTATGTCTATGAGCTCTGTAAATGTAATTTAGTTTTTATTCAGCAAATTATTTTTGAAGGTATTATAATCAGGGTACTAACCTAACACCATTAATACTTACAGGAATAAGATATAGTTCAACTCTAGATGGGGAAAATATTAAGAGACTAACTTGATAAATTAAATGTAAATTGGGGCACAATATTATATGTGTTATAAATTTCCAAAATGTTACATGAGGACTTAGAGAGTAGCAGTGTGTGTGTGTGTGTGTGTGTTTGTGTGTGTGTGTGTGTGTGTGTGTGTGTGTGTGTGTGTGCGTGCACCTGTGTACATACGTAGTGCATGGGATTGGATGGATAAAATCTGAGTTGAAGCAGCTAAACATAGCCCTATTTTTTTCTAGCAAGATTTCTAAGCCAAGGTACTGACATGGTTTGCATTTCCTGAAAGAATCAGTGTGTTTGACACCATGAGTGGCTACCATTTTTCTCTCCTCTTTCCCTTTCGATGACCTAGAAGTATTAAATTAAACCAGCAAAAGTAAAAATTTCATCTTGCTTCTAGATTATTACATTGTCTTCTTTTTGTAGTAGCATTACTTCATTAAACTTTTTCAGTTGTCTATCATCCTCCACCTGCAAGCAAGTCTACAGGCCCACTAAGCTGCTCCTGTGATAATAGTGAGTCTGCTGTCATCTGGACTTCAGTGGTTTCACTGCCTTTATCTCCTCTGGTACCTTGCTTTGTTATTCACGATGGCAAATCTTTTAATTATCCCAACCTCTTCTCTCTTTGGCTTATTCCTTTTTCCTTATGTATATTCAGTTTATTTCTATCTACAAAAATTGAATTATGTTCGCATTTTGAATACCTCTTATGAGTGCATTTTTCCTGTGTTGCACAGCTAAGCTTCCTGAAAGAATAATTCAAATGTGCTGCTTCCATTTCATTACCTCTCACTAACAATTAAATCCATTTTGCAAAGATATATTGACTGTGTATGCTAACCTAGTCCCTGTTGTAGACTCCAAGGGTGCAGTCATAAGACACAGTCACATTCCTCCAGAGATACAGAATACGTCCATAGCTTAAAAAATGTCTGTTCATACTATACAGATCCAAAAAAAAGGGATGTTTAAACCAGAATAGAAGTTTTACATTGGAGAGTCAGTGAAAGAACGTGTGAGTTGAATTTAGAAGAATCAGAAGTGAATAGGAAACAAGGGCATTTAGACCAAATAAAAATGGGTAAGAAAATGAAACATTAAGAAGTATGATATTTAATAATGACTGCTCACTGCAGAATCAACTACTGTAGTACATCTAAACAATGAAATAGTATTCAGTGATAAAAAGAAGTGATCTATGAACCTTGAAAAGATTTGAAGGAGATGTAAATGCTTACTGCTAAATGAAATAAGCCAGTCTATTAGCCTATCTACAGTATGAGTCCAAAAAAATTCCAGAAAAAATAAAACTATAGAGGTAAGAAAAATATCATTGATTTCTGGGGATTGATGGGTGGGAAGGCATAGAAAGTTGGTGAAACTTGGAAGATTTTTAGGACAGTGAAACTATTCCATATCACACTACAATGATGAATAGATGGCGTTGTGCGTTTTTCAAAGCCCATTGAACCAGACAACATAAATGGTAAGCTCCAATGTAATGTGTGGAGTATACTGTATTAAAAGTATTAGTATTGATTCATCAAGTTCAACAAATGTACCAGATTAATAACAACATGTGAGTAACAGGGAAAAGAGAGGAGAGAAGGCTCTGAGATATTTGGGAACTCTGTGTACTCTCTGGTTAATTCTCCTGTTCATTGAAAGTTTGTAAATACAAATGAAGCTTATTTTTAAACATATCGGTAGACATAAAACAAGAAAGGGAATAAATGAAATGGTTTTGCTTTTTCATGGAACATGGAAAGTCATACTTCAAATAAGTTAAGAAAGCACATTCTTGGTAGCACTGGCAACAAAATGCAGGATTAGTTTAGTGTATTGTGGAAAAGAATTTATAGAAGAGACACCTGTCTGAGAGAGGTTGTTATATTGAAAACTAAAATATGATGTATGTCTTTGGTGATGTTATTTTCTACATTAAATAAATATTTTTAAAATGCTGAGCAATATCAAATAGAATCTTTCCTTGAATTAGTTTTTTTTTTTTTTTTCAAAATTCAGTGAACATTGGAGAGTGAGATAGTTCCCTACAATGAAGAATTGTCTTTCTTCACACACCACTATGGATGTTTTCTTGGGTGTTCAAGTAATTGAAAAATACTTTTTACATTTTACTCACCCAAGAATCTATTCCGTCATCCATCTTAACTTGATTTTACCATTTAACCAAGAGAAAAGCTTTTGTTCTCCACTTAAAACAAACTGTTACTGGGTCACTCAGATCATTATGACAAAAGTCTACTTTCCCTCAGTTAAAGACAGATTTATGACCCACTGTGTGCTGTATTCCATTAGAAACATGGCCAGGAGTATTGAGTTTATAGCTTCAAACTGTCATGGTGGATCATTTACAACATGAAAATTGGCAACTATTATAAATTGGAACATTAAAATTATTGTTTATTTATTTTGGAGAACCAATTTTTAAGCATCTACTAGATGACAATGATTAGGATCACACTAAAATCCTACCGGACAATTCTAGCACTTTTTCCTAATTTTTTTAAATATTGCAAGTTCTTAGCAAGGAAAAGAAGTAAACATAAAAGGGGCATAGAGGACTATTATAGTCCTTTAAAAAAGATCATCTCTAGGAGCACCTACTTCCTCCTTCCAGTGGGTGAAATGAGCATGGAAACATGAATCCTAAGCTCCAGCTGGGAGCAAATCTGCCTGCCTTCGATACTAGAGGTGATTGATCAGTGACTCATCAGCATAATGTTATTGTGCTTTAAGAGAGATTGCATCTGCATTTATGCAGATATTCCTAGAGTTAAGAATATTCAGGTGAAACACAGAATAAAAATGATATTAAAATGTATACATAGACATTGTTTTATTGTCAGGTCTATCTTACTTCTTGACTGAAAATGCCCTTAGTCCAATCCTTACGTTTTCCAAAGAGCTATCTGTCTCCTAGAACCCTTATTCTCTCACACTGCCATAGCGATTGTTGTAAATAATTTATGAGTTTTAATAATAGCACAATTCTTAAAGAGAGAACATTTTATTTCCTTCCAAATTACTAATAAAACTACATCTTAAAAGTATTAACATGTCATTAGGGCTTTATTTTGAGAGTTTCCCATGCTTTATCTGAATATGTCATTGTGAACGATGATTTCTCTAAGTCGTTCTTCTGACTGTATGTCTTAGGAATTCAGTGAGCTTCCTGGTAAATCAATTTGTGTTAGCTGTGCAGCACAGATTTGCAGCAGCATAATTCAGACTGACTTCTCCAAATAATACTTACTCTGACAACACTTTCAAAGTGGCAAGATAGCTTGGAAAAGTATAGAATTGTCTTGAGATATCACATCCCCAAGCAGAATTCACAAAACTGTTGCAAAACTGACAAAATAGAACCTAAATCGTAATGTGATATAGTAAAGCAGCTGATAGATTGCATGCACTCTGTACCAAAAATAGCTAACTCAATACCCAACAGAGAAACCACGGAACTGAGTAAGAGAAAAGTCCCAATTCTACAGGGTGCAGAGCCACAAATGAACATGGTTTAACTAAGGAGTATTTTCCAACTTGGTTAAATACCTAATGACACTATTTTTAAAATTCAAAGGGGGCAACAAAATGTTGGAGAAACGAAATATATGACTAATTGAAAAATTGGAAATGCCTTTTAAATTATTTTTTATTTTGTTTAATATATTGTAAAGAATTAATTTAAGGATGGGGGAAAGTAGTTTTGGTGCATGGATATGTGAGTGCTGTGTTTAATGTTGGTTGAAGCACTCATAGAATTTACACTATGATTTAAAGAGTGTATGTTTCTATTTGTAAGTAACATTTCTGTCTAGTTATGTATGCCCATGTTACAAGGTTTTACATATCACAGTCTTCTAAAATACTTGAAAATTTTTCCATATGCATGATAGGAGAATAATTGCAACTTTTGATAATTTGAGGAAAAATAAATGTTCCCATGACATGACATGTCATACACAATGTTTTTGCCCTTCAACTAACTTTATATTTAATGCAATCTGACACTCTGTTTTGCATAGAAAGGCTTCATTTGAATTTCACTCAATACTGCTATTTATTTAGTTATTATTGACAAATATTTTATTGCCATGCCACTGAAAGTGCTTTGGTTGCTGATGTAGACATGCTTGAAGATGAATGTGCCTATGATTGCTAAAAATAATGCTACACACATAGTAGATCTTTGATATTGTTGATCGGGACATTGATTGGATTCTTAAGTCAGGACGTGGAAAAGAATTAAAGCGAATTGTGAACCCCTAGAGATTTAGCTTGTCTGGTAGAAGGGGCTAGTGACCTTTGGAGCTACCATTCTCATCTGTATTTCTTGAAGTTTTGAAAGTGGATATTGACCACTGCACTTAAATTCCATCTTACATAAGGATAATCAGAAGGTGAAGAGCTTTCATTCGACAAAGTGATGGACAATTACTCTTGTGCTTCCTTCTGACTTAAAGGTTTACCCCATCTTCTCTGATTGTCTGCAAAGTAGACCATCTTAAAAGTCATGCTACCAATAGGTCATTGGAAAGACTTTTAATATTACATTCTGTTTAAAGCACAAAAGTCTCATACTGGGAACAACTGCTGAGAAGACTTCATTTTTTATCAAGAAAAAAATAGAAGATAAAAAAACTCAATACCAGGAAGAAGAAAAGAATGTTTTGGTACTTTAAAGAGAATTAAATATTATTTCTGTATTTTTTACTTTTTTCAAAAGAGAATTCACTTGTTTTTTTCCAGTAGTACACATGTATCTATCTTGTATTTCAAAAGATAAAGTACAAGAAAATAGAAATAAGAGGAATATTGTCAGCAACACAATTACAGGTTTATAGACAGCAAGTTAAATGAAAATTAAACGTGGACTTTCAAGGTAGAATAACTCCTGGGATGTAATGTGTTATATGTTATTTCATGAATGAGTTTGTTTGTTTTTCTCCAAGTGGTGACATGTCTATCTGGGTTGCTATTACAGAATATCATAAACTGGTTGTCTAATAAATATCGGGAATGTATTTCTCACCCTCAATAATCTGAGATCAAGGTGCTAGCTAGCAGATTCAGGTTCTACTTCAATGCTGATGCCTTCTATCTAGATTGTCACTTGTGGAAAGGGCGAGGGAGCTGTATTGCATCACTAATCCCATTCATGAATGATTCACTCTCAGACTAATACTCTTCAAGTTCCTACCCCCTAATACCCTCGTTAATAACTAGGCTTCAGTATATGGCTTTTTTTGGAGGGGTGCAAAAATATTCAGATAATAACAAGGCATAAATGGAATTAGAAGTTTCTGGTAACTATCCATGAAACTGGGTAAAACTAAGTTCAACACTGTCTTGCAAACTGGAAATTACCTTCTGCCTTAGGCTTAAATCCATAGTATTGACAGTTTAATTATGAAACATTATTTTAATGTTTTAGGGTTATAAATAATAAGTAGTAAAAATAAACCATACTAAATTAAACAGTCTTCTTTCGAAACTCCTCCGAAAATTCCCTGTTGCCTTTTGTTTGGCAAGTTTGGCTATTCATATCTGCAGGTTCCTTTATTTTTATTTTATTTTATTTTTTTTTACTATTCTTAAAGTTAAGAAAAACAGTTAAGGAACTTGCAGATATGAACAGCCCAAACTTGTCAAATATTCAACATTTGTTGAATAAACCTTTTTAGAGAAAAACATTATAAGACATTTGTAATATATTTTGGTTAAATAAAATAAATACAAGGGTCTTCCTAAAGTAGTTCAATTTTCTAAGCTCTCACTGAGAAACTGGAGAGATAATTATTTGACTTCTTTTAACTGATGCCTGTTCTATTAAAAAATGTGTAAAACTTCTTAGATTTACTTGATAAAATTTTGCTGTGGATATACAGTTCAATACATATCGAATTTCACCTGGGACACGTCAGTTATTAAAAATGTTGAATAGCCTGGGTTATTTCAGCTTGTCTACCGTGACCAAATGCTTATCTTCAGGTCTACCTTAAGTATGATGGTAAACCATGGCCAAGACTACAAAATGGTGTTCTATACTCACGAACTTGTGAAATGTATTGGAGGCAGGGTATAGGCATTAGTGTGTCAGCGTTGTTGAATAATAACTGGATTTAAAAAAATATACATATATATGTTTTATTTTTGGTACTGGGGACTGAAACCAGGGCCACATTCTCAGCCCTTTTTAAAAATATTTTATTTAAAAACAGGATCTCACTACTTTGCTGAGTGTCTTACTGAGTTGTTGAGGCTGGCCTCAAACTAGTGATTCTCCTGTCTCAGGTTCCTGAGTCCCTGGGATTACAAGTGTGGGTCACCATGCTCCGCTTTACTTGATTTTGATAAAACTGGGAGTGTTTGCACTGTTGTAACTGGTGAGGTAACACTGTGGCAGCTTGTTATAAGACTTTAAGTTTGCTGACAATAAGACGACTTTGAGTTTGCTGACCACAAGGTGCTGCAAGACCGAGAGACCAAATATGTCCTTTGGGACCCAGTTGTCTGAGGAGAAAGAAGCCTACATCTGCTATCTGCAGAGCACTTTCAATTCATGTCCTTTTCTTGCTGTGGCTGGTTGGTTTCTTTTATGTACAATAAATCTCTTTTGGAAGTAAAAACTCTCTGAGTCTTGTGAGTCCTTCCAGTAATCAAACATGTAAGGCAATTACTGCAAAGTAATGCAAATGTAAACAAGGAAGTCAATAAACAGCAAAAAAAAAAAAAAAAATGTAGATGCAGAGTAAAAAGTGGACTAATGATATGATTAAAAAACTGGCTTGCTTCTGTGCATTGGCTTAGGGGCATTGAAAGCACATGGGTATTAACTGGGGTATGCAAATTGAGGAGAGTGAAATTAATATGAGAAAAGAGGTGTTATTTAAAGCTTTATTCTAGAAACCTGGATAGGAAATTTTTAGTTGCACTTCTTGACAACATGGTATAAATGAAAAAGTAAGAGGTACATAGGTTAACAGCAGTCTTTCTTAAAGTTTAACTAAAATTATTTTGACTATGAAAAGGAATGACTAAGACATACTGGCCTTTTAGAATTTCTTCCAGGTAGTCCTCTATAGATCTTCTATGTTACAATGTGCTTGCATATTTATCTTTATTTATTATTAATTACATAGTCCCCAGGACTGCAGTGCTATTTAGTGGATAATATTGCCATACACAATTCAGTTTATGTAACTCTTTCATTGTTAGGAAATTACTAGAGTGTAGCTCCAGCTAGGAAGTTCCACATTTCTATGTTAAACCCTAATAGAGGAAATCGGTAAAGAGAAAATCAAGCTCCTTGGCTTTTTAGTGCATCTTTAAGCTTAATCTTTCCTGTGGTCTGAACTGTACTCCTCCCAGAATTGCATGGAGAATCTCTAATTCTCAATCTGGAGACATTTGGCGATGGAGCTTTTAGGAGATAACTGAAGTTAGGCAAGGTAATGAGGGTAGGACTTTCCGATGGTATTCCTGACTTTCAAAGAAGAGGAAAAGAGAGGGAGTGGTGGGAAAGAGACCTTTTTTTCGCTTTCTCTCTGCCATGTGGGGACAGAATGAGGCCATACACAAGCCAGGAAGAGAGCTCGCACTAGAACCTGACAATGCTGACAGCCGGACCATAGACCTGCAAGAAATACATTTCTATTGATTAAACGACCAAGTCTATGGCATTTTGCTATAGCAGCCTGAGCTGACTAGGACAATTCTTTCTTATGTGCTGTTAACAGGTTTGTATACAGAAAGAATTTGTATATGAGTTCTAGGGACTCTGGGAAACTTAGTTATGACCAAGAATGCTAGCATGCTACAAGTATGACCTATGAAGGAGTACTCAGAATTTATATATATAATTCATGCTAAGAAGACTGTTAAAGTAGGCCTGACTGAACAACGACTTTGCTCTTTGATTTCAAAATCAAGTTAGGTATTAAATAACATGTATTATTTGATATACATCACAGGATGTGGTTTCATATCTTCTTCAAAATAATCCTAGAACATTTTGATTTGGACTGACTTTCATAAATAATCTGCCTAGAACTGAGTTTTGGTAACGTTACTTAATCATATTCATAGACACAACTCACCAGTCTATTTAATGTCTTGTATTTGCCCAATATGCAAGGGAGTACGAGGCATTTGGTGGGCACTAAATAGAGATTGACATATTTTTTTATATTACTCTTTATTTTCTTTTTTTTTTTTTTAACATTTTCTAGGACATTTATTTAATTTTTTTTTTCCAGAAAGGTCTTGGAGAGTTAAATCAAAGAAAATTTACAGACTTGTTGTGTTTCATGACTTTATTTTCAAACATATTTTCTACTGCACTCTCTTTTTTTCCTCCCCCCCACCCCTTCCACCCCTTCCACCCCTCTTTTCCCTCTATACAGTCCCTCCTTCCACCATTCTTGCACCCTCCCACCCCCATTATGTGTCATCATCCACTTATCAGTGAGATCAATCGTCCTTTGCTTTTCTGAAATTGGCTTATCTCACTTAGCATGCTATTCTCCAGTTTCATCCATTTACCTGCAAATGCCATAATTTTATTCTTCTTTATAGCTGAGTAATATTCCATTGTATATGTATACCACAGTTTCTTTATCCATTCATCAAATGAAGGACATCTAGGTTGGTTTCACAATCTGGCTATTGTGAATTGAGCAGCTATGAACATTGATGTGACTGTATCTCTGCAGTATGCTGATTTTAAGTCCTTTGGGTATAGTCTGAGGAGTGGGATAGCTGGGTCAAATGGATGGTAGGTCCATTCCAAGTAGTCTAAAGAACCTCCACACTGCTTTCCAGAGTGGCTGCACTAATTTGCAGACCCACCAGCAATGTATGAGTGTACCTTTTTCCCCTACATCCTCTCCAACAGCTATTGTTGCTTGTATTCTTGATAATCACCATTCTAATTGGGGTGAGATGGAATCTTAGTGTAGTTTTGATTTGCATTTCTCTTATTACTAAAGATGTTCAACAATTTTTCATAGGTTTGTTGATTGCGTGTAGATCTTCTTCTGTGAAGTGTCTGTTCATATCCTTAGCCCATTTGTTGATTGGGTTATTTGTATTCTTCATGTAGAGTTTTTTGAGTTCTTTATATATTCTGGAAATTAGTGCTCTATCTGAAGTATGAGTGGCAAAAGATTTTCTCCCATTCTATAGGCTCTCTCTTTGCATTGCTGATAGTTTCCTTTGCTGAGAGAAAGCTATTTAGTTTGAATCTATCCCAGTTATTTGTTCTTGTTTTTATCTCTTGTGCTATGGGAGTCCTGTTAAGGAAGTCTGATCCTAAGCCAACAAGTCGAAGATTTGGATCTACTTTTTCTTTTATAAGATGCAGGGTCTGTGGTCTGATTTCAATGTCCTTGATCCATTGTGAGTTGACTTTTGTGCAGGGTGAGAGGGGTTTAGTTTCATTCTGTTGCATATGGATTTCCAGTTTTCCCAGCACCATTTGTTAAAGAGGCTATCTTTTTTCCATTGCATATTTTTGGCACCTTTGTCTAGTATGAGAAGATTGCATTTATTTGGGTTTGTGTCTGTGTCCTCTATTCTGTACCATTGATCTACCGATCTATTTTGGTGCCAAGACCATGTCGTTTTTGTTACTATTGCTTTGTAGTATAGTTGAAGTTCTGGTATTGTGATACCCCCTGTTTCATTCTTCCTGCTAAGGATTGTTTTAGCTACTCTGGTTTTCTTATTCTTCCAGATGAATTTCATGATTACTTGCTCTATTTTTGTAAGGTACATCATCGAGATTTTAATTGGAATTGCATTGAATCTGTATAGCACTTTTTGTAGTATGGCCATTTTGACAATATTAATTCTGCCTATCCAGGAACATGGGAGATCTTTCCAACTTCTAAGGTCTTCCTCAATTTCTTTCTTCAATGTTTTGTAGTTTTCATTTGTAGAGATCTTTTACCTCTTTGGTTAGATTGATTCCCAAGTATTTTATTTTTTTTGAGGCTATTGCAAATGGAGTTGTTTTCCTCACTTCCCTTTTAGATGTTTCATCGCTTGCATATAAAAATGCTTTAGATTTATGCGTGTTGATTTTATAGCCTGCTATTTTGCTGAATTCATTGATGAGGTCTAGAAGTTTTCTGGAGGAGTTTTTTGGATCCTCTAAATATAGAATCATGTCATCAGCAAATAGTGACAGCTTAAGCTCCTCTTATCCTATTCATATCCCTTTGATTTCTTTAGTCTGCCTAATTGCTCTGGCTAGAGTTTCGAGGACAATGATGAATAGAAGTGGTGAAAGAGGGCATCCCTGTCTTGTTTCCGTTTTTAGAGGGAATGGTTTCAGTTTTTCTCCATTAAGAATGATGTTGGCCATAGGTTTAGCATAAATAGCCTTTACAATGTTCAGGTATGTTCCTACTATCCCTATTTTTTCTAGTGTTTTGAGCATGAAGGGGTGTTGTATTTTGTCAAATGCTTTTTCTGAATCTATTGAAATAACCATATGATTCTTATCCTTAAGTCTATTGACATGATGGATTACATTTATTGATTTACGGATGTTAAACCATTCTTGCATTCCAGGGATGAACCACACTTGATCGTGGTGCACGATTTTCTTAATGTTTTTGGATACGGTTTGCCAATATTTTGTTAAGGATCTTTGCTTCTATATTCATCAAGGATATTGGTCTAAAATTTTCTTTCCTTGATGTGTCTTTTCCTGGTTTGGGTATGAAGGTGATATTAGCTTCATAGAATGAGTTTGGTAGGGTACCCTCCTTTTCTATTTCCTGGAATACTTTGAGAAGTATTGGAATGAGTTCTTCTTTGAAGGTCTTGTGGAACTCGGCTGAGAATCCATCTGGTCCTGGACTTTTCATGGATAGTAGGTTTTTAATGGTTTCTTCTATTTCATTGCTCAATATTGATCTGATTAAATTGTGTATGCCCTTCTGGTTCAGTTTGGGAGGAGCATATGTCTCTAGAAATTTGTCAATGTCTTCAGTAGTTTCTATTTTGTTGGAATACAGATTTTCAAAGTAGCTTCTCATTATGTTATGTATCTCAGTGGTGTCTGTCGTGCCATTTCCTTTTTCATCATGAATTTTAGTAATTTAAATTTTCTCTCTCCTTCTCTTTCTTAGTGTGGCTAAGGGATTGTCTATTTGTTTACTTTCTCAAAGAACCAACTTTTTGTTTTGTTAATTTTTTGAATTGTTTCTTTTGTTTCAATTTCATTGATTTCAGCTCTGATTTTAATTATTTCCTGTCTTCTACTACTTTTGCTGTTATTCTGTTGTTCTTTTTCTAGGGCTTTGAGCTGTAATGTTAGGTCATTTAGTTGTTGACTTTTCATTCTTTTCTGGAATGCGCTCCATGCAATGAATTTTCCTCTTAGCACCGCTTTCATAGTGTCCCAGAGATTTTGATATGTTGTATCGTCGTTCTCATTGACCTCTAAGAATTTTTTTATTTCCTCCCTGATGTTTTCTGTTATCCATGTTTTATTCAATAGCATATTATTTAGTCTCCAGGTGTTGGAGTAATTTCCATTTTTGATTTTGTCATTGATTTCTACTCTCAGTCCATTATGATCTGATAGAACACAAGACAGTATCTCTATTTTTTTGCATTTCCTAAGGGTTGCTTTGTGGCATAACATATGGTCTATTTTCGAGAAGGTTCCATGTGCTGCTGAGAAGAAAGTGAATCCACTCATTGATGGATGGAATATTCTATATATGTCTGTTAAGTCTAGGTTATTGATTGTGTTATTGAGTTCTATGGTTTCTTTGGTTGGATTTTGTTTGGAAGATCTATCTAGTGGTGACAGTGGTGCATTAAAGTCACCCAGAATTATTGTGTTGTGGTCTATTTCATTCCTGAAATTGAGAAGGATTTGTTTGATGTACAGGGATGCACCATTGTTTGGGGCATAAATATTTACTATCGTTATGTCTTCCTGATTTATGGTTCCCTTAAGCAGCAGGAAATGTCCTTCTTTATCCCTTCTGACTAACTTTGGCTTGACGTCCACTTTATCTGATATAAGGATGGAAACCCCTGCTTTTTTACTGAGTCCATGTGCATGGTAGGTTTTTTCCCATCCTTTCACCTTTAGTCTGTGGATGTCTTTTTCTATGAGATGAGTCTCTTGCAGGCAGCATATTGTTGGGTCTTTCTTTTCAATCCATTCTGCCAGTCTATGTCTTTTGATTGATGAGTTTAGGCCATTAACGTTCAGGGTTATTATTGAGATATGATTTGTATTCCCAGTCATTTGGGCTTATTTTTGTTTTTTAATTTGGCTTGGTTTCTCCTTTGAGTGTTTTTTCTCTAGGGTAGTTCCTCCCTTTGCTGACCTACGTTGTTGTTTTTCATTTCCTCCTCATGGAATATTTTGTTGAGAACATTCTGTAGCACAGGCTTTCTACTTGTAAATTCTTTTAACTTTTGTTTATCATGGAAGGATTTTATTTCTGTAGTTTGAAATGGAGGACAAAGAGGATGCAGAGGGATGTAGAATGTGCCTGTTAATGGGATAAGAAAATAATATACAGAAGTTCTAGATAATAGAAAGGGTGAGAGTGTAATCAAAAGAAATTGAATGTTAGCATGCAAAAAAGGGAGAAGAGACTCTGAGGGAACAGGTAAACAAAAGGAAAAGAGAGCAAGAAAAGTAAAGAAATAAAAACTTAAATTTTTCAATAAGGAGAAAAAAGAAAATCTACAGTATAACAGTCATATAATAATGAAACCTCCCAGTGTTCAGTAGCCTGATGCATGAGAGGTACCTGACAATGAGCTTCAAGTCTCCAGCAGGCGTCTCAGGATGGGATTTGCCCCACCTAAAGATCGGAGCTATGGCTTCCAGGATTATCCAAGATGGCCACTCTGACTTCAAAATCTGTTGGCAAATGGGGAGCTGCAGCTCAGGGTGTGGATGTAGTCAGCTGGAGGTCCTGGAGGCAGGGTGCGGTTGGTCAGGCAGGGTTCCTGGAAGTTGGGTGTGTTTGGTGTGGTTGCGGGATCCTGGAGGCTGGGTGCAATCAGTTGGTCTAGGGTCCCGGTGATAGGGTGCAGTCAGTTAGTGTGGGGGTCTTGGGGGCAGGGAGCAGTCAGTCGATGTGAGGGTCCCAGAGGCAGGGATTGATTGTTCGGGCTGAGGTATTCTGGAGACGGGGCTCAGTCAGTCTGGCCAGGGGTCCTACGGGGCCTGGCTGTTGTCTCAAAATGGCAGCAGCCACGTGTAATCAAACCTGCAGGTACTGTAACAATGAACTTCCAGGCCACAGCAGGCAGCTGATGCTCTACAGGCGGTCGGCGATCAGTTTGCTGACTGTTGTCGGACGATTGGGAGTTGTACATCGTGCATTAGGTGATGGATAGGTGTAAGGCAGGCGATGGACAGGAGAGAGTCAGGCAAATGGTGGATGATAGGTGCCTGACAGTGAGCAATCTGCACTCAAAAAAGGCGTCGATATGCTGGCAGACTGCAGGTGATCACAGCAGACAAATGGGGTAAACAGCAGGGGATCAATAAGCAGCAAAAACTGCCTCACCAAGAAACAGATATCCTCTGCTTGAAACCGGAGTTACAGAGCAACAAGGAATGCAGCCTCCCTCTAGTCCGCCATCTTGGATCTCCCTTCTACTGCACTCTTGAGGTAGAAAGAAACAATCCTGATATTTATTGGTGGATCTTGCATTTGACAGTCTGCTTGATTCTGTTATTTATTCTAAGATTTTATTGATTCTGAGGATTAGTTATTTTTGTGGCAATTTCCCTTCAAGTCTTCATTCTTATTTCTTTTCTTTGTATACAAATTTTAATACTTTTGATAAATGCTGACTTCATTTTATTTTTATTAGTCTTTAAAGGAATATATGTATAATTAAATATAATATCTCTCATACGTTCCCTCTTCTCTTTATTTTTCCCTCTTTTCTTCATTTTCTGACTTTATTAAATAAAGAAAATTCTGTTTGACTTGTTTTTTTTTTTTGCCATAAAAGGAATAATGTATTGTCAAATATTTGTTTTGACTCTCTTGAAATGACATGCATATTTTTAGTGTATATTAATATAAAATATATTGACAGTTTACATATTCTATTTATGCATTTCTTTTTTTTAAATTTTTTTCATTCTAATTAGTCATCCATGACAATAAAATGCATTTACACATTTGATAGGTCATACATGAATGGAGTATGGTTTCTCATTTTTCTGATTGTACATGTTGTAGGATCACATCCGTCATGCAGTCATATTC
Organism: Sciurus carolinensis; assembly: GCF_902686445.1. NCBI lineage: Eukaryota > Metazoa > Chordata > Mammalia > Rodentia > Sciuridae > Sciurus > Sciurus carolinensis. The sequence continues at coordinate 53,837,409 of NC_062213.1, read as the reverse complement.
ATGACAACTTTTGAAACACAGTCACCAAATCCAGTTACCACTTACTCAGCCCTTTGGCTCCTCTCCTCTCCGAAGCATTTGACATTGTTAATAGCCCTTTCTTCTTGAAAACCTTCTCTTTTGTGAAATGTTGTGCTCATAGTTCTCGACTATCTATTCTTCACTGACTTCTTGTTTTCCTTCTATACCTGATTTCTGTCTGTAGTTGCCCTCCTATAACCTGTATGGCCCACCCTTCATAACACTTAAATATCCACACTTTTAACTATTGGATCATTCTGATGGCCCTCAAGTATATCAACCAGGCTGTCAAATGAAAGATTCACTAATAAATATCAGGACTGTTTCTGTCGACTTCAAGAGTGCAGAAGAAAAATTGTTTGAGCTCCAGATCAACTCAGAATCTTGAACATAATATATACTCACTAAACACTTCTTCCTGCATTTCTGTAGTCAATTTTGTTGATGTTTCTCTTATTCACAATTATATAAATGGATTATAATTATAAAACAGATTGATATTTATTGTTAACATGGAATTTAACTAAGTGGGCAAACTGTTACTTTATTTCATGTGTGAATTGAACTTCTATTTTTTCTTATGTTCTTAATGTGTACTTTTGAAGTCAAGGCCTTAATTGATGCTTAAATGAAATAGGGAGTTTTCCTCCCTATTTCTATGATAAAATATATGATATGAAATTCATTTGAAAAAATAACAGACTCAAAAGAAATGGTGTGCCTCTACTTCATGTACAAACAGAGAAACAAGATGTATTACATTTGTTTACAATAAAAATAAATTTTAAAAAAAGAGTTGAAGCAATCCTTAGCAAGAAGAGTAAAACAGGAGGCATTCACAATATTAGACCTTAAATTATACTACGGAGTTGCAGTAACAAAAATGGCATGGTAGTGGCACCAAAACAGATCCATAGATCAATGGTACAGAATAGAAGACACAGACACAAAACCACATAAGTATAGTTAACGTCAGATTAAACAAAAGTACCAAAAATATTTATTGGAGAAAAGATAGCCTAGTCAACAAAAGGTGCTGGGGAAATTGGAAATCCAGTTGTAGCAAAATGATATGAAATCCCTCTCTGTCACCCTGCACAAAAATCAAATCAAAGTGCATCAAAGACAGGCACTACAACAGAGAACCTGTGCCTAATAGAAGAAAAAGTAAGCCCAAATCTTCACCTTGTCAGCTTAGGACCTGAATTCCTTAACAAGATTCCTAAAGCACAAGTAAAATCAAGAATCAACAATGAAATGGAATCAAATTGAAAACTTCTCAGCAAAGGAAACAATCAACAATATGAAGAGAGAACCTAGAGAATGGGAGAAAATCTTTACCACACGCACTTCAGATAGAGCACTAATCTCCAGATATATAAAGAACTCAAAAACTTAACACCAAAAAAATAACTAACTCAATCAATAAATGGGCTAAGGAACTAACCAGACACTTCACAGAAGAAGAAATATAACTGACCAACAAATGTATGAAAAAATATTCAACATCTTTAGCAAACACAGAAATGCAAATCAAAACTCCTCTAAGATTTCATCTCACTCCAGTCAGAATGACAATCATCAAGAATACAAGCAACAATATGTGTTGGTGAGGATATGGGGAAAATGGTACACTCATACACTGCTGGTAGAACTGCAACCATAATTGGTGCAACCATTATGGAAAACAGTATGGAGGTCCCTCAGAAAACTTGGAATGGAACCACCATTTGACCCAGTTTTCCCACTCCTTGATTTATACTCAAAGGACTTAAAATCAGCATACTACAGTGAAACAGTCAAATCAATGTTTATAGCAACTCAATTTACAAAAACTAGATTGTGGAACCAACCTCCTAAATGCCCTTCAACAGGTGAATGGATAAAAAGACTGTGGTATACATACACAATGGAATATTACTCAGCTTTAAAGAGGAATGAAATTATGGCATTTGCAGGTAAATGGATGGAGCTGGAGAATATCATGATAAGCAAAATAAGCCAGTCCCAAAACACCAAAGGTTGAATATTCTCTCTGATTTGCAGATGCTAATTCACAATAAGCTGGGAGGCTAGGGAAGAATAGAGGTACTTTGGATTAGGCAGAGAGGAGTGAATGGAGGAGAGGGGGTATACAGGTAAGAAGGATAGTAGAATGAACTGGACATTATTACCTTATATATGATTACAGAACCCATGTGATTCTACATCAAGTAGAACCAGAAGAATTAGAAGTTTTATTCCATATAGTATGATATGCCAAAATGCATTCTTTTGTCATATGTAACTAATTAGAACAAATTAAAAAAAATAGAGATTTTACATTTCTTGAACTTTTGCATGATTTATAAATTTGAATGGTTTTATAAATTCACTAGTTAATTTTGTTAATTATACTTTTATTTCTTATAGTATTTTGAGAATTAATACTTTTCCACTGATGTATGTTTTTATCTAGATTTTTAAATTTATTGATGTTTAGTCTTATACAATAATATAATTACTATTCAAATGCAGCATCTTTTGTTGGTGCTTTTCCTTTATCTTTCTATATTTTGTTTTCACAATATCTTTCTATTTTTTTCAGTCATCAAAAATTTTTTATTTGCATGAAGATTATCATTTCATCCCCACAACTTTTGTGTGTTTGACATTTTATTGATTTATGGGAATATTTTTAATGTTTTTTGGCTTTTTAATTAAACCCCTTCCCATTTTCTAAACTGTTGAGTGAAGCATTTGTCTTAGTTCAGACTTTTCTCCTGGGGCACAGATCAAATAGCAACCTCTCACTTGGGAGAGAAGGCCTTGTGCCTTATTTCTACCATATTAGCAGATCTTATTAAAAAATTAATTGATATCAAATCATATCAAAGCTTTAAGTACTCTAAGACCATTAATATTCAAAGGCCACATTCTACAGTGTCAACTGACATTTCCAGCTTGTCCATCTTCCACCATCTCTTCAGACTCTTGATACTTCTGAGCGATACTGTCTAGAACCTGCAGACCAGTCCATCTGTAGCTGATAACGTGATGAAGGGTAGCATAAGTCCTCAGCTGAGCCCTGTCCACATCCCTGAGTCATGGAATCCATGAATTAAAATGAAATGGTTTTGTTTGAAACCACTAAGTTCTGGGATATTTGGTTATGCAGCAATGTATATATACTGAACACAGTTTTGTACTGAGTATAAAAAATTTAAATAACAAAAACTTAAAATATGTGATATTGGCTTTGGGAATGAGTAACTGAGAAGCTAGAAGGACCTGGACAGGACTTTGGAAGAAACATAATCTCAATGTGTGTGTGTTGGTGAAAACGTAAAAGAAAGTAAGAAAAAGAAGAAGAAATGGAAGCTGAAGACAACAAACAAATATAGTGTTATATAGTGGCGTCAAGTTTATAAAACTTTTCACCTATGAGAATATAAAAAAAAATCATTGCACCTGATGAGTAGATGGGTATGACTGAAGATGTTTCCAGGAGGTTGAAAGGATCAGTTGGTTTCTTCTCATTAAGTTTCATAAGATACACATAGACATGTGCTAAAGGAAAAATCGTTCAGATATCTAGCAGAACGATACAAGGAAACAAGGTTAGCTGGTTTAGAAAAACATTACTATATATGTATCATCCTAACTTCCAGCAGTTCTTCTAACATAGAACAGGTTTTGTGCTAAAAAGGAAATCACAATTGTTCTCAATAGCATGTTCTTGGATTAAAGATAAATGAAGCCCATGTGGCCTTTAGAAAAATTAAAAATGGTAATTAGTAGATCATGTCCATCAGATAGAAGGCCTTTTGAGGGTTGACTTTGAAAATCCTTGGGGTGAAAATTCTGAGAGCTTCTAAGATTCTCTGGTGTTTTGTCCCATAGTAGCTTTAGGAGGAGCTCAAGGTCGAAAATGACTTCCAATTTAAAATAATAATAATAATAAGGTGAATGTATGACTCCTGTCTAATTGAGTGGATTGTAAATTGATTAATGAAAATCATGCAAAGTTTTGGAAGGAATTGTAGAATCCTAGATTGAAAAGGACAGAGACAGTAGGTAATTAATACAGACCTTTAGATCATTGCATTTTTGGATGGTGGGGGGAAGGAAGTGGCCTTAGAAAACATTCAATTATAAAGACAGGTTATTTGTTATTGAAAAGCAAGGAGAATTTAATGAGTGGAAACAAGAGCCAAAAGGGTTGAGCCAAGAATCATTGAAGTTATTCGCAGAGAGCAGTCCTCAGCTCTAATAGGACATGCACTGCTTGTATTTCAGATGTCCTATGTAACAGTGACAGCAATTCTTTCTGTTTAAACAAGAGTGCCCACTGCAGTTATCCTAAGTCATCACCTCTACTGTAGAATGTGAATGTGCAGCAGACGATTTTAGTCTCTAGTTCACAGATCAGAGTAGAAGAGCAAATGTATCTGACAAGATGTGGCACCTCCAGGGCCTACATCTCAATGCTGAATAGCTGAGAGTGGTAATCCTCCTCATATTCCTGGTCATATGAGGAAAGAACTCAGTCTTTCAATATTTAATTTGATATTCATTGTGGAGACAAAGGTGTATGTTCCTCATCAGGTTGAGGTAATTTTATTTTATTCCTCATTATAATATGACTGGGTATTTAATTTTATCAAGTGCTTTTCCATGCATCCATAATTAATTCAGAAAATAGGCAATACAGATAGGTTCTTCTGTGTCATTTTTTTCTTGTTGTTTTGTGTTGCGATTGCTTTTCTTTTTCTAGTTTCTTAAAGCTGAAGTTTAGATTACTACTTTGAAAACAATTCTTTTTAATTTATTTCTTTCTAATGTAATTGCTTTAATGTACTTAATGACTATCATTTTAAAGCAGGTTTAACAAATTTTGATGACTTTTTTCATGAATTCAAAATATTTTTGATATTCCTTTGGGATTTTTTGACCTATGAGCTATAAGTTAATGTAGATTTGAATTACAAATATTTGAGGGTCTTGGTAGATACCTTTATAAATTCCTAATTATTTTGTTAGGAAATATTTTATGTGTGACTTTCCTTACTTTTTAATTACTTTACATTTTTGGGGAATTATTTTTCGGTCCAGGAGATGTTCTATCTTATTGAATATTCCTTGCACATTTAAAATAAATGTTTTTTTTTTTTAATTTTTCTTTTTTAGTGGTCAGGTTATGAAAAAGCATTATTTGGTTCATGTTTTTGATAGTCTTGTTCAAGAGTTTCATATCCTTCCTGAATTTCTCAGCAAGAAATTTTAAATGATTATTGAGAAGTAAGTATTGAAATCTACCATTGTAATTGTGATTTTTAAATTTTAATTGCCTCATTTTTTTTAGATCATCTGAAGGTCAGTTACTACGTTCATACACAATTAGATTCCTTTGGTCTCTTGATCAATTTATCCTTTATCATTAAGAGAAGTGCTACTGTTGCCATGTAACAGTCCTTGTTCTTAGTCTAATTGATCTAACATAATATGATCACTCCACTTTTTGCATAATGTTTACACTGTATTTGTTTGGACCCCTTTATCACAAAATGATAAATTGTATTTAAATTGATTTCTTATCACAAAATGATAAATTGTAGTCTAATTGTTTTTTTTTTTAATACACAGTTGACTTTTCTCTTTATTCTGACTGGTGTGTGCCTTTAATTGGTGATTTGAAAATATACATTTATAATATCTACTGATAGGTCTATGTTTAAAATTATATTCTTGTGTGGTGCTTTGGATTTGTTATTTTTTCTATCTATTCTTAGTGCTTTTGTAAGTCTTGTCTTCAGTTCTCAGAAGAAGTACAAATGGTCAACAAATATATGAAAAATTTCAATATCTCTAGCAATTAAAGAAATGCAAATTAAAACTACACTGAAACTTTATCTCACTCCAGTCAGAATGGCATTATCAAGAATACAAGTAACAATAAATGTTTGTGAGAATGTGGGGGAGAAGTACACTCATACATTGCTGGTGGGACTACAAAATTGGTTCAACCACTCTGGAAAGCAGTATGGAGATTCCTCAAAAAACTAGGAATGAAGCCACCATTTGGCCCAGCTATCCCACTTCTCAGTATATATCCAAAGGATTTTAAATTGACATACAACAGTGATACAGTCAAATCAATATTTAGAGTTCCTCAATTTACAATGGCTAAGCTATGGAATCAACCTAGGTGCCCTTCAACAGATGAATGGATAAAGAAACTGTGGTATATTTGCACAACGGAGTATTACTCCCCCATAAGTAAGAATGATTTTATGACTTCTTCCAGTAAATGGATAGAACTGGAGGTTATCATACTAAGTGAAATAAGCCAATCCCCCAAAACCAAAGGTTGAATGTTTTCTACGATGTGTGGAAACTAACCCACAATAAAGGTGGAGAGGGGAAAAATAGATATTCAGTAGATTAGACAAAGGAGAATGAAGGGAATGGAGGGGAATAGGAAACAGAAATAAAGTGGAATGGATGAGAAATAATTTTCCAATGTGCATGTATGAATGCACCATAGTGAATCTCACCATCTTGTACATCCATAAGAATGGGATCCTAATTAGAATAAGATAAATTCCAGTCTTGCGTAATTATATCAAAATGAGTTCTACTGTCATGTATAGCTAAAAAAAAAAAAAAATTAAAATAAAATCATAAAAAATAAAGGAAAAAGAGATATAAGCATTTGTCCCAAAATACAGAAGTAGCTATTTGTTTTTAATAATCATAAAACTGGATTTAATAACATTATTTTAATGTTTTGCATGTTGTCACCAAGGATATGCATTTGAAAAGTCTTGCTCAAACAAAAATCCTATGCCATAAAATTCAAATTTATAAAGAATTTTAAAAGGTAGATATTTTAGAATATCTTTCACAAAGTTTTAGCAAAACTTACCATGTAAAACTTCTATTAAAATGAAGAAAAAAATAAGAATCTGCCTTCTTTATCCCTTAATAATCATTGTTATTTCTTTTCTTGACTGATTAGCTAAACTGCCTATTTTTATATTTGTAGTGGTTGCTCCAGGGTTTATTATACATAGATGGATTGCTGGCTAGCTAGCTAGCTGCATTTTGGAGGGTGAGCAGACTTAGAAGATACTCAATTGCAATGACAGGTTATCTGTTATCTCAAAGCCAGGAGGATTTAATGAGTGGAAGCAAGAGCCAAAAAAGCTGAGCCAAGAATCATTTGAGATCACATAAAATATAAAACAGAACAAAACCATACTTTTTTTTTTTACTTTGTGCTCTTTTGCTATACATTTTATTTATAATATGTCAAAACCCTATATTACTTAGTCATTATTTTATTTTAAACAGTTTTCTTTTAAAGAGATACATTTCACATTTTTCCTTCAACTTAATATTTTCCATGCTCATCATCTTTTTAGTAGGTTCAAATTTCGTTTTGGTACAATTTTTGTCATTACTTAATAAAATAACAATAAAAGAGCTTTATCATTTATCATTTATATATACATAATATATTTATAATATATATTTTTAAATAATATATATTATTATATATATATAATATATATAATATATATATATGGAGAGAGAGAGAGAGAGAGACTAGATTAGATGGAGGTGGTAATATCTAAAATTTGTTCTGATGCTTTAACTTGGTGAGACTGCTAAGAACCTGGGGAGGAAGTAAGTGTATTTTACATCTGGAATAAACATGAATCACTGAGGATCAGAAAATGAATTATGGTAAAAAGGCTTTAAAACAGTCCCACAGTTCCTTACTTTCTAAAGTTCATGCCCTTCCTTTGACTGTGGGCTTAACTTAGTGACTCATTTGTGTTATATAGAATATGAAAAATGTGTAATGTTATATCATTTCTGGTCAATACAATACTGTGATCTCTCTCTCTATCTATCTATCTATCTCTCTTTGTCTCTGTCTCTCTCTTCTCTCTCTGCTCTGGCTGGTGGGCAAAACAAGATACCTTGCTGTAAATAGCTCCAACTAATACTCAGGGAGGATCTGAACCTTTCTAACAACTCTGTGAACGAGCAAGCTGATCTTGAAGCCTATCAACAGTCATGTAAGTATTCTTGGAAGTGGATTTTTGAGGCCTAGCCATCAAAGTGCAGTAATTTAGTGGATTCTATTTCAGAGAACCTTGACTGAAATCTTATGAAACCTCCTTTTCAGAAGCAACCACCTCAAAACATGTAGTGATTACAATGGTAAGATAGTAAGATCAGTGGGGCATACTGGATCATGCCTGTAATCACAGAGAGTCTGGAGGCTGGAGCAGGAGGATCACAAGTTTGAGGCCAGTCTCAGCAATTTAGGAAGGCACTGAACAACTTAGACCTTATCTCAAACCAACACCCACCCCCCCAAAAAAAAAAAAAGAAAAAGAAAAAGAAATAAAAATAAAAAGGACTGGGGATGTAACTCAGTAGTAAAACACTGTTGGGTTCAATACTCAGTACTCAAGACAGAAAAGAAAATATAAGATCAAGTGGAAAACTCTGATAGGCACCATCAGTAACCCAATGATGAAAGTTAATATAATCAATAATAGAGAGAGATATCGGACAACCCATGAAATCATGTACTGAGAAGGGTTTATCACCCCTTTAGAATTTTTCCCCAGAAATAAATCACCTCAATCTAATTTTGAAAAAAATCAAAACAAACAACCAACAAAAAAACAACACATTATATAATGCGAAATCAAAGAGAACTGTAAAAATATTAAGTAACCTGTATGAAAGTGCTGAGGTCCTGAAAGACAAGAGAAAACTGAAGAAGTGTGCTCATTAAAGGAAACTAAGGACCCAGGGCGACTAAAAGCACATGGGATTCTAGGTGAAAGAACAGAAAATCTGAGTCTGTCTGTGCTTCAGCAAATAGTGTTGTACCAATATTAACTTTTAAAATTGTCTAAATGTTTTATTTTATAAAGAACTTTAGTATATGTAGAAGCTGGGAGAAAGGCATATAGGAATTCTCTGCACTATTTTTGCACCTTTTATACAAGACCCAAATTATCTCAAACATAAAAAGAAATTGTTAAAATACAGAAATAGAGAAACTAATGATTTTGAACAAAAGGACATCAATGATAATTACTCTGAAGCCTCAGTAATAAAATATTCTTCCAATTTTTCCTTTATCGTGCAAAGCTTTTTCTTTTTACAAAAAGTAAATTATTTAAAAAAAGAAATAATCTGACTAAAATGAACAGATTTATAAACATTGTTTGTAGCCTAAATTAAAACAAACAGACTTTTAAACATTGATATTGACTGCTGTGATAATTTTTTACAATATAAGTAACTAGAATATTTTAGATCATTAATAAAAGGAGGGTGGCAACGAGATCCAAGGACTTTCAGGTTTAAGTATGATAGATTCACAGAAGCCTCATTGTGTCCACTGAAATTACTTCATCATGAGTATGCAGAACAGAATCTAGCAATTCTTTCATAAGGATATTGGGCAGATGGACTCGTAGTGTATGTGTGGTAGTGTAGGAAAGATTCTTTTAATAGAGCAATAGTTCCAACAACCGACAAGTTCCGGAAACATAATGGTCCATCATATCAATGATCAGTGACCTTAAAGGCTATAAATACACTGTAACTGTCTTTTGTGTCAAGAATCTGCAAGCTAAAGGGTGCCCAAGAACCATAACTTGCAATGGTACAGTCCCTAAATATGACTCTACCTGATGGACTGTGACTGCTAAGAATGAGCCGTCACTGTCTACTGGATCAGTAATCAGCATTGTTAATATTCATAGGAGTTGTGCTACAAACTCCTCCATACTAGCCAGTAAAGGAAAAATGCACCCTTTGTCCTTCCCTTGTCTAGGTTAATTTCAAGTAATGTCAAGCACCAATGTCTTGAAATGCTATTATGAAATTTTTTGGTAATGTCTACATTGAAGGAGAAAAAAATGGATTTAGAATCTCTTTAATGGTATTAAGAGTTTATGTTAAGGAAATCTTTTTTTGCATACTTAGATCATCATCACGATAGTTCTTGATCTTAAACTTGGCAATTCCCAGAATAACTGCTTTCATTTCCTGTCTAAATTATCAGTATATTATCATCTTTTTATTTGCATATTTGGACATAAAAATGAAAGCATAATGGTAACTATTGAACAAGAACAAGTATCAACTTTTATCTCAATTATTGCTTATGTTTTTCTTTAATGCATAGAAAATTGCCTCAATTTTCTCTGTGTATTTGCAAACCCAAAATAGGTTTTCTCTTGGGTAAGTTAGCATTTCAGAATCTCAGTCCATCTGTTATACTTATTGTTTAATTTTTCCTAGAATTAACAGGAAAGAGCTAGTAAGATATGAGCTAGGAACTATAAAAGTAGTGCACTCCCTTATTATGGACTCCAAATTTTACACACACACACACACACACACACACTTATGGTGAATAGTAATGAAAACAAAGGCTGAGGTTCTCGGAAATACTGAGATTAGTTGCCAAGTTGAACCTATAAATGACTTGTTATGAAGTATCTGAATCTGGATCAAATTTAAAAGAAATATTTTTTCCTTCCTACTGGAATTTTAAACTTCAGTTATTCAAATTTCACTGTTTCTTATCAATACCATAAAAAACATATAAATTGGTAGCAAATATTAAACTACCTGTGTAAAAGGTAGGTAAAATAAAACAAAAGACAATAACTTCGTAACTTTTAATACAACTTAAAAGAAATTAGGTTGCATGAAAATAATTGCAAAGTAAAAATTAGAGAAACAATGATATATTTTTAATGCAGTATTGCACTAAATAATTAATTTTTATGGAAGGAAAATTGCTTTCATCAGCTTACCCTTCTAAATGATTAAATGTAACATCATCATGTCACAAGCCTGCTTTTAGTAATATGGTAAAAGCCATTTGACTACTCTACTCTGATAAATAATTTAATGATACTTACCTAAAAATATGTGTTGTGCATGCTAAATTAGATGTTAAAACTTCAAGCTATTTGTGCAGTCAATAGTACATACACTGCTTCTTATACTCTGAAAAATATTTGGGAATACACCAAGCATTTGTCAACTTGACAAATATAAATGTCTTTTTAGTCATTGAAAAATGCAGAGGAAAATCTAAAATTAAGAATTATACCATAAAATACAGTTTCTTTGATGATTTAAAATGTTTACCTTGGTGTAATAAAAGGATCAATGGATTCAGAATAAAAAGTTCTAAGTTTAAATGACAACTCTAAAAATCTAAACTCTAAATAATAATATGACATATAGAACATAAATTCCTTCTTTAATACTTTGTGTTTTCTTCTGGGGTAGAAAAATCATTTTTATATTCATTTAGTACACAGGTCTTTACTAATATAAATCACATTATTATTATTACTTTTCATTTACGAAAATGTAATTTAGACTTTGGTGTGTACAGTTTAAATGGTTTTGTAAAATGCATAGTTTTACATATTCACCACCATAATCATGATATAAAACAGTTTCATCAATTCAGATATTCCCTACACTCCTTTGTAAACAACCCCTGGCCCTGCTTTCTTTCATTGTTTTACTTAGACTTGTGTACATGAAATCTTTTAAGATGTAGTATTTTGAATCTGGCTTTATTCACTTTGAAAAATGTACTTGTTATCCATTAATAATGTTTCATGTATCAATAGCTTGCTCTTTTCATTTCTCACTTGTATTCCAAGTCTTTCATACTATACATGGTCATTATATATGCATATATATATTGTGTATATATACATATATACAATATATACAATATACAATATGCACACACACATACTGTCACTCACAGTTGAAGGATGTATGAGTTGTTTTCAGTTTTAAGTGTTTACAAGTAAAGATGCCATACACACTGTAAGTTTCACGTGAACATAAGTTTTCATTTCTTTGGAGGAAATAGGTAGTAGAAAAAATACTTTTTTCATGTATATATTCATTTTTTTTATTGTAAACAAATGGGATACATGTTGTTTCTCTGTACATAGAGTAAAGGCATACCATTTGTGTAATCATAAATTTACATAGGGTAATGTTGGTTGATTCTTTCTGTTATTTTTGCCCTTCCCCCCACCCCTCCCATCCCTCTTTTCCTTCTATACAGTCCTTCCTTCCCCATTCTTGCCCCCCTCCCTAACCCTAACTCTAACCCTAAAACTAACCCCTCCCACGCCCCATTACGTATCATCATCCACTTATCAGCGAGATCATTCTTCCTTTGGTTTTTTGAGATTGGCTTATCTCACTCAGCATGATATTCTCCAATTTCATCCATTTGCCTGCAAATGCCATAATTTTATCATTCTTTATGGCTAAGTAATATTCCATTGTATATATATGCCACAGTTTCTTTATCCATTCATCAACTGAAGGGCATCTAGGTTGGTTCCACAATCTGGCTATGGTGAATTGAGCAGCAATAAACATTGATGTGGCTGTATCTCTGTAGTATGCTGATTTTAAGTCCTTTGGGTATAGGCCAAGGAGTGGGAAAGCTGGGTCAAATGGTAGTTCCATTCCAAGTTTTCTAAGGAATCTCCATACTGCTTTCCAGAGTGGCTGCACAAATTTGCAACCCCACCAGCAATGAATGAGTGTACCTTTTTCCCCACATCCTCGACAACACCTGTTGTTGCTTGTATTCTTGATAATCGCCATTCTAATTGGGGTGAGATGGAATCTTAGGGTGGTTTTGATTTGCATTTCTCTTATTACTAGAGATGTTGAACATTTTTCCATATGTTTGTTGATTGCTTGTAGGTCTTCTTCTATGAAGTGTCTGTTCATTTCCTTAGCCCATTGGTCGATTGGGTTATTTGTAGTCTTGGTGTAGAGTTTTTTGAGTTCTTTATAGTTTCTGGAGATTAGTGCTCTATCTGAAGTATGATTGGCAAAGATTTTCTCCCACTCTGTAGGCTCTTTCTTTGCATTGCTGATAGTTTCCTTTGCTGAGAGAAAGCTTTTTAGTTTGAATCTATCCGAGTTGTTGACTCTTGCTTTTATTTCTTGTGCTATGGGAGTCCTGTTGAGGAAGTCTGGTCCTAAGCCGACATGTTGAAGATCTGGACCTACTTTTTCTTCTGTAAGATGCAGGGTCTCTGATCTGATTCCGAGGTCCTTAATCCATTTTGAGTTTAGTTTCATGCCTGGTGAGAGATATGGGTTTAGTTTCATTCGTGTTGCATATGGATTTCCAATTTTCCCAGCACTATTTGTTGAAGAGGCTATCTTTTCTCCATTGCATATTTTTGGCACCTTTGTCTAGTATGAGAAAATTATATTTATTTGGGTTTGTGTCCGTGTCCTCTATTCTGTACCATTGAACTACCTGTCCATTTTGGTACCAATATCATGCCATTTTTGTTACTATTGCTTTGTAGTATAGTTGAAGTTCTGGTATTGCTATACCCCCTGCTTCATTTTTCCTGCGAAGGATAGCTTTAGCTATTCTGGGTTTCTTATTCTTCCAGATGAATTTCATGATTGCTTGTTCTATTTCTGTAAGGTACGTCATTGGGATTTTAATTGGAATTGCATTGAATCTGTGTAGCACTTTTGGTAGTATGGCCATTTTGACAATATTAATTCTGCCTATCCAGGAACATGGGAGATCTTTCCATCTTCTGAGGTGTTCTTTAATTTCTTTCTTTAGTGTTCTGTAGTTCTCATTGTAGAGGTCTTTCACCTCTTTTGTGAGATTGATTCCCAAGTATTTTATTTTTTTCGATGCTATTGTGAATGGGGTAGTTTTCCTAACTTCTCTTTCTGAAGATTCATCACTTATGTATAAAAATGCATTAGATTTATGAGCATTGATCTTATATCCCGCTACTTTACTAAATTCACTTATGAGTTCTAAGAGTTTTCTGGTGGAATTTCCTGGTTCCTCTAAGTATATAATCATGTCATCAGCAAATAGGGATAGTTTGAGTTCTTGTTTTCCTATTCGTATCCCTTTAATTTCTTTGGTCTGTCTAATTGCTCTGCCTAGAGTTTCAAGGACAATATTGAATAGAAGTGGTGAAAGAGGGCATCCCTGCCTTGTTCCCCTTTTTAGGGGGAATGCTTTCAGTTTTTCACCATTTAGAATGATATTGGCCATGGGCTTAGCATAGATGGCCTTTACAATGTTAAGGAACGTTCCCACTATTCCTATTTTTTCTAGTGTTTTGAGCATGAAGGGGTGCTGTATTTTATCAAATGCTTTTTCTGCATCTATTGAAATAATCATGTGATTCTTGACTTTAAGTCTGTTGATATGGTGAATTACATTTATTGATTTCCTGATGTTGAACCAAACTTGCATCCCTGGGATGAAACTCACTTGATCATGGTGTACTATCTTTTTAATATGTTTTTGTATGCGATTTGCTAAAATTTTGTTCAGAATTTTTGCGTCGATGTTCATTAAGGATATTGGTCTAAAATTTTCTTTCCTTGATGTGTCTGTCTAGTTTAGGTATCAGGGTGATATTGGCTTCATAGAATGAGTTTGGGAGAGTTCCCTCCTCTTCTATTTCATGGAATACTTTGAAAAGTATTGGAATGAGCTCTTCTTTAAAGGTTTTGTAGAACTCAGCTGAGAATCCATCAGGTCCTGGACTTTTCTTTGTTGGTAGGCTTTTGATGACTTCTATTTCATTACTTGAAATTGGTCTATTTAAATTGTGTATGTCCTCCTCGTTTAGTTTAGGCAATTCATATGTCTCTAGAAATTTGTTGATATCTTCAAAATTTTCTATTTTGTTGGAGTATAGATTTTCAAAATAGCTTCTAATTATGTTTTCTATTTCAATCGTGTCTGTTGTGATATTTCCTTGTTCATTCCAAATTTTGGTGATTTGGGTTTTCTCTCTTCTTCTCTTTGTTAGTGTGGCTAAAGGTTTATCAATTTTGTTTATTTTTTCAAAGAAACAACTATTTATTTTGTCAATTTTTTGTATTGTTTCTTTTGTTTCAATTTCATTGATTTCAGCTCTGAGTTTAACTATTTCCTGTCTTCTACTACTTTTGGTGTTGGTCTGTTCTTTTTCTAGGTCTTTGAGTTGCAGTGTTAGGTCGTTTATTTGTTGAGTTTTACTTCTTTTATTGAATGCGCTCCATGAAATAAATCTTCATCTAAGTACTGCTTTCATAGTGTCCCAGAGATTTTGATATGATGTTTCTTTGTTCTCATTTACCTCTAAGAATTTTTTAATTTCCTTCCTAATACCTTCTGTCATCCATTCATCATATAATAGCATATTGTTTAATCTCCAGGTGTTGCAGTAATTTCTGTTTTTTACTCTTTCATTTATTTCTAATTTCAATCCATTATAATCAGATAGAATACAAGGAAGTCTCTCTATCTTCTTGTATTTGCTAACATTAGCTTTGTGGCATAATATATGGTCTATTTTAGAGAAGGATCCATGTGCTGCTGAGAAGAAAGTGTATTCTCTCTTCATTGGATGGTATATTCTATAAATGTCTGTTAAGTCTAAATTATTGATTGTGTTATTGAGTTCTATGGTTTCTTTGTTCAATTTTTGTTTGGAAGATCTGTCCAGTGGTGAGAGAGGCGTGTTAAAATCACCTAGTATTATTGTATTATGGTTTCTGAGATTGAGAAGGATTTGTTTGACATACATGGGTGAGCCACTATTTGGGGCATAGATATTTATGATTGTTATGTCTTGCTGATTTATGGTTCCCTTAAGCAGTATGAAATGACCTTCTTTATCTCTTCTGACTAACTTCGGCTTAAAGTCCACATTATCTGAAATGAGGATGGATACTCCAGCTTTTTTGCTGGGTCCATGTGCATGGTATGTTTTTTCCCATCCTTTCACCTTTAGTCTATGGCTATCTCTTTCTATGAGGTGAGTCTCTTGCAGGCAACATATTGTTGGATCTTTCGTTTTTATCCAATCTGCCGGTCTATGTCTTTTGTTGATGAATTCAGGCCATTAATATTCAGGGTTATTATTGAGATATGATTTGTATTCCTGGTCATTTGACTCATTTTATTCATTTATTTGTTTATTTTTGACATGACTTGGTCCCTCTTTATTTGAGAGTTCCTTTAGGATAGCTCCTCCCTTTGCTGATTTGCTTCTTTGTTTTTCATCTCTTCTTCATGGAATATTTTGCTGAGAATGTTCTGTAATGCTGGCTTTCTTTTTGTATATTCTTTTAGCTTTTGTTTATCATGGAAGGATTTTATTTCATCGTCAAATCTGAAGGTAAGTTTTGCTGGGTATAAGATTCTTGGTTGGCATCCATTTTCTTTTAGGGCTTGAAAAATGTTATTCCAGGCCCTTCTAGCTTTTAAGGTCTGGATTGAAAAATCTACTGATATCCGTATTGGTTTCCCCCTGAATGTAATTTGGTTCTTTTCTCTCACAGCCTTTAAAATTCTGTCTTTATTTTGTATGTTAGGTATTTTCATTATAATGTGCCTTGGTGTGGGTCTGTTTTAATTTTGTGTATTTGGAGTCCTATAAGCCTCTTGGACTTGATTTTCCATTTCATTCTTCAGATTTGGGAAATTTTCTGAAATTATTTCATTGAATAGATTGTTCATTCCTTTGGTTTGTTTCTCTAAGCCTTCCTCAATCCCAATAATTCTCAAATTTGGCCTTTTCATGATATCCCATAGTTCTTGGAGATTCTGTTCATGATTTGTTACCATCTTCTCTGTTTGTTCAACTTTGTTTTCAAGGTTAAATATTTTGTCTTCAATATCTGAGGTTCTGTCTTCCAGGTGTTCTATCCTATTGGTTGTGCTTTCTATGGAGTTCTTAATTTGGTTTATTGTTTCCTTCATTTCAAGGATTTCTGTTTGTTTTTTTTTCAATATCACTAACTCTTTATTGAAATGGTCTTTTGCTTCCTGTATTTGCTCTTTTAACTGTCGATTGGTGCGTTCATTCAATGCCTGCATTTGCTCTTTCATTTCATCGTTTGCTTCCCATATCATGTTAATTATGTACATTCTGAACTCCCTTTCTGTCATTTCTTCTGCCATGCTGTCATTGGATTTTATTGATGTAACATCCAGATTTGTTTGAGGCATTTTCTTCCCTTGTTTTCTCATGTTGTTCATGTATCAGTGGACTGCTGAGATGTTGCAGATTTCCTCTATTGACTTATAATGTCCCTGAAGATTGCTAGTGTATCCCCTCTTAGCCTTCAGTAGCCTGAAGTCTTGGAGGAAGTTGACAATGTGGTGCTCCCCAAGGAAGCTGCCTCTCTAGGGGTCGTGGTCTTCAGGTGGTGTATATTCCCTGCTAGTGGGCAGAGGTGCCTCCATTTGTTGACCAATGGTCATCCAAAGGGGAACTAGGCTGCGGGCTGAGGCAAGGCCTGTTTGTGCCTGTGTCTCTGGTTTTACCATCCTTGTGGGAAAACCTCACCTGGCGGGGAAGATTCACTCAGTGGGAAGGTCTCACTGGTCAGTTCCCCTCCTAGAGGTTCCCCTCAGTCAATTACCACCTGGGCAGGGAAGCCTTCCCAGGCAACATTCCCAGGGGCCCGGACCTACCTCCTGGGCCTGGGAGCCTCCCCCTTCGCAGACGAGTCTCCTTAGGTTGCCCCTCCTCAGAGAAGCTGCCCGCAGTCCTGGAACCTTTGCTCCGCCCCTCCGCTTGTCTCTGTGTAGCTCTTTCACCAAAAGGCGCCTAGGTCCTCTGACCTTGTTTGCACCTAATCGCCTGGCTATGCGACCCCTCCTCTGAGCAGCCACCTGGAGCATCGTACATATGCTCCGAGCCCCAGTGACCCGCCACTCGCCTCTTCCTCCAGGCAGCCACCCGGTGTTCTGTGTGGGCACTTGGAGACCAAGCAACTCACTGTGCACCTCCACCTCCTCAGGACAGCCCCCCTCCGTTGTTCAGGAGGTTGCTCTGGGTCCAAACAGCTCGCCGCCCAGCTCTTCCTCTGGCAGCCGCCGGAGCCCTGGCGGGTTGCTCTGAAACCAAGTGTTGTGCTGCACAACCTCCTCTGCAAAGTTCCCCGCTGTCTGTGTTTACTGCTCCAGCGGGGAGAAGGGTATCTTGCTGCCTGGGCAGGGCAGTCTTCCCAGGCAACGTTCCCAGGGACCCGGACCTACCTCCTGGGCCTGGGAGCCTCACCCTTCACAGACGACTCTCCTTAGGCTGCCTCTCCTCAGAGAATCTGCCCGCAGTCCTGGAACCTTCGCTCCACCCCTCAGCTTGACTCTGCAGCTCTTCCACCGAAAAGCCGCATAAGACCTGGGACCCTGTTCTGAACCTAATCGCCTCCCTATGCAGGCCGTCCTCTGGGCAGCCACTGAAGCCTGGCGGTTTACTCTGAAACCAAGCACTGTGCTGAGCAGCTTCCTCTGCAAAGTTCCCAGTGGCCCATGTTTGCCACTCCAGCTTGGGGAGCGGCGTCTCCCCGGGCAACTCTACTTCACAAAGTTCCCTGTGTTCCGGGGCTACCGCCCCATCCGGGAAGCCTCCCCAATGGGAGAGACTCACCCCGCGGCTTTTAGTTGGTCCCAAGTCACTCACTATCTCCTCTTTTGAATCCTGAGTCCTGGAGCAACATGAAATGCAGCCGCCCGCTAGTCCGTCATCTTGAACTCCTTCTATGTATTCATTTTATGAGAAACTGCTAAAGAGCTTTCCGAAGCAGCTCTACCAGTTTGCCATCCCATCAGCAATCAGGATTCTAGATGCATTCTTTCCAGGTCTTGGTATTATCAGTTATTTATTTTTATTGCTAATTGTTTTGGTGAGGTGACATTTTAATACATATGCTGGGATATCTTATTAAAATTTAAATTTCATTTCCCTGAATGTGGATGTCAATTTGTTATCCACATATTCCTTGATGAAGTTTCTCCCTCATGTATTTATTGGGTTATCTGTTTCCTTGTTATTTTGAGGGTTTACATGATATGTTCTAGAGACACTTCCTTTCTAATAATATGATTTATGAATATTTCTATTCTTTCACCAATGTTTTTTGCATGGCAAAAGTTTTAATTCTGAAGTCCAGTTTCTTTCTTTTTTTTTTTTTACATTTACTATCAAATCTGAAATTATTTTTTTAAATTAATTTGCAGATTCTTTTTTAGGCTGTTTACTTCCAAATTTTAGAATTCTCTAATTATGACTCTGATCCACTTTGAAGTAATTTTGTGTAAGTGCAAGCTATAGGTCAAGGTTTAGGTTTTTGCACATGGGCATCTAATTGTTCTACCACCATTTATTGAGAAGATGGTCACTGAATTGCTTTTGTAACTGTCACTAATATGTTGATCTATTCATGTAGGTCAGTTGAAGAAAATCTTCTGTTCTCCTAACCTATATGTTTATTATTTCACCAATATCACACTACCCTGATTATTCTTTTTTTTTTATTAAAATCTTTTTGATTTTTACAGACTGCATTTTGATTCATTGTACACAAATAGGGTTCAACTTTTCATCTCTATGGTTGTACACAATGTAGATTCACACCATTCGTGTAATCATTCAAATACATAGGTTAATACTATCTGTGTCATTCTACTATCTTTCTGTCCTCCACCCCCTTCCACCCCATTTTCCTCCACACCATCCAAAGTTCCTTCATTCTTCTCTTTCCCCTGCATCACCCCTCGTTATATATTGTCATGCACTTAGTAAACATTCTGCCTTTGTTTTTAATGGTTAGAGTATCTTGAGACCTCTCTGATGTTCTGTATTAAAGTAATAAATTTAAAAAATAGTCGAGGCTATTCAAATTTCTTTGCCAATTCTAATTCTTTTGCCTTTCCATATAAAGTTTATTGACGAAAAGCTTACTGTTAAAAAGAGTGCTAGAATTTGGACTGAGATTTTACTGAACCTAGAGATCAAATTGGAGATATAACTATTACCTTAATAATATGAATTTCTTCCATTACATAAAATGATTTATATCCTTATTTCATTGAACTTACTTTGATTGCTTCTAAAAATATTTTGTAGTTTTCAGCTTCAAGATCATGATTTTATGCTGTTAGATTAATATGTACATAATATTAATACTATTATAAATGGCACAGTTTTTAAAATTTTCAAATTCTAATTGTTTAATGCTGGTATATAGAAATATAACTGATTTTTGTATATTGCTATTTTTCATGTGACCTTTCTAACTTTTTAATAATGTAGCAATATAGGTTTTTAATTTTCATGTTATCTGCAAATATACTTTATTTTTCCCATTCCCATCTTTTTGAATTTTTACATGAATACATGGAGAATCTTTTTTTTAAAATGGCATTCTGCACTTATCAAAGCATTAACTGAATCTTCTCTTTTAGTTTATGTGAATAATATGAATTGACTCTTGAATACTGAATTAGCTTTCCATGATCAGAGTTAACATCTTTACCATGGTGCATTCTTCTTTTTATATTTTCCTGGATTGATTTTTCTAACACTTTATTGAGGATGTCTGTATATATACTAATGAAAAGTTGGTCTTTAGCTTTTCCTACAAAGTGTTTACCTAGATTTGCTATTAGGATGGTGCTGACCCCATAGAATAGTTTAAGGATATTCCTGACTCTTATATTTGGTGGAAGATTTTTTTTTATTTTTCTTTTTCCAAATGTTTGGGAGAATTCACCAGTAAACCTCTTGGGCCTGGAACTTTCTCTGTTGAATGGTTTTAAACTATGGATTGTATTACTTTAATACAGTTAATGCTATTAGATTCACTTTTTTCTTGAGTTAGTGTTTATGGTTTGAGGAAATATTCCACTTAAAATTTTTAAAACTATTAGACTACAGTTGTTTGTGCAATTTTCTTGGTATATATATAATATTCTTAGTGTCTATAATGCTACACTTTTTATGGTAATGGTAATATTTCTTTCTTCTTTTTCATTTGTCAGTCTGGCCTGATTTTTCTCAATTTCATTGAATTTTCCCAAGAACCAGGTATTGGTTTGTTAATATACTTTATTATA
Source organism: Sciurus carolinensis (assembly GCF_902686445.1). Lineage (NCBI taxonomy): Eukaryota > Metazoa > Chordata > Mammalia > Rodentia > Sciuridae > Sciurus > Sciurus carolinensis. The sequence continues at coordinate 53,816,408 of NC_062213.1, read as the reverse complement.
ATTATTATTGTTTTCTTCTCTGATTTCTACTCTTTACTTTTTCCTTCCTCTTGCTTGTTTTAATTTGCTCTTACTTTTCTTGGTTTTGTGATATATTCTTTAATAACTGAGATATGTCTCCCCAAAAATTTCAATTCTTGCTACAAATGTCCCTCAAGCATTGGTTATGTGTGTCCTTTATATATTGATATGTTTCATTTTTATGTATGTTACAATAAATTTTAATTTCCCTGAGACTACTTGAGGTATATACATTTTTTTTATTTTCCAAATATTGGGGACTTCTAAGATATCTTTTAGTTATTGATTTCTAGTCTAATTCTGTCCTATCTCAAAGAACATACTTTGCATGAATTCTATTAAATGTTTCAAGTAGCATTCTATAAATCAGAATATGATATATCTTGGTGACAGTACCATGTTCAGTTTTAAAAATAATATGTACTCTTTCTTGGCTTCAGTTTTCTATATAGTTAATTAGATTAAGGTCTACATCCTTACTAATTTCCTGTCTACTTGTTTTATCTGTTATTGAGAGTGTTTAAACTTCCAGTTATTCGTAGATTTGCTTATTTATCTTTTTAATTCCTTTATTTCTTCCTTTACTTCCAAGCTTTGTTTTAAGCACATAGATCTTTATAAATTATTTTATCTTCTTTGAGAATTCACTGGATTATTATTAGGTAATGTTTATTTTTATTTTTGATAATGCTCTTCTGCTGAAGTCTACCTTGAGTCATACCAATACAATTACTTCAGTTTTTTTAAACAAGTGTTTGCAAGTTATTATATATATTATATATTATTTTACTGTTGACTTGTATATATTTTAGCATACTTTTCTTTAATTTCCTCATAAGATGTGTGTGTAACTGATTTCATATTTTGTTAGATACAAATGTAAAATTATAAGTTCAGTGCATGTCATGTATGGAATTTATTTGATAATGCTAACATTACAGTGCTATCAATTCTCAATATTCAGAAGCATAACTCATGTATCAGTTGATGTTAATTACCTTAAAATTACTTATTCTGAAAAAGCTTGGAGAGAGCTTTTCTACCTCAAGGCATTTATAACTCCAATTTCCTATATTTTCTGATATTTTTTTTTCTTCTGACTGTCCTTTATTTTATTTGGCACTATTCTAATCTCACACACAATTTTCTTTACTTCCAGCATAATTTTCTATTTATCTCTGCCCTAGGATAATCCTTTTAAGAGTCCTAAATACAAATGTCTTCCAAGTAGTAGAATTTTATATTCTCATTAAATATTAACCTTGTTACAATCTTTCTTAATATCCTACCCTTAGAATTTTCTCACAGACCAAATGCTCTACAGTACCATATTCTTCTTAAGCCAGTTTGCATGTTATCTCTCTGGTTCTTCTTTACCACTTTCTTCTTAAATTCCTTATGAACTCCAACTTCATCTACTTTGCAGAGTTAATTCTCTATCAATTACCAACAAATCAGGTAAATACCATAAATTTTAAATATATAACCATCCTTGTCACTCACATGAAAAAAATTGTTCTGGAAGCCCAAACTATTACCACTTACACTAAATTTGTAGGCAGAAGCTGTGACATCTCTACTATGTTTTAATATCATTTTTTCTAGGTTTGCTTATCATCTATATTTTCATGGATTAATTTTGAATTTGTTTATAGAGCTCAAAATTCTCATAATTTTTTCAGAGTTAAGCACAGTTAGATAACTCTTTAGTTAGAAATTTTCTTTCCTAACTTATCTTTAAATTAATAAAAATATAGAAACAGAAAAGCAGGGGGCTAAGGATAAGGTATTACTCTAAGTTGAACTGAAAAAGTTAGTGTTAGTCTTTCTCATGAATCTATTAGAAAATATTTTTGAAAGTTAACCAATTGTCTAATTTCTACAATATGCTTACATGTTGATGGTTGCTGGGAAGTTCAATTCTCTCACACCTAAGGGACTTTCAGTGGTGATTGTTTTATTCCAATTACTGATCTCTGAATTGTAGAACCATCTGGTAAATGAGAAAATGCTTCCCATGCTGTGATTTGAAATACTTACTAATGATTAATATAATTCTTGACATAATTCATGTGCTTTTCCACGTAATTCCTTATTAGGATGATAGGTGAAATGTCCATCACCTATCACTTCATCTTAGCTTTCAGGTTTAATTATTCTTCTCATTTCTGAGACTACAGAAGTAACTATACCAGCCTGTATGGTCTTGTGTTTATTCGACTTTGTTTCTCCAGTGAACTGCAAGTGTAAAAGTAAGTAATTGAATTTTCAGGGGAAGTATGAAAAAGAATATGCCAAAAGATGCAATTCCCAGGTAATTGTCATGTTACTCACAGTGTGAAAGCAGTTACAGTTAGCATGCATTTATTCCTTTCCAAGTTAGCAATATAATTGTATTTCTTATTAGATTTTCTTATTTTGTTCTCTTGAATCAAAGGAATTTCAATTGTGTTATTATGTGAATGGAACAAAATACAGCAATTTATTTTTATTAAACTCAATGTAGAGAGTGGCTTATGGAGCCTAGCAACAAGGAAAAAAGGAAGAATTAACCCAGAAGCTCCTCCATCACTGAATTCTCTAAACCAAGTGTTCATTTCAGTTCAGTCTGGGGAAATCAATAATATATTTAATCCCTTTCAATCAGAACTATTTGGTACTCAGAAGAACAATTTGGTGCCTAAAATAAATTTGAAAGGCATTCTATCTGAAAAGAAAATAATCTAAGATAATACATGTTGTAAAGAGTTAAGATCGTCTTATACAAATAATAATTCAATATGTAATTGTAAACTCCAGAAACATCTCAAAGAAACATATTTCAAAATAAACAACATGGAGTGCTTAGATATTTTAATATCGTTCTCTTGGGAATTATTCAGTCTTTTTTTTTTTTTTTTTACTTGTACTATTTATGTCAAAAATTGACAAAATGAAACAATTCATGATTTGGATACTGGAACTCACAAACATTAAATTTAAAAGAATATTTCTTGAAATTTGCCTCATTTCTAATTGGTCTCCCTTCTGAACCTTCTGAACTTGACCATTATTTTATCAGAAGAGACTCCAGATTGATCTCTGAGATAACATTAGATCATATGACTTCTAGGCATTAAAAAAAGTTTTGAAAGGCTCCCCAATACTTGCAGAATAAAACTCCACACTCCACACTTGACTCTACCACACTGCAATCTAAAATTCCCAGACATTTGCCTTGTTAGTTCTCTGACCTTCCATCTAGTGATATTTTTCACTTGGTCCACTTCACTTAATTACCTTCCTTTTGTTATTCATACATACATGCCTCACAATTATTCCTTTCTGCTTGTTTTCCCTCTTGAAAATTTCTTCTCTCACGTCTTGGCACATTTGTTTTCCACTAAATGAGTTCTAGTATATAAATCAGCTCAGAAAAACCTTCTTTTTCACTCAGCTGCTATATATTGTTACTGTTTTGTTTTCTTATTAGTATTCACTACAGCACAAAAATACAGTATCTTTACTTACTTAGCTTATTCTTCCCTGAAAAGTAGACTCTAGAAAATGAAGGAACCAGAATGGAAAAATACTTTGTGAAGCTGAGTTAGAGCTTCTCTTGGTATAGATCTTATGGAAGATGATTGGCCAGAAAAACTAATGAATTTAACCTGACCAAAGCTGCATAGTTAATGGCCGTCACCAATGTGTATGAAAAATCAAATAACTACAGTGATAGAGAGGAGAAAAAAGTAATTGAGTAAGATTATTCACAATCTTGAATGTGATTGGACGGAAGGATGTTGAAAGGTTAGTGGCTATCAGCACAGATTTTCTTGTGTCTAAGATATTTCAGGAAATTTTGGAAAATATGTGGAATATATGTTAAGGATATATAAACTGTAATGTTGAATTTTGATTTTTGAATATTATAATAGACTTTTTGAAAATATGCTTGAGGAATATGTGACAAGATATATAGACCAAGGTCAGATTGTAGAGGAATATGTTAAATCAGTTTCATCATTTCTTTCTGGATTATGGGAATAGAAATGTCCATGGAGAATGAAAGAAAGGAAAAATTCTAAATTCTTTAAAATATACTGGTCAATGACCTATTGGTAGTAGATGAATGATATTTTCTAAACTTTAAGTAGTTTCTTATAAAATATTTTTTGTAAATAATTCCTAATTTAAAATTCTGTATGGTTCACAAATATAAGTTCCATAGACTTATGAGGCATATCTCCTTGAAAAGTATAAAAATCTAGCTGACTATCTGGAGTATAAAATGGAGATATTTCATAACCTAAACACTCCACCTCATGAGGTAACCTGAAAACCTCTCTTGAAAAATCCACTAGTTGCTCTGGGTCACCATGGTGTCTGATGAGAAAAGGAAGAACCCAAGGTTCCACGTAGGATGTTCCCACTTTCCCTTCCTCTGCTTGGCTTCCTTGTCTGATCACTTGTGGGGATACAAACTTGATACGCATATACACATGTACACACAAATGCACACACTCATAAATATATTCACCATGATAAGAATAATCTGTTTCAAATATATCATGAGATCTCTATTAAGCCCTTGTGATAACATTACCAACTCTTGGTAACATTTCAAGTTTATATTGTCATTCATCTTTTACATATTACTAATTTGACATAAAGTTACAAATGAAGGTATTGATACATATTGAATTTTATGTATATCATGGGAGTTTTAATATATTGTGTTGTAAGATTGCTTGAGGTAGGAATTATTAGTTCCATTAAAAAGGTGACTTAAATGATGTTCTGTTAACTCATTAACTTACCTCCAAGCTATATAAAAAGGGCTGGATGTGTAAATCAGTCATGCTTTATTTCAAAATCTATTCTCAAAAGGCAATTTTACATGGATGATTCATTCCATGGATTAAATAAATAAAGGTGAAATAATTTCATTCCTAGAGTCACGGTTCAGAGCTGTTGCAGTTATCAATTGGAAAGGTTTATAGTTTATATTTTTATGACCTGGGCAGATAAAAGTTGGCAGAATTTTCATTAGTCCAGTCCATTTTCTCTTACTATCTAATCAAATATGTAGTGCATAGAGAAAGTGATTTAAAAAGTATTAGTAAATATCATTAAGACAACAGTAATTAAAATTTCAAAAACCTGTAATATGATACAGATATACATGACTGTAATTTCTTTCTGGTCTATGCTCTAGTAGAAGAAATAGAAGGAGGATTCAAGTGTAACAAAGAGCTTGAATTTTGGGTAAAAGAATAACACATTTTATTATAGTATGTATTTTCAAAAAACTAAATAAGAAACATGGCATTTTATATAGTAGTTATGAAAAATCTTATATAATCCTTTACAAATATCAAAAAGCTTAGAATGAAAGAACAACCTAAAATTTGGGGAAAAATAGAATATTTATGCTAAAATAGGAAGAACTTTTTCTCCATCTCAATGTAAATTTAAATCAAGATCAACATACAGTGTTATTCAATCAACATATAATCTTTACTGGTGGAATAAAATTAAAATATTTACTTGGAAATTGATGGAGCTGGAGAATATCATGCTAAGCAAAATAAGCCAATTCCAGAGAAACAAAGGTCAAATGTTTTCTCTGATAGGCAGATGCTAATTCACAATTAGGTGGGGGCTAGGGAAGAATAGAGGTACTTTGGGTTAGACAGAGGGGATGAAGAGAGGAGAGGGGGTATGGGGGTAGGAAGGACAGCAGAATGAATTGGACACTTTTACCCTATGTGCATATATGATTACACAACCAGTGAGATTCTATATCGTGTACAACTAGAAGAGTGAGAAGTTGTATCCCATTTATGTATCATGTGTCAAAATGCATTCTACTGTCATGCATAGCTAATTAGAACAGATAAGAATATTTACTTGGAAATTAAATGAAAGCAAATAGCAGAAGAACCTCTCAAAAGAGGTTGAAAAGAGGTTTAAAGTTTTGCTTTTCTTAGGACTCATCCAAAACAAGAATATTAACATGGAAAAATGATTTATCATCTTAGAAAAGACTTCTGCCAAAGTACTCTGTTATAAAAATAACATTTTTCAAATGATATATTTTGCAGAAATTATGCAGCTAATTTTTTTCTACATATAGTCCTTTCTACTTTCCCTGAAGATTTGTATACTTCTGTGTGCTCCTTTGTACTTTCAATCCTGAGTCTCATGGAGTGATGCTTACCTATGTGGAACCCTAAGTAACAAGAGTATGGCCCAGAGAGAGTATGAAATGCAGTTCATTTTTTTTTCATGAAAGTGATGTTAACATCACATGATATGAATGTTGATCCATCTGGCTCCTAATGAACATCAGATTTTCATAATAAATTCTCAATCTGTATACATATCCACCCCCCTCAACACACAGCCACATATTTCAGAACATAATGTAGTTAAGAAGAATGCAAGCTGAACTGGAATCTAGTGTTACTGTTGTTTACTTTTAAAAATCTGTTTTAATGATAAAACTGGAAGGAAAATTTAAAAGTGAAACTAAGGCATAATCTATTATCCACAAGAAATAAAATGATTGCACTGTTAAACTTAGAATGCTTTCGAAAATTAAATTATTTCTATAAGGGAGAGAGAAAAACAAAAATGTTCTGGGCTCCTATAATCACTCATAGATTTTTTTCTCTGTATGAGAAACATTCAGCACAAAAGGTGCCATTATATTTTAAGTTTTAAAAAGGAGGATTTTGTAGAGCTATAATTCACAGCTAAATGGTAATTTTGTCATTAAAACATTTACCTCTAAGACAGACTTGAAGTAAAATGTTACTTAAAAGACTGTATCTTTCACTTGTTGTCATGGGCAATTTAAAACCTTGTTTAATCAGTTATTTCATATTATTTGACTAGATGTATTAATATGCCATTACTATAATATATTACAAATCTTTATCATGAGTGTTTTTTATTTATGTAAACCAAATGTAATCTAAATGAAGTTGAAGTTTTCATTTCAGGAAAATCATTGATTCTTATAGTGCAGAAACAGAGGCTTGGAGTTGTGTTTCCAACTAGCCTAGAGCACTTTGAATAAATTATAAGTCTTCTGCTCCATTATTTGCCTAAAGCAAAATTGAGTTCCAGAACCCTGTCAGAATTTCTGATTTCTGCATTTTTCAATTACTAAAAAATACTTACAAAATCAATGTGAAAATATTTTATCAGGTATTTCTCTGAAAGTTCTGATAAATTTAAACAGACCCAAAGTTGAGACTTTTGTTTGAAAGACAATTGCACTTATGGTATTTTCCCTAAGATTACTTACTAATTGCTATTTCATGAAACCAATCCAATGCAAAAAAAATTGTATTTCATTTAATAAGCATATATTGTTCCATTATGTTTACCAAAGTATATAGATAAATTTTGGGAGAAATGAATGAATATACAACCAAATAGCTTCAGTTTTCACAGAATTGATAAACTAGTTATGCAGCATTAACAGGAATAAATTCTCAAATTCTTTATACAAATTTCCTCTTTTGCAAAATTTCATAGAAACATGGTGAAGCTTAAGTGAAATAATATACAAATTACTCTTAGTGATATACTTAACAATCTATACTGGGTATGGTGGCACATGCTTGAAATCCTAGGGACTCAAGAGGCTAAGGCAGGAGAATTCCAAGTTCTGGGTCAGACTCAGGAACTTATAGAGGACCTTAGCAACTTAGTGAGACCCTGGCTCAAAATAAAAATTAAAACAAGCTGGACATGTAGCTCAGTGGTAAAGCATGCTGGGTTCAATCCCTGGTACCTCAAAAACAAACAGAAAACAAAATACAAACACAAAACTACCTTACAGAAGCTGCGTTCTAAATTATTATTTTATTATGCTAACCATTATATTTTCCTACATTAATTATTAAACTTTTATTAACAAAATATATGTGAAAGTTGTTATGAATACTTTCTTTTGATGAAGATAAACTGTATTTTTTCTGGTTTAGGAACTATGCTGTGCTGAATACAATAAAACCAAGTGCAAAAAGTTGAGGAATTGGAAACCTCTAATGATATTTTACTTAATCATCTACTTATTAGTCATTCTAAAGACTGAAGGAAATTCTACTTTGTTATTTCCCTTAACATGCTGGAGTCTTCATTGTGTTATTAAGTTTAGATTTGAGGTAAAAAAAAAAAAAAACTATGAAATACAGCAATCTTTGCAGAGATCTGATTTGGCAGTGGCAATAATATAGAACTTTGACAAATATTCAATGCAGTGGTACCTACTTCTGATCAGAGATCTCTCCTGTGGTTATTCCCTGCAGTGATATTTCAGAGGGTGCCAAAGAGAATCAACAGGGTAGGATTAGGCACAGATTTCTAAGGGAAATACCAGGAAAGTGACTAGAAGCTTGGTGTATTTAGGACTTGGACCAACACTGGCAACAGGCTGCCTCTTATGAAAAAAAAAAAAAAAAGAAAAGAAAGAAATTGAGTTTCCTGCCAGGTCTCTGAAGGTCTAAACCCGAACAACAACACAAAGGTAAAAGATTCAGGAACAAATTTAAATAATTAGGTGAAAGGTTTGAATATATTAAACTCTAAAACATTGATAAAATAATTTGATGCCTATGTTTATGGATTGGAAACATTAATAGTAGTGATGTTCATCCTACCTCAAGTTATTTACAGATTCAATGACATTTTTATCCAAATTCCAGTGACAGGATGCATAGACTGTAAGCACGTGTGCAGAATCCACTCGATTCTTCTGATCTGCGTGATCCTGCAAACACAGAAGTCATTGCCAGATAATGTGGCGGGGCAGCTGCTGCTTCTGCCCCCATCTTTGCTGCCCCCCCCCCCCCCGCCACCCCCACCCCCACCCGGAAGGCGGAGCCGCCATCCTCTCCAGCTCTCCATGGTGCCCAGGTATTACACTTGGCCCTGCCATAGTAGCCATCTGGGCTTCCACAGCGTTCCTGGTGGCCATCATGGAGTGTTTCCCCTGGAGCCCCAGCTTGGATCAGTAAGGAGAGCTGCGGGACCTGCGGGACACCGTCACTGACCGACACCTTCACCACGGATAGACTGCTGCCTTTCCAGCCCGACTCCTGACAGCCAGCAGTTGCTGAACACCTACAATGCAGAACACTTCTGGGGAACACTGCTGTAGAACTCTGATGTTGGCCACTTTCTTCTACATATGAGAGAAAATATTTGGCTCTTGATTTTCTGAGTCTGGCATATTTCATTTAGCATGATTTTCTCCATTTCCATCCATTTACCAGAAAATGCCATTATTGGATTCTTCTTTATGACTGAGTAGAACTCCATTTTGTGCATATATTTTCTTGATGTATTTTCTTGATGTATTTATCCATCAAAGAACATCTGGATTGATTTAATAATTTGGCTATTGTTAATTGTGCTGTTATTAACACTAAAATAGCTGTATTGCTGTATAATGCTGATTTTAGTTCTTTGGGATAAATATCAAAGTCCATATGGTGGTTCCATTCTTTTATTGAGGAGAATCTGAAGTCCCACTAGCAATGTATGAGTGTTCCTTTTCCCCCTCGTCCTTGCCAATAATAGCTAACATTTCTGTGTAGACAATTACTTGCCAGAAATGCTTATTTTATAATTTTGCACTCATATCTCTAGGTTGTAGGAAATGCCTCTGTATTTACAGCAGAGAAATAGAGGCAAAACAGATGTGATTGCTGACAATCTCACTCATAGTATAGGCAGACCATGAATTTAAATCCAAGCACTCTGCTTTCAGAGTCCACATTTATCTATATTTTGTCTGTGATCCAGTAATGAGCAAGCCAAAATAGAGAACATTAGAAGTAAAGAACTGTATGTGGCTGTCTTGTTGATACTCTTTTTTTTTTTTTTTTTTTTTAGATTTTGAATATTTTTCTAATTGTTACACACGACAATATAATGCATTTTGACACATCATATATAAATGAAGTAGAACTTCTCATTCACCTGATTGTACATGTTGTAGAATCACAGCAGTCATGTAACCATATACATACATAGAGTAATAAAGTCTGATTCATTCTACTATTCTTCCTACCCCCATATCTTCTCCCCTAATCCAAAGTACTTCTATTTTTCCCTAGCCACCCACTACACCACTTATTGTGAATTAAAATTTTCATATTGAGAAAATATTTGGCATTTGGTTTTGGGGGATTGGCATATTTTGCTTAGCATGATATTCTCCAGTTCCATCCATTTATCTGCAAAAGCCAACATTTCATTTTTCTTTAACGTTGAGTAATACTCCATTGTGTATATATACCACGTTTTATTTTATCCATTCATCTGTTGAAGGTCATTTGGGTTTGTTCCACAGTTTAGCTATCGTGAATTGAGCTGCTATAAACATTGATGTGGCTGCATCATTACTGTGGTATGCTGATTTTAAGTCCTTTGTATATAAACCGAGGAGTGGGATTGCTGGGTTCAATGGTGGTTCCATTCCAAGTTTTCTGAGGAATCTGTTTTTCAGAGTAGTTGCACCAATTTGAAGTCCCACCAGCAATGTATAAGTATACCTTTTCCTCCATATCCTCACCAACACTTATGGTTGCTTGTATTGTTGATAATTGTCATTCTGACTAAAGTGAGATGAAATCTTAGTTTTGATTTACATTTCTCTAATTACTAGAGATGATGAACATTTTTTCATATATTTGTTGATCAATGATATTTCTTCTTCTGTGAAGTGTCTGTTCAGTCCCTTGGCCCATTTATTGACTGGGTTTTTTGGTATTTTGGTGTTGAGATTTTTGAGTTCTTTATACATATATCCTGTTGATACTCTCATTGAGAGTTTTTCAACCTATTCATTGATGCTCGTGTTTTTAGTCTCCACCTGTTTTTCAGTTTTTCTCTAAAACCTGTGCAATTTCCCTCTTTCAGAATCTTATTTTTCATAACAGGAATATTTGGGGTAGGGTCTTCCTTACAGGGCCCATGCCCCTCTCGAGTGAATACATGGATGGTGACTCTCTTGTGCAGGCACAAAAGGCAGTTCCAGAATCTTCACAGCATCATTTCTTCTCCAAAAGCATCCCCAGGAAAAAAAAAAGGGCTCTCCAGACCATTCTGCTGATCATGAATTTCTTTGTGGTCATGTATGTTTTAGACTGCATGATCTCTTCCTTTTCTGGAATGAGGTAGAACGATGATCAAACTCACCTGTGGGTCCAGATGATTGTGGGCAATGGTTCTGCCTCTGTCAGTTATCAATGTTAATCAGTACTGAAAAATGAATCATCAGGTTTCTACAATCCACTTTGGGAAAAGACAGGAAATGTTTATGCGGTGATGAATAACACCTTGTTTCTTCATCCCATATTTTTTATTTCAGATTTCTCCTTTGTTCTTTGTGAAGATGTTAAATCACAGATTGACTGTTTTGTAACTGTGTATGTCTAAAGGAGCTATCTTTCAAAGTCCTTAAGTATATAAAGTCTGTTTACCCTTGGCTGGAAAAAATGGCATGAAATGTAATGCATTTTGGAAGCATTATTTTGTATAATCGGAGCAAAAGAAAAGTTTGCATAAATGCAATTAACTCTCTTAAAAAATTCCAATGACATTTTTCACAGATGTAGGAAAAAAGCAATGCAAAATTTATACCACAAAATTTAGAACCACAACTATGAATAGCTATAGTAATTTTGAACAAAAAGAACAAAACTGGAGACGTCACATTCCCTGATTTGAAAATCTATAACAAAGCTACATTACTCAAAATTTCATGGTACTGGTTTAAAAACAGACATACCAATTAATAGAATAGAATAGAAAACCCATAAATAATTTCATATACTTATGATCAGTTGATCTTTAACAAAGGTGCTAAGAATACACAATGGAGGAAGACCAGTCTCTTCAACAAATGATGTTGGGAAAACTGAATATACATGCGGAAGAACGAACTGAACCCTTGTCTCGTACCTTATACAAAAAATCAAATCAAAAGATGAGGACAGAATGCAACATAAAACCTGAAGCTGTAAAACCACTAGAAGAAAAAAGAGAAGAAACTCACCATGATATTTTTTTTAAATTAAGTTTTTAGTTATGGCCTCAAAGTGCAGGTAACAAAAGAAAAACAGATGAATGAGATGCCATTATATTAAAAATTGTGTACAGCAGAGGAAACAGTTGACAAAGATTAAGAGAAAGCTCATAGAGTGGGAGAACACCTTTGTAAAACATGAATATGAAACAAGGTTGATATCTGAAGTATGTGAAGAGCTCTAAGAACTCAATAGCTAGGAAATAAACAATTTTATTTAAAGAATGAACCAAGGATCTGAAGATATTTTTCAGATCTATCCAGGTATTGTGGTTCCATGGTAAAGTACTTTCCTAATACATAAAATATATATTTACAAAAAAAGAAGACGTACAAATGGCAAACAGGTACATTAAAAAATGTTCACCATCACTAATCATTAGAAAAAACAGAATTCAAAACCATAATAAGCTATCACTCCACAGCTGTTAGGATGGATTAAAAAGACAAAAGATAAGTATCAGTAAAGATGTGGAGAAAAGGGAAATATTCTACTATATTGCTGGTGGGAATGTAGCGTGGCCATTTTGGAGAACACTGTAGAGATTCTTAAAAAAATTAAAATAAAAATAGAAGCAGGCATGATGGCACAGCCTGTAATCCCGGCAACTCAGGAGACTGAGGCAGGATGACAGCATGTTCCATGCCATCTTTGGCAACTTAGTACAACCCCATCTCAAAATTCAGAAAAAAAAAAAAAAAAAAAAACTTTTAAAAATGTAAAGGTCTAGGGAGGTTGCTCAGTGGTAGAGCACCCTAGTGTTAAATACCCAGCACAGGAAAAAAGAAAAAAAGAAAAATTAACAAACAAAAAATAGAACCACTCTGTGATAGCATGATCCAAAGGGAGAGAAAACTAATATGTTGGTCTAAAAGTTATCTGCACTTTCAGATCCACTGCAGCAATTATTCATAATAGGCAAGTTATGGGCTCAACCTAAATATCCATTAATGAATGAATGGATAATTATAATGGGTAATATGTACATACAGTGGAATACTATTCAACCTTAAAATGGAGGGAAATGCTGTCATTTACAGTAACGTGCTAATTTTAATAAGCCAGTCACAGAAAAGGCAGATCCCACATGATCTTACATGTAGAAAAAAATAGTAGAGAGTGGAATAAGGGTTACCAGAGCATGAGTGTGGGTGAAGAAAGGAAGAGAATGGAGAGTTGTCGGTCAAAGGGCACAAAATACACAGGAGGAATAGATGTGAGGATCTACAGCACAGAAGAATGACTACAGTCAATGAAAATGTACGTTTCAAAATAACTGTTAGGGTAAATAACAAATATCTAACCACAAACAAATGACAGGTAAGGGAGCTGATAGGTATCTTAGTTGACTTAAACATTCTACACTGTGTATCAAAACACCACACTATAACCCACAAGTGTATGCAATTATGATTTACAAATCAAACACAATATGATTAATAAAAAGAAACAGTGATCTTTTCACAATTTAATAATTCAGACTTTAAAATGAGAAACAGATTCCTCTGATAACTGAAACAAAAGTAAATAAATAATCCAGTTGATGACTTTTAAACCTAGACTATTTTTCCATGGTTGGCACTTTATCAGGAGTTATTTCATCATGAAGGGCTCACTGTTTATCCCAATCTAGATAATTATATCCCATGCTGAACCATGTAGATAAGTATAGTTTGAGACGAAAAACTCTAAAGTCAATCTTGGAGAAAACAAAATCCCTTTTGTTCATATATTGTTTTACTCCAACCAGATTTACATACTTCTAAGAGCAATATTAGAATATCAATAAATGTTAAGTCTTTTCCAATGGTCTATACTGAATACTTTAAAATAAATCAATTGACCAACATTTGATTTCCCCACCTCTGACAGGAACAAGTCCAATCTAAGTCTAATGGCTGTACATAGGTCACGTATGTTATAGCCATATTAACAAATTCTAAACATAAAATATTTATCTGTATCTGTTCAGTTTATGAATTTGTATGCATACTATTATGAAATTATTTTATTTGGGAAGAAGAGAATATTTAATTTTACATTCTTTCTACTTTAGGTATAGAATAAATATTTTTCATGAAATCATAGGTAATTTAGAAAAAATTGAGGTGCACATGCTTTTTATATTCATTTTTAAAAATTACAACTGATTTTCCTTCTTAACAAAATAATGGTATATAGCTTATCATGCTTTATTTTTGAGTGTTATTTTGTACCATAGTTGCTTTATATTAATGTTACATGGGCACATGATATTAATGATGACATAAAGGTTTATAATATGGTTGTACAATGTTATAATTTATTTTACCATTTCCCTAATGTGTGGTATTATGTTAGTTTTCAATTTTTTGAATTATAAATGATATCATATAAAACAATTTTCAACATGAATCATTTGATTTTTAACAATTGTCTTTTTTATTTATTATTTACATACTATAAACTTATGCTCTGATATGTCTAAATTTTGAAATTTATTCCATTTTTATTTCTTAGTAAAACTGCTACATTTTTCAAATGGTAGATGTATATTCTCTCTGTGTGTTTTTCTCTAGTGTAACTAACTCTGAAGTTCTTCTCAAAAGAATTTGGGCTTCTCATATGCAGAAGCTAGAGAGCAAAAAAAGGAATTAAAGAACTGAGGATCTCACAAAAATAGAAGGGAAAACAAAGAAGCGGAGGATGGAGTGAAAGGTAATGTACTGGAAAATGAAATGAAGCAGCTTAGGTTATATTCATATGTGAATATGCCAAAATAAGCCCACTATTATGTACAGTCATGATGCATTAATAAAAACCTAAAAATGTACTTGACCTATGATATATAAATGGACCAAGTGGTGGCTTATTTTTATGTATAAATACTATAGTTGAATTTTATTTTTTACTGTTCTATAGTTTTCTCTCTTAATCAGGACTAACTTTATTTTTATATAATGCAATAAAGGGAATGTTTGGAAGCCTAACATCTTGGCATTTGGTTTCTATCTATATCATCTGCTCTTGTGGTTACTGTGTTATATTTTCCCTTTCCTGCTTCCATTTGGTGAATATATTTTACTGAATTTGGGATACATTTCTCTGAACTATTTTTAGTGGTTTCTCTAGAAGTTAAAATATGAATTTTTTAATGCATCACATTATACTTTGTTCAGGTAGTACAGTATATCAAGGTATATTGAAGTATATTAGATATATAATAAAGGCTATCTTAGTCTACATTAATTAGTTTACATGTCCATTTATCAATCATCCCGTGTGATCTCTATGCTGAAGAATATTACATAAATGAGTTGTATATTTACTCTAATACCAGTTGAGATATAAATCTCTTCCTTCTTTTTCATTAAGCAGCATATAAAATGTTGAATGAGCCTGTGTTAAGAGAGTACTAGTTTTAAGTACAGAGAGGAAAGAATGCCACCAGAAAAAATTAGTACATGGCTTTACATTAATGTAATTTGTTTTGATGTGGTTTGGTTCATCTTTGAATCTCTGTACTAAATGTCATGGTCACAGGGATTCAGAAGTATGATTTCTAGCTGGGCACAGTGGTGCACATCTCCAATCCCAGTAACTTGGGAGGCTGAGGCAGGAGAATTGCAATTTTGAAGCCAGCCTCAGATATTTAGCATGGACCTAAGCAACTTAGTGAGATCCTGTCTCAAAACAAAACACTAATAAATAAATTAGAGGGGGGTGTATGTGGGGATGTAGTTCAGTGGTAAAATGCCCCTGGGTTAAATCCCCAGTGCCAAAATAATAAAAAAAGGAAAAAAGAAATATGAGTTCTAAAGACCTATGGCATTAATCCACCCTACCTGTAGAGATAGCCAGAATCCATCCCACCTGAATCCCAAAGAATTATTTTCTCTTAAGAGACAGACTAGACTTCAGTTTATGGAAGAAACCTTATAGAAGTGATGTGCAGGTGCATCTCACAAATTAGTTCCACATTTGATGAGAATAAAATTAGCAAACAGAAATAATAACTCCATCTATCTTGTGTCTTTTTCCATGAAGACATGCTTTTCCACATTCATTCTTCTCTCAAATTTGCTCTTTCTTATTTGTCTAAAAGTCTTTTCTTTGAATTTGTGTATGAATCATCCTTATTCTCTCATTTTCAATATCATTTTCAACAGGATGGGTTTCTTTACTCCCAACTCTAGTGTTATTCAAAATCTGGACATCAGATAATTATGTTACATGAGTGAAAAAATTAAGTTATACATTTGTATCTATCTATGTTAGAGGAAAAGATTACAGATTTAATTTGTCACCCTAGTTCTTAACATTCCAGGCAAAGTATCTTTAATTTGGTTTGAAGTCATTTTTAAAAAATTATGTAGACAAGTACACAGATAGGCTGAAATATGACAAATATTATAAGAAAGAACTCACTACTGATGGATATCAGGAATCACTCTCCTGGTCTAGTGTATTGATCTTTCTCTACATTCCCAAACGACTGATTACTGGAATGTAATTATTCTCCAGTGAGCTCTCTATTCCTTAATGCAGATGAGATTATCACATCCAATGCTTGTATTCATAATTTCTTCTTTCAATAATGTTTGGTGAGCAAATGAATGATAATGGATGCAGTAATCAATGGATTCTTTTACTGGGACCAAGAGCTAGTCCACTACAATAGCCATATTGCATATCTCTGTAGATTACATTGTTTAAGATGAACTTTCCATTTTTCCTTTAGTCTTTGTAAATTCAGTGGTGCTTTTAATTGCTAGAGGATTGTGAATATTGAATAGTATAAAATGAAAACACCTACACAGTTGTCTTTGTGTCTGAAATAATAGTTTGTTTCTTGAGAAACTATAAAATGCCAAAAGACTGTCTAAGATTAATACCCACTGATGAGAAGTTCTAGGCATCTCTGTCACTACCCCTGTGCTTGGATAAGGCTGTAGTCTGGGCTATGCAGTTAGTGTTTCTGTTTTTAACCAAGTTGAATTCTTGAGCTGTCATTTCACATGGGTTATTTTTGCATAACTGACCCTACTGCTGTCAGATTACTTTAACACATCAAAACTTTTCATTTCCTGGATTTAAGTTTCTCGCCCAATTTTCCCAATGTATGGACAATTGTGTTTTAAGTGTGCATAATAAGATCTGACAAACTCCCAAATTCCCACAGGTGACCTGCCTACATACACATTTATTAAAAAGGTAAGGTCTATTTCAGTACATAGATTCATTTCTCTACACTGTATTCCTTAATGTAAAAATGGGATATCTTTCCAAAGGTGTCATCTGTCCCATATATACCACGTACACATCATTATATTTTTATTATATAATTATAGTCAAAAGTTTGACTTAAAGCACATAATTCTAAGCAAAATATAATCTCACCTTGTATCCCCTCCTCACACTTTCTCTATTTTTGAAACTTTGACCCAAATACAAATCACAGATTATTATTATTATTATTTTTAGTTTGTATAAATCAAATGTATACAAGTTGTATCATGAAAAAACAGGGAGAAAAAAAAAAGGAGCTAAATATCTTAGTGGTTTAGATTTTCAGCTAACTCTTGGTTACTTTTCCATGTTTAATAAATTGATTGTGTAACTATACTCTTACCACATTAAATATCTCTATTCTTTACCATTATTAAAATGAGAATAAATCTAGCATATTTTATGACAATTAGAAGATGCCTATTAATGTGAAAATCCTAGGTTGTTTACCTTATGAAATTAAAATAATATATTATATTAAAATGTGTGCATATTTCATATACGTATTTAACATTTTATATTATTTTTTATAAATCTTGTAATTTACATGAAATATGTAAAATCATAAAACATATAACTAGTAATTATTGGCTATCTAAATAGAATATGAAATAAAAATAAAGTTTGAAGATCTATCTAGTTATTTAAAAAGCTCAGGTACCTGCATCTTTAATGAACCTTTCTTTATGATTGTCTGGTTTTGCAGTATATAACACTTTTACACAAAGATATTTCTTAGCTTTGTTAAGGAGCCAAATGTCAATGAGTCAAATGTAGAGGTTAAAATTGTCATTTAGTCATCCCTCAGTATCTACAGGACCACTATCAGATACCAAATCCATGGATTCTCAGCACTCATATAAAATGACATAGTATTTGCATATAAACTAAGCATCCTTCATGTTTTAAATCATCATTAGAATACTTATAATACCTACTTCAATGAAAATACTATGTAGGTAGTTATATTGCATTGTTTAGGGAATATTGACAAGAAAATAGTCTGTAAATATTCATAATTTTATAAAATATTTCTTATAGTTATTTTCCCCAACTTTAATACATTTGGAACTTCCAGATTATAAAAGTCATCCTCCATATCAGTAGTTGGTGATGTAAACAAGAAATAGGAATATCCACTCTGAAAGAAGTTAGTAGCAGTTACTCCACAAGGACAGAGACACCAACAAGTCTCCTGTCGCTTAGATTTGGAGTGTTCGGCTGCTGGGACAGTACTCAGTTAGTAGAGACATCAACAAAAAATTCAAGAGACAGACTGAGATGTACTTTTGACTGAGTCTCTCACTCTTCTGTGTGTGATCTTGGTTCTTCATTCAGGACATGACTAAACTCCATTTTGTTTTAACTAGTCAGAATCTCCTTCTTACAATTAAGATCCCTGAGACTATAAACAACAGCCCTCAATTTTTTCAATGGGTAGAGTCTGATTTCATACCAATTTGAAGACTGTACTTTATTTCCCTTTGGTTTGTGGTTGAAGGAAGTCCTGTATTTTACACAAATCACTAAGGATCTTTGTTTTTTCCCCTAATACTCTTTCTTTATGGCAAAGTCACATCAAATGCTTTCACATTGTACTATAAAAAATGTACAAGTTAATAAAAATACATACATATGCAATGTGTCTCTTCTGACTTCTTCACTATCTATAATCAAATTTTAAGTAAATAGTGAATAAACAAAGAGAATCAATGACATTTTTACATTATAATTTCTCTTCCAAACATTTGATACAATTTACTTTGAAGCAATTTGCATGTCTTTTTTTCTGAAGAGATAATGTTTCCTGTCACTGGAAAGTTAGAATATGAAATCAAAAAGGCAATTACCAAACTAACTATCATTAATTTGAAGAAATATAAGGTAGCTTTTAAAATAGCATATTTAAAAATATTTTACATGGTATTTACTTACTCATAATATGCTGGTTTTCTTTTTAAAGCTTAATAACCTCTTACCAAACTAATGTTAGGTGTTTTTAAGACTCAAAAATGTCAGTTAGAAATAAAAAGTTATTAAACCAACAAAGACAAGTTAAAAAATGCTTTCCACAATTCATTATTTCAAGATTAGGGTTTATTTGAAGGGATGATATAAAGTTACATAAATTTATTTGAAATAAATTATCTACTTTAGAAAATATGGGGAAAGCACTAATTTAAATGTATTAAAGGGAAGAAATATGTTTCCTAGATCAACAAAAAAAGTTCCATGGGAAACATGAAATTCTTTTGTCAGGAGTCCTGCCAGTATATGGTCCATCCATCCCCATCTTCCTTTACATTCAAGTTAGCAGTAAGCTACTTGCTGCAGAGATTTTTCTGTTTTCGTTTCTAGCCAGCCCCTACCTTCTTCATCCTGTTCTGTACCTTGGGAATATGTTTTCTATAGAATGTAGCATCCTTCATCCTCTTTCTTACATTTGACTTGACCAATGGTGAACACTAGCAGTGGATCAAGCAAGTCAGGAAAAGATGAGGTGTGTATTCCTGAATTTCCTCCCTGTAAATTGAGTAAGTCAACCAAGTGCTAGATGACTACATCTAGCACTGAAAGCCAAAGCTGTCATCAGGTCAGTGACTGAATATGTACCCTATTGGGATTTAGTAATTGCTCTCCCTTCTTGTCTTTTGAGCTTTAAAATGAAAACAGTTTCTAGATGTTGCTAGCTCTGCAATTTCCTTTACTTTCACGTGCTGTTCCCCTGAAACCCTGTCTCTAACCTTGGAAGTAGTCTCTCAGATTACTAATCTGAGTTGTTATCTAACTGATAGAACACTGCTGTTACCTAGGAAATGTCTTAACATTTATTTCATTGGTAGAAGATAACAGTTGAACTCTAGAAGGGTAACAATTTAGGTAATCCAATCTAATGCACTTTATATGGCATTAGTGTTTTTACATTACTTTACATTTTTGAAAAGTTATTATCCTTCATTTTAAATTAAAACATAATTACTTAATTGCAATGATATTTGCAATATCAAAAGTCTTGTCCCCCAACCAGTATACTCTATATAAATTTAGATAAACATTAGAAGTCAAATCACCATCATGTCAGTCAACAGGGAATAAGAAGGCATTTATTATCAGTCGTAAATTGTAACTACATTTTAAAATTGGTAGAGACTGAAATGGATCTAAATTTATGATGACTAATAATTTAGTAAGTATTCCAGCGAACATAGGCCAGGTAATAGAGTATTTTGTGAGAGAATATGAGAAATATCTTATTTCCTACTTCTGCCTACATGGTCTTCTTTCTCTCATCCTTTCTCCTTATTTGTTGATTTCTAGATTTTAGTTTCAGAAAAAACTCAGAAGAAATAACAAAAATAGAGCAGTGGTAACTATGTAGAAATATCATCACCATGTTCCAGTAATATATCTGAAATTTCTAAGATACAAAGTTTTCTCTTAAGAAAGAAAATATTTTTTCTCATAAGAAAGAAAATCTACATTAGATTATTTTATTGAAGTTGTTTCCTTGGACCAACTCATTTTATATTCATCTTAGGAATCATCACACTTTGGGTAAGATTTCTTCAAATAAATCTTTTGGACATTTTTGAAGCTGATACTAACAACAGCAGGAAAACAGAATTTATGGGAATTGCCTGGATAGCTTGCCAGTCTCTGTGGGAAATGAAAAATAAGACCTTCAGAAGAACAGGAACAAAGAAAACCCCAGAGATCTAAAATGTAGCAACCTGAAGGCATTTTCCCAAGGACATTGGCATCAGAAATACCCTGAGAATAGAGGTATTGTAAGCTCCAACTGCCTTCATGCCAATGTGACACAGCTCATGACAATTCCAGCAAGACACGTTTTGTATTGGGTGAAGGAAGGACTCTGTGCTTCTCCACAGGTGATAATTCCACCACAATTATAAGGCCAAGAAGGGATAACTCCCCTAAAACAAATACTGCTGCAAGGGCAAAAGCAATTGCTGCTCCCAAAAAGGAATGCACTAATTTCACAGGAAAAAATTCCTCCTTTTCAGGATGCTGAACATTTCACAAGAAATATTTTACATTTTCCATCATGTCAAATCTCCTATAATGATTCACTTATTAAAATCTATTTCACATAATTGAAAAAGTTGTATCTTTTATTACCATGTTTGATTTTCTTATATTCATGCCTATGTGAATATTAGATTTTATTGTAGGGTTATAATAGATGAAAAATAAATAAATGATAAAATATTTCTTTTTTGATGGAGTTTTCAAAATGATGGGAAAATTTAATAGATTTTGAATACTAAGTAATTTTATGAAATTTATCAAAGAAGGCATAAAAATAGAGACATCATACGGATATCCTAAAACTTACAATAATTTTATTAGTTACCTGAACTTCTCCCTTTAGAAAGAACACTACATTTGTTTAGATATAGAATTTAATAAACATGATGATCTTAGGAAAGAAGCACAGTTATTTTTTTCTTTTACATATAAAAACTATGGCACAGAAAATGCAAACATCTCCCCCAAATCCTGGAAAAAAAATATATCAGATCCCTTAGTCTGCATCCCTAGTGCCTTTCTCTGAAGAAAGATTAATATAAATATCTGTTTACTAAATTCTGAGCATTTATGTGGAAACTTAGGAAATCAGAAGACAGATACTACCTTTTGTTTTACTCCAACATACTATCCTCTGATGCATATATCTTATTTAATTATATTTACAATTATAAGTGGTAGTCATATTGCTAATATTTGTGGTAACAGTGTGGTCATAGTGGAAATATTTAGAGTAATTGTAATAGTAACGGTAGTGGTAGTAGAAATAATGATGGTGGGACTATTATTAGTACAATTAATAGTTTATTAAACACAAATCAGGCTAATGATGTATTGTTTTACATATGTTAGAGCTTCACAATCCAAGTTTCTTCAACCTATAGATAGTTGTGATGACTTTGTTGGGTTCTGGTTGTTCATATATGGCACTGTTTGTATAGGACTACCATTCTGACTCACCCTTGATTTTCTCATCCCAGCACAAACTATAAAGCCTTTGTTTACTCAAAAGATGGGCAAATTCTAAGAGAAAGAGAAGATAGGTATGTGCTATGCTTTAGATATTAGGTGTCTCCAAAAGCTCATGTGTGAGAAAATGCAGGAACATTCAGAGGTGAGAAGATCAGGTTATGAGAGCTTTAACACAATCAGTGAATTAATAACCTAATGGGGATTAACTGAGCAGTAACTGAAAGCAAGTAAGGTGTGGTTAGAGGAGGTGAACATTGGTAGTGTCTTTGGGATAAATATTTTATATCTGGCGAGTGGAGATTCTCTCTATTTCCTGATTATGTCCTGAGCTGTTTTCCTCTCCAACACTCTTCTGCTATGATTTCCTGCCTCACACTGACCCAGAGCAATGCAGTCAGTTGTCTATGAACTGAGACCTCTGAATTGTGAGCCCCCAAATAAACTTGTCCTCCTCTAAAATAGTTCCTGTCAGTTCTTTTAGACATAGCAGTGAAAAATCTTGAGTAAAACATTATGGCATTGGCAAATACTGATTCCTTCTTCTTTTGGCCAAAGAATGGTAATAATATCAGCCAAAATATAAGAGTGGAAAAAGAGGATTCCAATTCTTGCCTTGTAGTCACTGAAAACTCAGATTGGAAGAGCTATGGTTATAGGGAGAGAAATAATGATGACCCTTTTTGTTCTCTAGCACAGTGTATTTTTAATGTGTAGATGTGCACTGTTAATGTAGTGGTTTAAACCATGTGTAACTATTTAAATACTAAAATTTTAAGTTATTTAGTCACACAAGCCATATTTTAAGTACTCAGTGGTTATATAAGTCTAATGGCTACTTCATTTGAATGAATTATAGGGTTTTTCTATCTTCTCAATGAGTTATATCAGAGAGTTCTAGGTAGTGAAATGTGACTGTAAGTAATGTGTGTTTCTTCCAAATGAAGAAGAGATGTGCAATCTATCCAACCATCTGATGATTAAAGACATTCCATGAAGTTTAGTTGAAGCCAGAATTGCTCACCTAAGAACAATCTACATACAATACCACCAAATTATGAACTAAGTAGATGACTATTTTTAAAAAATATGGTTGGGATTGTGTGTTATGCCGTAAAAACTAGCTAATTCACATGCCTGAACTTAATTTCAGTAAAGTTGTGAAATAAAATCTAGCTATCTGACAGAAGAAGGAAAAGGAATGATAATTTTTAATTTGTCTTAATTAGTACATGACAGTAGAATGCATTTTGATACATTGTATACAGATGGAGCACAATTTCTCATTCCTCTTGCTGTACATGGTGCTGAGTCACACCAGTGGTGTAGTCATACAGGTAAATAGGGTAATAATATGTGTCTCATTCCACCATCCTTCTCACCCACAAGACCTGTCCTCTCCCCTCACTACCCTCTGCCCAGTCCAAAGTTCCTTCATTCTTTCCTACCTCCCCATTATGGATCAGCATCCACTTATCAGAGAAAATATTTAGCTTTTTCTCTTCTAACTTTGGCATATTTTGTTTAGCATGATATTCTCCAGCTCCATCTATTTACCTGAAAATGCAGTAATTTCATTCTTCTTTAAGGATTAGTAATAGTCCATTGTGTATATATACCACATTTTCTTTATCCATTCATCTGTTGAAGAGCATCTAGGTTGGTTCCATAGTTTAGTTATTGTAAATTGAGCTCCTATAAATGTTGAGGTGGCTGTCAATATTGTATGCTGATTTTAAGTCCTTTGGGTATAAACTAAGGACTAGGATAGCTAGGTCAAATGGTGGTTCCATTCCAGATTTTCTGAAGAGTCTCCACACTGCTTTCCATAGTGTTTGCACCAATTCAAATTCCCACCAGCAATGTATGAGTGTACCTTTTCCCCCTGCATCCTCACCAACACTTATTGTGGTTTGTATTCTTGATAATTGCCACTCTAACTGGAGTGATATGAAATCTTAGAGTAGTTTTGATTTGCATTTCTGTAATTGCTAGACATGAAGAACATTTTTCCATATGTTTGTTGATCAGTTGTGTTTCTTCTTCTGTGAAGTGTCTGTTCAGTTCTTCAGCCCATTTATTGATTGGGTTATTTATTTTTTTGCTGTTAAGTTTTTTTGAGTTCTTTATATATCCTGGAGATTAGTTCTCTGTCTGAGGTGTGTGGTAAACACTTTCTCCCATTCTCTAGGATCTCTCTTCACATCGTTGATTGTTTCCTTTGCTGAGAAGAAACTTTTTAGTTTGACTCCATCCAACTTATTGCTTTTTGATTTTACTTCTTGTGCATTAGGAGTCTTTTTAAGAAAGTATGTCCTAAGTCAACATGATGAAGATCTGTGCCTATTTTTTCTTCTATTAGGAGCAGGTTCTCTGTTCTAGTGCCCAAGTCTTTGATCCACTTTGATTTTTGTGCAGGGAGAGAGACAGAAATTTAATTTCATTTTGCTACATATAGATTTCCAGTTTTCCCAGCACCATTTGTTGAATGGGCTATCTTTCCTTCAATATGTTTTTGGCACCTTTGTCTAGTATGAGATAACCATTTTTATGTGGATTTTTTTCTTTGTCTTCTATTCTGTGCCATTGGTCTGCATGTCTATTTTGGTGCCAATATCATGCCATTGTTGTTAATATGACCCTGTAATATATGTTAAGGTCTGGTATTGTAATGCCTCCTTCACACTTCTTGCTAAGGAATACCTCGGTTATTCTGTGTTTCTTATTTTTCCAAATGAATTTCATTATTTACTTTTTATACTTCTGTGAAGAATGTCACTGGGATTTTGACAGGAGTTGCATAACACTTCTGGTAGTATGGCAATATTGGATCTGCCTATTGAAGAGAATGGGAGAGGTTTCTTTCTTCTAAGTTTTTCAATTTATTTCCTTCTTTAGTGTTTGGTAGAGGTCTTTAACCTCTTTTGTTAGATTGATTCTCAAGGGTTTTTTTTTTTTTTTCTTTCCTTGATATGTGTTTGTCTGCTTTTGATATCAGAATGACACTAGCTTCATAGAATGAATTCAGAAGGGTTCCCTCCTTTTCTATCTCATGAAATACTTTGAGGAGTGTTGAAAGTAGTTCTTCTTTCAAGGTCTTATAGAACTCAGCTGAGAATCTATCTGGTCCTTGGCTTTTCTTGGTTGGTAGGCTTTTGGTGGCATCTTATATTTCATTTTTTGAAATTGATTTGTTTAAATGATGTATGTCCTCCTGATTCCATTTGGGTAGATCATATGCTCTGGAGATTTGTTGATGTCTTCAACATTTTCTATTTTATTGGAGTATAAATTTTCAAAATATCTTCTAATTATCTTCTGTATTTCAGTAGTATTTGACATGATATTCCCTTTTTTTCATCATGAATTTTAGTAATTTGAGTTTCTATTTCTCTTAGTGTACCTAAGGGTTTATCAATTTTACTTATTTTTTCAAAGAACCAACTTTTTATTTTGTTAATTTTTTGAATTGTGTCTTTTATTTCAATTTCATTGTTTTTAGCTCTTCTTTTTCTAGGACTTTGAGATGTAATGTTGGGTAATTTATTTGTTGACTTTTTAGTCTTTTATTGAATGAGCTGAATTCAGTGACCTTTCTTCTTAACACTGCCCTATTGGTATCCAAGAGATTTTGATATGTTGTATTGCTGTTCTCATTTACTACTAAGTATTTTTTTTTTATTTCCTACCTGATTTCTTTTGCTATTCATTCATCATTCAATAGCATGTTATTTCGTCTCCAGGTGATGGAGTAGATTCTATTTTTAATTTTATCATAGATTTCTAGTTTTATTCTATTATGATCTGATAGAATGCAAGTTAGTATTTCTATTTTTTTTTTTTTTGTATTTGCTGAGAGTTATTTTTTGGCATAAGATATGGTCTATTTTAGAGAAAGTTCTATGTGCTGCTGAGAAGAAAGTGTATTTGCTTGATGATGGATGAAATACTCTTTATTATCTTCATTAAGTCTAAATTATTGATTGCATTATTTAATTCTATATTTTCTTTCTTTAGTTTTTGTTCAGAAGATCTATACAGTGGTGAGAGGGGTGTGTTAAAGTCACTCAGTATTATTGTGGTGTTGTCTATTCGATTCTTGAAATTGAGAAGGGTTTGTCTGATGTATGTAAATGTTCCAATATTTGGGGCATAAATATTTATGCCCTATGCAGGGGGAGGTCTGCACAGTGTGGGAGGTCTAGGAATGAATTTTTGGCAAACATTTTTCAGTCTTCTGTCTTAGAGTAGGCCCTAAAATGGTCATTAATGTTATGCATATTGATTTTTCATCACTAATGCTAATAAATATGCTAGAATTTAAACATTATTACCTATAGTATATCTATGCTTGAAGAAAGTGTGATTCAGAAGTTTAAATCACTGAAATATGTCCATTTATTTGGCAAATATTCTAGTTAGCCAAAGCTGAGTCATCTTTCAATTCGTCTCTGTGTGCTTCCACACTACTTCTAGTCTTTACAGTTTAACTTTTATATTTTTGTTTTGTTTTTAACAGAAAAGCAAAATTAGCAAAATACACAAAATTGAAATCCTTAAACTAAACCTATAAATTACCTGCAACAAAAGTGTTTGCAAATATTTTACTGTGTTCCTTTATAGTAACTTCTCTAGTATGCATATGTATCTCCCATAGTTTGACCACACAATAAATAAAGTTTTATGCTTTATTATTGCTGTTGTCTTTCTAAAAAAAATTAGTTCATAATATTTCAATCGTATCAAGACAATATTTTTTCCAAAAATTTGCTTTCCTTTGGTTCTTTTCTATGGATTATCAAATTATTTTGTCATTGCCTAAATTTTTAGTCAATATAATGTTGCACAGTTTACTGTATATATGTGTAGATGTGCATGCAGATATATTTATATATATTATAAATATTTATATTTGTAATACCTACTCCTTATTGACTAATTTCTATATGTCTAGCCTATATAATGTTTCCTAAACATCATTTCGATTAATCTTGATAATAAACCTATACAGTAGAAATTATTATAAAATGAGAGATACAGTCTCTGGGACTCAATGAATCTTTACAATGTGTCCATGTTCACAATGCTAGTGTGTGATTTTGTCCCTATGAATGCACCATTCCCTACACAAGGGGCATTTTAACATCTGCAGCTACGTATCCCAGGCTCCTGGCTGACTCTGACTGTGCTTGACCAGTGAGATACAGTAAGGAGAGTTTGACTGTAAAAGAAAGTAGACAAAACTGTGTAGGAAAAGAGAAGGCAGTTTGGCAGGAGGGTTCTTCCCTACCAGCAAAGTTTGGTCTTTATTGTCCTGGATTATACTAGACTCAGGACTCTGTTAACATCTTCTACCTCTCTCAGCTCTTTGGTAGTTCTTTCTGTTAAACTTTGGTTTCTTTGAGTATTCTTTATGAATTTTCATTTCTCTCATCATTTATAAAAAGCAAACAAGTTCCTTTCTAAATCACAAATGCAGACTGGGGATGCAGCTTGTGGTATAATGCTTGTCTAGCATTCCTAAAGCCCTTTATTGAATACCCAACAGTACAGAATGAATGAATAAATGAATGAATGAAAGAATGAATGAAGAATGAAGAAGTAAGTAGATTCAAGTGGCTCTTATTTCTTTATTAAAGTCTACACTTCTAAATATTTTCTATAACATATAATCTCTCAAGTGATATTTCTAGGTCAAAGTTTCTGTGAAAATTAAAGCTTTGGAAAACATCTAGATGTTTAGTTCTTTTTTTTTTTTTTTTTTTTTTTTTTTTGCGGTACTGGGGATTGAACTAAGGGCCTTGTGCTTACAAGGCAAGCACTCTACCAGCTGAGCTATCTCCCCAGCCCTACATCTAGATATTTAAAGGAAGAAATTAGCATGAAATTTCTGACTTCCTGATGGATTACTGTGACCTGCACATGTTTAGAAACTGACAATTTACACTTCCCAAAAGGCTTCAGGGCACTGTGGAACTCTTAATGAATTGCAAACTCTCCTGGGGATTTGTCCATAGATTAAAGAAAGAAACCAGTATTGTGTAGCCTTTGGGCCAACTCTTCTTTTGTTTTCTATTTCTCTAGGTCTATTGTGCATCACTATTACTGAATTCTTGATGTAACTCCTTTTTTTCAAATGTCTACAGATTATTTTCCAGAATCCTTGTCATTTCCAGTAATCCTAAATTAGCACAAATATTTTAATTTTTCTTTGAGATGAATAATTTCCTAGATATAATATTTTTAATAGAGTAAGAATTCTAGAAGAAACTATTGTTTTTATTTTCCATATTTTAGTACTTCCTTTTTCTATATTAGGGTTTTCATCTATATCTGGATTGTATTATTAATGTCCTCCTCTTGATCACTCAGTTGGTAATATTATCATAAAATTATGTTGCTGCTTCTCCTCTCATCTTTCTTCATCAAAATATCATGTATACAGATTCTGTTTCCAGAATATCAGAATTCTAGGCAAATATAGTCTATCTTCTTAATATAAAATGACATTCCACACTGCCTACTAGTTTTTTGGTGATTTTGAACAAGATCTCCCCTTCACCTGAAGCTTGAACACCAGAACATTATTACTTGTTCTGGTTAACCCTATGTCAGAATAGCAGGTCAATTTCATTATCCATTTTTATGTTTGATTCTCAAACAATGAATAATGAAATGGCCTCTGTTATATTCACACTTATATTTTTATCTGGATTTTTTTTTTGCTTTCTTAAATTTCAGTTAAAAGTCTTTTTTAATCAGTTCAGCAAATATCTTTGATAAAATGAAAAAGCCCTTTCTTAGTGTAATGAAATCTATCATTACCCAGTATTTTGCATGCAGATGAAAACTATGTTTCTAATTGTATCAATAGAGTCAGTTTTATGCATATATCTATCTTTTCCAAAGTTAACTCACTAGAATGGAAAACAAAAGTGTAACTCCAATTTCACTCCAAATTCCATTGTTTTAGTGTTTCACTTGTGTATCCATCTATTCATTAATGTACTCATTCTTCCTTCATTAATTTTTTCAACATGAATATATCAAATTTTTGCTATTTGAAATGCTTCATAATTTATTCTTACTTTTTAACTTTTTTACAGACTTTTTAAAATTTATTATTTTTTATTTTTACAGACTATTTTGACTACATATTAACTACTGCATTCAAAACTTGGCTGTATTAATCTCCAGGATTTATAAAGAACTCAAAAAACATAACATCAAAAAAAAAAAAAAAAACCCAAACAATAAATGGGCAAAGGAACTGAACAAACACTTCACAGAAGAAGAATACGAATGACTAACAAATATATGAAAAATGTTTATCATATCTAGCAATTAGAAAAATGAAAATCAAAACTACACTGAGATTCCACCTCACTGTAGTCAGAATAGCAACTATTCAGAATACAAGCAACAAAAATTGTGGACAAGGATGTGGGCAAAAAGGCACCCTCACACATTGTTGGTAGGAATTCAAATTTGTGTAACCACTATAGAAAGCAGTATGGAGATTCCTCAGAAAACTTGGAATGGAACCACCATTTGACCCAGTCATCCCACTCCTCAGCATATACCCAAAGGACTTAATAATATAATGATACAGCCACATCAATGTTTATAGCAACTCAATTTACAGTAGCTAAGCTATGGAACTAACCTAGGTGCCCTTCAACATATGAATGAATAAAGAAAATATAGTATATATATATGCACAATGGAATATTATTCAGTCATAAAAAAGAATAAAATTATAGCATTTGCTGGTAAATATATAGAATGGGAGACTATTATGCTAAGTGAAATAAGCTAATCTCTCAAAACCAAAGGCTGAATGTTGTCTTTGATATTAGGATGCTGACTCAAAATAGGTGGGAGCAGGGAGGAAGTAATAATGGAGGTTCACTGAATTGGATAGAGGCAAATTAGGGGAAGGGAGGGAGAATGGGAATGGGAAAAGAGTAGAATCAATTGGACATAACTTTCCATTGTAATTCCACCTCACATATGACCACAAGAATGGGAAGTAATACTGATGTATGTATGATATGTCAAAATACATTCTACTGTCATGTATAACTAAAAAGAACAAGTGAAACAAACCTCAGCTGTGGGTAACTTTACCATTAAAATTTCCAACACTTCACAATTTAGAAACATAAATGTTTTCGTTATTATCTTTGTTTTCCCCATTATAAATGGTCAGAGATGTCCTTTTTCAATTATGTAATTATAAAAGTGTTGGTAATAGTTGAAGAAGTAGAATCTGGAAATTATTTAGCATAATATTGGAACATGTCAACTTGAATTAACTAGCTTACATTCCTTTATGCAATGGTTAAAGTATGCAGTATTCATATAGACACACACATACACACAAACATACACACATACCATGAACACTGTTACAATGAATCACATGAATATTTGTAAAAAAGCAACAAAGAGACCCTGGAGGTGCAGTCAGCCCAGAGCCTTGTCTAGCATGAGCGAGTCCCTGGGATCTATCTATCCTGGCATCACAAACAAACAAATAAGAGATCACAAAAAAGCAGGTGATTGAGAGGAATGTGTACCAATTAGCATTTGTTACTATAAGCATATGAAATATTTAAGTTTCTTAATACCCAGGGAAGTTATTTATAGAACATGAGGCAAATGCCAGGTGACCCGTATTGAAAATAGCAAATATAAAATATAATACTTAAATGCTACTGAGAACATTTTGCTTTAACGTAGTTTATGAAATAGATATTGTCTTGCAAAATACTAACATAGGATGAATGAAATCAATGATACAGTTGATATGCACTGACAAAGAAACAATATTTGTATCAATATGTTTTCATATGAATTGTGTAATCTGTTTTTAAGCCACAGTACATTTAAGCTACGATAAATTTTGTTTTCTTCCATGTTATCTTGTTTAACTTGATAGCAATAATTGGTTTTTATGTCATTTCTTCAATTTTTTTTCTTGTAGTCATGAGTTTCAGCAGTTCTCCAATATGTGTATTGATTTTGAAGTTTTGCCAATGTTTTTCTCTTTTGTTACTATGCAAAGAAGTACATGTTAACCTTTCTGATTATTGATCCTAGGAAGAAAGAAAGAAAGAAAAATGTTTTTCATTTAGTCTTAGTGTAAAGTGTATCATAATAATTTTCTGACATTTGTTGGTGTTTTCAAGATTATATTCAAGTTAGAAAAGAAGTATCAAAAATGTAGCTATTAGATTTTCCTAAACATTATTTTCCTAATTGTTTAGCATTTGCAAATTGCATTTATTTTTACCAAGTTCTATTGTGATTAAATGATCTGAGTTCTTTTAAAATGCATATTTTAAATGTCATTCAATTCAAACTAACATTTCTTGATCACAAATATAACCAAGCACTTTGCTTAGAGATGGAAAGGTAATTCTATCTAAATATGCACAGATTCTGCCTTCAGACCTTATTAATAATCCATTACTATGTGTATTTATATAACATATACGCATATATTTCACTTATTCTTAAAACAGGGAGAAAAATCTTTTATAAAAACAATTTAAAAATACATGCTGATGAATTTAACAAGTATATGAGAGGAAAATAGGTTAAGATTGGAAAAAATTTAGAGAATATGTCAATTAAAATCCTTGTTGCAAATAATAGAAATCTGTTTCAAATTTGCTTCTGAATAAAAAATGGGCAGTACTTGAGGAAAACTGGTTTAACACATGGGTTAACCAATCAGTAATGGTTGATTCTTCCTGGAACCATAAATTGCAACCATCAACAATCATGTCAAATACCATTTCCACTACATGGTTTCTTTTTGCTACATTTTTTTCCTGCATGTCTGCTTCCCTTCCTATCTTTGCTGTATGTCTTTTCTCCTGTTTGAACTGGCTGTCACAGAGCACTGTTGTTGCAATCCAGCCTCCGACACCCTCTCTCCAACCACCCCTCGGGCTTCAACCATCCCTAGGGCATGCCACCATCTGTTAGGATTGCAAGCACATGTTATTATGAGAAAGGATGTGATGCATGGGCAGGGAATACTTGGAGGCTGACCAATCAGCCTGCATTAGGTCTCTCTTATCTAGGTCTCCTGTACTTGCACTAATATAGAAGTATTTATTAATATTGCCTTCATTTTACAGAGTAAATACTTATATTTGCATAGATGAAGTGACTTTTTGAAACCCTACAGCTAGAAAGGGGAACAGTCAAGTTGATTTGAGTTTGCTAATCCTAGAAACAGAGATGGAGGCCAGAAATACATGCTGCAGCTTTATTTGAAACACAAAATCCTCGATGGTGAGGAAGAACAAGAAGGAAAGCAGGGTCAGAGAGTATAGGGGAAAGTGCAAGAAATTATGTGGCAGTTAATAGTCACTTCTTCACCATCTCCCTCCACAAAAAGAGACTTAGTCCATCACTCAGCAGGTCCAAGTTTATAAGTCTTTCGTTTTTTGGTAGTGAGGCTAAAACCCAGGAGGCTTTCCAGTTGAGGTACATCTCAGCCCTTTCTATTTTGAGACAGGGTTTTGCTAAGTTGCTGAGGATTTCATTTAAATGGTGAAGCTGGCCTAGAACTTGTGATCCTCCTGCCCATATGCCATCTCTGCAATGGAACACTACAAAGGAGAAAAATGGTCAAGCTTGTTTGCTTTTTCCCATTTTTTTTTGCTTCCACTAAACAATGTTAGCTCCTTTTAGATGCTTGAGGGTAGATATAAGGTCCTGTGATCTGCCTTCTCAGTGCAGTTGGGAAGTGAACCAAAAGAGGTAAAAGTAGTGTTTTGACTATCTCAGGTAAAGGAACCCTGTGGTGCTGACAAGGGAAGGTCTACTGTGGTAGTTACTGAAGCAAAATGGGGAGTCCAGTGTTCAGAAACAGGTGAAACTAAAAACCTGAACTGAAGTCTAAAGCATGCTCAAGATAACTAGCTAAAAATATAATAGAAGAGGCATAAGAAAGGTCACCTCAGGTTCTATTTCTCACAATTTTCCTCTAAAGAAGTTAGGAAAATCTTTTTATCCCGATGAAGTTAACATAAATCCTAAAGGAGACAGATGCAAGGAGACAGATGCCAGGAGAGTCAGCACAGCACTGTAGGCAGGAACATAGACTTTGAGTCAATGTATGGGACCAAAACCTGAAGAAGGAATTATTTTAACATGGCTTATGTAGCAAACCTCAAATATAATTGGATTTAATTATGGATTCATTGATAGAGACTCAAATTATTGTGTAAAGTGCAAAATAAAACACGATCATAAACTATAATGTAGAAGGGACCAGGACTTTATATCTACCCATCGCTCTCACTTGAACAAGAACAAGTCACAGTGTGGAAACAAAGTTTATAAGGTAAATCCAGCTTTAATGGATAGACTTAAGGACAAACCAGGTGGTTACTTAATAGATAGCCACATACATTTGAATAATGAGTTAGAAGCCTAAGGAATTCGTGCCACAGAATGAGTCTGCATCCACCTGTCCATTTTTTCTTACTAATTTTCACTGGGTACTTGATGTTAGCACACTTATGACTGGAGACAGGGCATGAGCTCTGGTGAAGGTGCCCCCTGAAACACTCAGAGCATCTTCACAGTACAAGACGCTACAAAACTGCCCTGTCGAGAGTAGGGGCAGGACTGCAGAATGGTTAGCTATTTTCAAGGAGCAGAAAAACAAAGGGTGGGACTGGAGAGCAAAGGTAACTCTCCCACAGTGGCAAGAGCCTGTAGGTGGCATATAAAATAGAGATGTCTCTCACAACAGAGAAAAATTTTCTATTATTTGGAAAGCAGTGTCATATCAGTTCAAAGTAGACTTGATAATTTTAAAAATTATAAAGTAAACTATAAAGTAAATATAAAAACACACTAAGATATATAAGGACGGATAAAGAAAGAATTGGAGTACTGCAAAAAATAGAGCACTCAAGCTAAGAGAGGAAAGAAATGTTGGAACAAAGAAGATATTGAATAGGAAGAATACAAATATAAACAGTAAACATAAACACAATCTACCACATTAAATGAAGTGTTATTAAACCTTCAATTACCATCATATGAATAGAATTTGATGGACTGACTTTAAGAAAAAATTATATGCTTAAAATCATTTTTAAAATGAAATATTAAAGGCATGGTGAAATTTAATAAGTGAGACAATTAAATACAGAAAACACTAAAAATAAAAAAGCCAGTAGAGATAAAAATGGGACATTTCCAAATATGAGTCAATTTAGAAAAACACATAAAAATTCTAAATTTTATGTCCTAATATTAGAATAATATCAGATAGAGTGAACAGTTTATCAAAAATGATAACAATGCTAAATGTGTTTAAAGCAAATAATAGATCTTCAAATGTTAAGAAGCAAATATTGACATAAATAAAAGAGAAACAGACAAATATATAATTCTAGTTTGGAATGTCAACATAATTATCTTTTGTAAAATAAAATGAAGATCTGAATAAAATAATGAACCACCTCCACCTAACTTAAATTTGTAGAATACTAAAGAGCACATCTTTTCAAATGCATACTCTGAATTCTGTAAACTGAATTTTCACCTAAATAGACCATGTGTGATGACCTTAAGTGATTCTTGATAAGTCACAATTCAAACTCAGGGTAGCT
This sequence comes from Sciurus carolinensis, assembly GCF_902686445.1. Lineage (NCBI taxonomy): Eukaryota > Metazoa > Chordata > Mammalia > Rodentia > Sciuridae > Sciurus > Sciurus carolinensis. Next base: position 53,781,358 of record NC_062213.1, on the reverse strand, counting down.
TCTCTGATAACAATACTATACATCAATTACCATCATATGAATAGAAAACTCCAAGATATTTGGAATTATGAATTACAGATTACCAGTAGATAAAAAGAAATAATAAAGGGAATTTGAAAATATTTTAATTGAATGGTATTAAACATAGCAATATATCGAATTGTGGAGGATGGAACTAAAACATCATTTAGAGGAGAATTTTTTTTTCTCTTTAAGAAACTATTTGGAAAATAAGTCTAGGAAAAGAAAAATCTACAGCCAAAGAAGAATGGGGTAAAAATAATAGTCAATATAATGCAAATACTAAAAACTCAAAAAAAAAAAAAACTGTAGAGAAAATCACTAGTGTTAAGGCTGGTACTTGGAAAGGACTGATGAATTTCTTAAATCCTTACATGTATATATATATATATATATATATATATATATATGTATATATATATATATATATATATAGAGAGAGAGAGAGAGAGAGAGAGATACATATATATACATATATGTAGAGAGAGTTTAGAGTTAATTATTACTTACAATATTAGAAATAAAGAGATGACATCATTACTGAACATATAAAGGCTGAAAACTCATTATACAAATGTATACTTCACAAAATCACATAAATATACACACACATGACAAAATATGTGTTAAATGTGCAAAACTGAATATGCACTTTGGATTGTATCAATGCCAAATTACTTGGTCTTAAATTTTATGATAGTAGGCAAGGTATTAACATTGAGTAAAACTAGATAAAGGGTACCTAAGACATGTTGTACAATTTTTTTCCAACTCTCAGTGAATCTTTAATTAGATAAAAAGGAATGAAGTCAAAAGCAATCAGGACACATGCTATATAGTTCATTCTTACTAGATGATGTTATGGTTTGGCTATGAGGTATTCCCCAAATGTTCCTGTGCTAATGCAGAAATATTCAGAAGTGAGTTGATTATATAATGAGAGCTATAACGTCATCAACCCATTCTAGTTTGAGAGGATTAACCTGGCATTAACTCTAGCAAGAGGAAGACGTGGCTGAAGGAGGAGAGTCATCAGGGATGTACTCAGGGTGTATCTTTCCTGTGACACTGTCTCCCCCACCTTCTCCCTGGTCAACCACAAGTGGGTAGGGTTTCTCCACCACACCCTTGAACCATGATGTGATACCTCATCTTGGGTCCAGAGCAGTGGACCCAACCATCTAGGGAATGAGACCTCTGAAACCATGTGCCTCAGATAAACTTTTCTCTAAGTTATTCTTTTCAGTATTTTGTTCACAGTGATGAAAAGCTGACTAAAACAGTTGACAAATGTTATCATTAACGTCATCATCATAATATCAGAAAAAGGATGATAAATAGTTATTATAAAATCCTTAGGTCAATAAATTTCATAATTTAAATAAAATGACAAATTTTTTGAAATCAAAACTTACCAAACTTTCACAATAAATATATTACAAAATACAACTGGGCACACAGTTATTTGAAAAATTAAGTTCATCATCATTAACCTCTCAATAAAGAAAAGTGGTTGATGCTATTCTTCATCATCAAGTTAAAACTAGAGCAAATTGCTATTTAGCACTCACTAGAATGACTAGAATTAATCAAGATGACAGACAGTACCAAATGGTAGCTAGGTTAAGGAGAAATGAGAAATTCATATATTATTGGTATCAATGTAAAATGGTAGAACAAATTTGAAGAATGTTTTGTCATATAAAGTTAAACATGCATCACATTATGACCTAAATTCTATTCTTAGGTATTTATAAAAAGAAGAAAAAATATGCTGACCAAAGGAACTTTATAGAGAATATTTATCAGCAGATTAATTCATTATAGCTTAAAATTGGAAATTATCTAAATGATCATCTACAGAAGAATGGATTAGCAAATCATGGTACATTTACACAATGAAATGTTACTCTTCTGTGAAGAGGAAAAAAAGTAGGCAGTAGTCAATGTAGATGAATCAACAACAAAAAAGGTGTGAGAATCCACAGAAGAATTTATATTGTCTGATTCCATTTATATGACATCTATGAGGAGGTAAGGATGATTTGGTAAGGGCAAGAAAGATCTTTTGAAGATGATGTCATTCTTATACTGTTTCTGCGTAGTATTATGAATTATAAACATATCAAACAGAACATATCAAACAAAATGTTTGCAACCTGTGCATTGTGATAAATACATGTCTTAAAGAACTGTGAACAAGCAACTGTGATTTTTAAGATATGTAGAGTACATGAAATGTTAATATGAAGTTCTAACATAACGAACAGAAGAAAGTTACTCCCCAGGCAAGGGAGTGTTGAAGAGGCTAAGGATGAGGAAGAAAAATAACAAATTTTGTAAAATAGGAAAAAAATATTGATTTACTTTGCAGTTGATCATCATCTCTCATTTTGAAGAGCAAATGATACCTTATTATTTGGCACATTCTTTTCCATACAACTTTATGTTGGTTGAAATCTTCAGAAATGTTGCTTAAGAACCAATTCATGGTTTCAGAAGTACTTTCTAAAAACTTTGGTAAAGGTCTTTACTAACTTTGGGGCATTTAACTTTCATTTAAGAAGTATAAAACTTGCATTCTAATATTTTTTGAATCCTGCGTAATTTGATATAATGTATTCTTTTATTTTTATTTTTTTGTTTTTGATACCAGGAATTGAACCCTGGTACCAAAAATAAAAAATAAACCACTTAACCACTGAACCACACTCCACAGTCCCTTTTTAAAAATATATTTTATTTTGAGACAGGATCTCATTAAGTTGCTGAAACTGACTCTGAATTCATGATCCTACTGCCTCAGCCTCCAGAACTATGGGATTTCAGGTGTGTGCAACCATGCTCGACTATATTACTTATTTTCAACAGGATTTATAAGGATGTTGCTCAATTGGTAGAGTGCTTGCCTCACAAGTGGTATAAGGCCCTGGGTTTGAACCCCAACACTGAAAAAAAAAAAAAAAAAAGAAAAGAAAAAGAAAAAAAAAAAAGGACTTATAACAAGTATTCTGAAAAAACACTGAAAACGCTAAAAATGGTTGTTGAAATGTTGGAAAATGTAAATCTATCAGTACATGGTGCTTTTGGGTGTCATCACCCAAAGACACCTTGATTTTCAATCCTTTTGAAATATCATGCTTTGTGTTCTTGCAACTGGAAAAAATAACCCAGGGTTTATTTATTTTTTCTTCCATTTGGGTATATTCACTTATTCTGATTAGATACATCATTCTGGCTAACTTCCTGGTTCCTATAAGATAGAGGCAGATACATATATTTTCTTCAAAAGTGCTCAGTGAGACTCTGCCATACCAATAAATGTCAGATATAGAAAACTTTTCTGTTGAAAATCTTGTCCTTTTAGTGCAGAGGAAGATAATTGTTTATTACCTTGTTTCAGATTGATAGATTTTTAGTAAGATTTTTATTTTTTTCTCCTTGCAATAAACTGTCTCTCTAAAATTTGAAGGGTAATTTGGAATCCCAACCTGGAATCTCTTCTTAAGTAAAGGGAAATTTGGTTTATACTTTTCTTCATGTTTCTTCTAACACCTACTTTAGAGACCATACTCAGTGCTTGCTGTTTATTGCTGACATTTTACAACATATTTTTGGTTGACAAAGACAAAATTTTTCCTCAATTTGTTAAAGAATAGAATATAATGTCACATAGATAACACATTAAAATAATAGTATCTATTATATGTAATATATTTCACAATAAAGAGAAATATACTTTATAACTTTTTTGGGAAAAATCTTTAAATTTTTCCATTAACAAATAATTAAGAGCAGATTGCAACATGAAATCATTTCAATGAATAACATACAAATCAGAGAAGGGCATTTAAAATGTTATCACTGCCTCTATGGTAGAATTCACTGAAGTTTTTAATGAATATATGTCTTTATACATATCTACACATTATTTCCCTTATTATTGTTTATAATACATTCAAATAGAGAAAAAGTTTCTATTAATGGATTCTGTGAAATGATCTCTATTTGGTTATTCTGTACCAAGTGGTCAAAAGTTTTCATGGATTAAGAGTACCTACAAAGAATAGGTCTTTTATGATTAATATGCTAGCCTGTGAATTTCTGTATTTTAGAGATTATGTTCAAAAGCAAATTATGGAAAAGTTCTTTTAATTCACTCTCCTTTCCTCAGAATTGATTAAACACTCAAGGGGAGCAAGTTTGGGGTTTAAACATCAGGCCTGTGAAGCTAAGTATGACATTCTTATCCTGGATAAACATATATGGTTAGGAATTTGTCTTGTACCAAAGTATAAATTTATAATTTTCATGTTTTCCTTGAGATTAAAAAACACAAATATTGGCACACCTCCTTTTTCCTCAAATAAACAATTCCTTCTTTCTAGGTTCTGTCTATCTGTGTCTCTGTTTTTCTTCTTTTAGCAGAAGCATGTGAGAAGGAAACTAAAGGATATTGAAGGATTAAAGTTTTCTGAGTATTAAATCACTGAATAAGAGAAGAAAGGCCAGAGTGAGAATGCTAAGTTTAGGGAAATTTTCTAATAATTTTCCAATAATACTATGTCTCCATGAAAAACTTACTTAAAGGAGAGGTAAGTGAAAATGAACAGCGTCTTACCATATCCTGGGAATTTGTCATCCATTTGTGATATCTCAAGAAAATTAAGGAAATGTTTAAAGATTTTAAATGATAGTTATTGTGTAAGTGTGGTTTCATCTTATTAACAGAAAGCCTATGCTAAACTACACAGTTTGCCATTTATGCTTGGGCTTAAGGGCATATCCCACTTATTATAGAGGAGGTTGTTTGAATATGATGGGGAGATGAAGTTCCCCCCAAAAGTTTAGGTTCAATTTCTTAAAGGAGGCAATGTTTCACTTGCCATTTGATGAATTCTTAAAAGTTAATCAGGCTAACAATGCTGTTATGCAGAAATAGAACACTAATAATTGGATAAAGTATTTATATATATATATATATATATATATATATATATACAAATATCACTTTCATTTGGATTTCTGTTATCACAAAGTTAGAAATGAATGACAAATCAGAGAAGGAAATTATTTAGGAGTATAGCAGAGGTAGACATAGATATGCTTTGAGGGAGAAAGAAATTTGGTTTCAGTGAAGTTTTCACAGATATTAAGTATTTATAGAACTTGGTTTTCTGAATGGAAGAACTGAGTAAATAATTAAGGTGAGAGAATAAAGGGTATAAGAAAAATAAGTAGCCATACTACCTGCCTATAGTGTAACTAGAAAATAGATTTGAAAATGCAAGTGAAGGACCATTAGTGACAATTTTGAAGATTTAAGTATCAGGTAAGGTTGGGTAACTGAGAGGACACTGATGTGCTCTCAAAACATTAATGGGAGTATCAAAATCACACTTTATATGGAAGAAAGTTGATGTTTTTGATCCTGAAAAAGAAGAGTTTGAAGTGCTTTAGAACACTGGAAGGAATATTTGAACTGGTTATTTACTAGAAATGTGGAGATGGACTTTGGGGGAATCCCAGCTTTAGGATTTGAATTGAAGAGGGAAAGAAAAGCCATAGAATGAATTCATGAACCTGATTCACTCCTTCCCTGATGAGGGAGCACATTGGAAAGGGGAATAAAAAACTGTGATCAGACTTCCTTGGAAAAGTGTTAACAGTATTACCATTGGAACATTAACAGGAGTGCTAAAATAAGAAAAAAAAGCACTGTTTCTTAGTAATATATGTCTAGCTCAGACTGCTTATGTTGATAAAGTTAAGGAAATGTGCAGTTTGATCATCTGGATAAAGGTAATTTGTTGTACAGGCATTTCCTGTATGAGAACATTAAACTAGAGAGCATGGAAACTGGGACAGTGTTTTTTGAGAATATTTCTACACATGGATTGGACCATAAGTTTTTCTGAAACCAATTTGGGAGCTGTGAGTGATAGATTTGGACTTTTACAGAAGGAAAAGCTTCATCTGGATGTTTATACTATTAGTATGGTTTGGTACTGGGCATGATCTGTGATTTGTGTGTCTGCCTAGATAATCCAACACTTTTGGTAAAATGATCATGTATTCAGATCACTGGAATATCATTAAATTGAAGGAAAAGGTGATGAAGACATGGGATTATTTATGTGACGGAGTAAGACCCCAAAATGGACAAGGTCTTGGGGAGAAAAAAGAATGTTCAAAAGTAATTTGTCAAAAATGTCAAATTCTGGAGTGATTTCTGAGGAAGAGGGCAGAGAAAAAGTCATTTCCTGACTATTCAATAAATTTGAGATAGTTTAGAATAGCTCTCAATGTTATTAAAGAGTTGGTAATGAGAATACAGATTTATCCTAAAAATATTAGAAGATACAGAGATCAAAAAATAACTGATAAACGAAGGTTAAAAATGGTAAAGACATTATATATAATAATAATGTTAATTAACACTTACTATTTGCCAACCAACATTCTTTACTTGAGTTATGTAATTACATTCTCTTTAACTGACTTTACATGGTAATCACTGATTTTGATTCATTTTCAAACTAAAGATTAGGTTTCAAAAATTATGTAACTTCTGGGCAGAGTGGCACACACCTGTAATCCCAGTGACTTGAGAGGCTGAGGCAGGAGGATCATAAATTCAAGGCCAGCCTCAGCAATTTAGAGAGACTTTGTCTCAAAAAAGTAAAAAGGACTGTTGATATAGCTCAGCGATAAAGCATGCCTAGGTTCAATCCCCAGCCCCCACCCCAGAAAAGAAGATATAAAAGAAAGAAAAAAAATTCACAACCCAAGATCATACACATAGTATATTTTGGAGATAGATTCAAAAACCTCAAAACCAAGATATTCTATCTACAAAGTCCTAAGTTAAATTGTGATGCAATACAAGGCAGAGCATCACTAAGAATGCAGTTCATGTTCAGACTTAGTAGAGTGGCAAGGGAAATCAGAAGATAGCTTATAAAGCAAAGTATAGGGGACAAGAAAGCCCAAACATTGAGTTAAATAGGAATTAGGAAGTGCAAAGAATGAGAGCGTATGCAATTTTGATTGGGAAGGAAATTTCACAACTCAAGTCCTAAGGTCTCTTGGAAATTTTGAGCAGTGATTAGGCATGGGCTGATTATTGAGGAGGAAGTGTAGTCAATTCACAAACATTGCTTTGAATGGTTCAGATACTGCAGATGCTTGAGTATATCCACCAAGTAAGACTAGCTGTAATGTCTGTGGATGTTCAAAAAAGTTTAAATACAGTTGTTTTAAGAATTGTTTATAAAGAATGAAAATATTATTAAAATGGTTTTTTCAGTTGATTTCTTGAAATTGGCATGGAGTTTGCAAATATTCTCAGCACAAAACAATTAAAAATAAAATTTAAAAAAATGAACAACAACAACAAAAAGTCACCAAAACAGAAACATTTGGATAAATGAAATTGGGGTTTAAAAGTAAACCAGTCAGGTTGAGTACTTTTGTGTCTGAAATTCCTCTAAGTTTCTGTGACCTTGGAAATGGTTCTTGACCTCTTGCAGTATTTTCATTTCCTTAGGTATTAAATAGGGATAAAAACAATACCTGTCGCCAAGGTCATTGTGTTAAAAGAAAGAAATAGGTGCAGCTTCTTACCACATTGCCTTACCTACTAAGTCTTTAATATGTATTGGAGTTAATATTATTGTAGATTTTTAATAAAAATATTATATCTAATTTCTTAGTAGAAAAAGAGTATTGATGATTTTTGTAAAACTACTATTTTTAAAAGATACTTTATCTTATCATGCCTGAATTCAAAACACAAAGAAAGAAAATTTACTTAATATAATTTTGTCCTATTATATTAGATTTTGCTACATTATCCACCTCTTTCCCCTTTACTTTCTAAAGGACCTGTTACCTTGTCAGGAACCATTAAGATGTCAATGCAACTGCATTAACCTTATTTTGACTCTTTCTAATAAGGTAGCTACTAGGACTAACTACTCAACAATTGAAATCACTTATTTTTTTATGCAATTGTTTGTTTAAAAAATGTGTGACAAGTAAAGGAAATCAATTTGAAAAGCTGAGAGCAGAATGTTAAAATATTACCTTCACATGGAGGCAAATTTAACAAGAGAGTGCATTTATTTATTGTGCCTAGAATTCTCCATATAATTGCATTGTATTTCAGTCTGCTATTTGTGTATGAATAAAAGTCTCACTCTCACTCTACAGTACCTCCTCTCTCCTATTAGACCTTGGGTTTGAGTTATAATGGTAGATTAAGTTTTAACTGCAGACATAAAGCTGCCTCCCTATCTGAAAGTGTAGCTTTATGCACCCACAGTTTCACTATGCTGCTTTCAGTATCCCTTTATGCTCCAATTTCCTTTTTTTTTTTTTCTAGAATTCTTCAGGTGCTTGAAATGCAATTGTTTGTATGAGGTATATTTGGTCAGTGAGGCATGTAATGCATTTATAAATTACGTAGTGAAGATTTTGCATAGAAGAATTCTAGGCTTTATTTATAGTACTTTAAAAATCACACTCTTTATCATAAAATAAGATTAGCATTTAACTATAAAAGAAAAGAAATAGCACTAAAACTAGTTGAGAACCAAGTATATTTGTGTTTTATTCTCTTTATAATTTGTCTTTGATGATAGTAGCTAACCTATGTTCATTGTACCATTGAGAAAAACACATAAAGTCACTTAGGGAATTTTCATGGTGAGTAGGTAGAGGGTATAGTCATAATCCCACAGTTTTAAGTATTTCATTTATTTCTTAAATAATCTAATAATGTATGTAGTCATATTATCACCCCCATTTTATGAATAATGAGGGGTGTTCAGCAAGTTTAAGGAATTTCAGGAAAGGTCCTCAGGTAATGAGTGGTAATCTAAATGTCCACTCAGGTAGGTGGTCAGGCTGTGGAGCTCATGACTTTAAACAGGAGGAGCAATGCTTCTAATATCTATCATATTTTGGAGAACTACTAAGGGTCTGCCATTTGTAATATACTATTTTAAACTGAACAACAGTCCTTGAGTGGATCTCTTTTCTACATACTCAGAGAGGTCAACTAACCACACCATTATAAACAGACAAAATTCTTATTTAATTCTCACTTTTTCGACTCCAACAAGAGTAGCCTATTTACACCTTTTTTAATGAGTGAAAACCCTTGAATATGTGCTTTTGAAAGGTTAAGAAAACCTCTTTATAAAATGTGGTGCAAAGAAGGAAAGAAGGCAGATGTGAAAATCACAAGATGGTATTTTCAGTTACATCTGCACTTCTAGTTCCATTGCCTTTTTTTTTTTTTTTCAATCTGGAAAAAAATTCTTTTGAATATTACACTTCAATGTGCAGAAATACCTTTCCTTGTCTGCTAAGCATGGCTGGGTCAAGGAGAAATTCTTGAGAATATATTGATTTTACACTAAGCCTTCTCTGATAAATTGACAGGGAGTTTGACAAAGGATCTTCTTTGTTACAGAGTTCTAGAAAGCTAGTTACTCTATTCTGGAAAGTAAAGATGGTAGACAGTAAAACTTTCAATAAGAAACAGAAGTATATTCAAATGAACAACGACAGCAACATAAGCTGAAAGGTCTATATTACAGGTCCTGTTGTACCTCTGAACAATCATGTGCGTGGTGAGAGCACTTCACCTCTCTGAACATCAGTTTCCCCCAACATAAAAAGGGGGAATGAAATGGTAGTTTCTGAGGCAACTGTGAGCTCTAATAATGTGTGAAATCATAGAAGCAGGTGAAACAAAGCATATTATTTTTAGAAGAAACTATTGAATATGAAAATAGGTAAGAACTATGTAACTGGATATATTTGTTAAATGTTCTCAGTGAAATGTTTTTAACTGATGCACATATATTCTGGGAATCAAGTGTAGACAGTTTTGTACTTAAGCATAAGAATGAAGACATAAGTTCTTAAAAAAAGACAAAAATTCAAGTCTTTGCTGTAGAAGCATTTACCTGGGAAATAAATAATCTGTTTCAAATTGGAAGAACTTTGCAAGAAAAACACATAAATAGATCACACATGTAATAGAAGATAATGCCCTATATAACCTGTGGAAAGCACACCTTCAATATTTATTGTCATACAAAAACAGCTTCTATGATTTTACATTTTATCTTCACAAGCATACAGTTTGTCTTACTGTAAATGTCTCATGTGAAAAAAAAATCCATTTCATGTGATTGCCATATTAGTTAACAATTTGAATATAATGGAAATTTCATGTTTGCTTATTTATGATTTTGTCAGAAACACCAGCTGAACACAGTTAAATGCATCCAAATGAAGCGATCTGTGTAGGAATACACAAAAGACACGTATGCACACACCTCAAACACCTGCCACCTACCCTGGTACTAATAGAATACTTCCAACAAAGCCTGGCACATGGTAAATACTGAGGACAGTCTCTGTAACAGTTTAATGTCCTTCTGAGGATATTCTGTGAATGTCTGTGTTCATCAACATTTTGTCGCTGTGACCAAAATATCTGACAAGAACAACTTAGAGGAGGAGGACTGATTTATTTTGTGTCACAGTTTCAGATCTTCATGATCAGCCAACTCCTTTGCAGAAACGTCTTGGCAGAACGACATAACACAGGGAAGGTGCTCAGTTCATGGAAGCCTAGAAAGAGAGGTAGCTAGAGAGGAGCCAGGGGCGAGATATAGTCCCCAAGGCATGTCCCCAGTAACCTACTTCTTTCAGCCATGCCAACCTGCCTACAATTACCACCTAGGAGTCAATTAAAAGTATTAATGTATCAGATGGATTTAATCCACTGATGAGGTCACAACTCCCATGATCCAATTATTGTCTAAAAACCCAATCTATGAATCTTGCCAGTTGGGGGCCATGCTTTCAACACATGAGCTTTTGGGGACACATTCTAGATTCAAACCATGACAGTACCTAATACATAAATTGAACACATCCTTGTTTTCCATCTCGTTATCATAATTAATACTGTTTGAGTCATGTATGCCCTTTCAAGGGCCTAAAAGGATTAAGGGCATTGAAGGATTAGAAATGTGAAAGGCATCTTAAGAAATTCTTACCACATATCACAGTTTGGGTTTTCTGGGAAGGAGAAAACCATTCCCAGAGGGTGGACTGTGGGACTGATCAACACCTGTGAAAGAGAGGCAAGAAGCAGAATTTAGCAATAGGAGTAGCTGAGATCTGAAGCTGGCAGGATGGAACTTTAACCGACTTCATGAGCACACTCTGTAGCTATAACAGCATACTGAAATTATCTTCTGTTGGGCTAAAATATAATGTCCATTCTGCTTCAGTCATTTGATGTGGGATATGCTCCTAAATGACAGGACCTGGGAGAGGAAGTTATTTACACTTAAACTATTCATGAAATTGCTGCCAGTATAAACTTGCCTGCCAACAGCATCCATCACAACTGGGACAAATCTTTGTGGAAGAGGGATCTGAACAGTAAGGACATTTTAAAAGAAGTAAATGGAGAGGGCATGACCACACCCACCATGAATCTCCTTTCTTATGTACGTAATGTCTCATTATGTAGGAAAAGGTCTGTATATCGTGGGTCTCTGATTACTCAAAAATAAAAGTAAATTTTATAACTTGCATGGGACAAAAAAAATGCAAACGAGCAATAATAATAATAAATATTTTTACAATTAAATCCTGAGTATTCCAGATCAATTTATATAATAAAAAGCATTGTGATACTTTCTGCAAGGGAAGTGGTATCCTGTGATGTCATTTTTTTGCTCTGCTGTTCTCTGGTAGAGGTTTAATATGGTAGAAGCTCTATTTGTTTTGTGAGCTGGTATTTGAGTATGGGAGAAAATAAAACTAAATATTAAAAATTTATGCCATTTATTTCTATCTTAAAAAAACATGTACTTTGTATATGTGTCATTTTGATTATATAAGAAAAGGGAGACCTAGATAACTTTTTAGTAAATATTAAACAGTGTGGAATCCAAAAAAAAAAGATAATTTCTCTACTAAATATGGTATTTCAATAAAAATTCTAAATATTTATGGCTTATTAAATTTAGATTTATACAATAAAATTTAAAGTTAGGGCAAATACTATTTCTGTGTTTGAAGTATGAAGGTGTCAACTACCTCATCATTTATGGTCCTTATCAACATCTTGACTCAGAGCTTAATGATCAGAGAGTTACATACTATTTCTATTCCCAATTCCCAGAGAACAATTCTCTGCCCATTATATCTGACCCAAGTAGAATCTAGACATGAATTTCTGAATAATCCCACTGTATGTGAAACTTGGTGCTTTTGATTAGATGTTGCGTGAAAAGGTTATCTTATCAAACTAATAAAGGAACTGCTGAATGAGCTGACAGACTGTGGCTGGAAATGGCTTTTGCCCCATGGCTCAATTACAATCCACCCAATAGGAAGGTGGGAAGGAAAGCTAAAGGTGATTAATTGATTGCCATGTCAGAATGAGCAAGTTAACTCTCACTGTCCTAAATGTAAGTTGACACTACAAATGAGAATAGGGGAGAAACCAAACCGTTAGGATGAAAGCTATCAGACTACAACAGAGAACAATTGAGAAACAAGTAGGGGCTCAATTAAAGAGCATGAAGACATACTTCCAGAGGATACAACTTTGCTCCACTTGAGGCCACAATAATCTCTGTCTGGGTCTCTCTTCTTCTCTGCATTTTCTGATTTAAAGAAGTTAGAACACATGAAGAAATATATTTCCCAATGAAAACTACTTGAAAAATATTTGCAGAAAGGCTTGTGTTTTATCAATAATTTTTATGAGGCTTAAAAGAATCCAGTGAACAAAATAATAAGCCGTCAGGACCTAAAAAGATGGATCTCTTTGTCACTTTCCCTGAAGTAAGGAAAGACATGGAAGAAGAAGCTCCATATTTTTTTTTTCCCTACAAAGGATGTCCTTCTGCAGAAAATCCCATTTCTCTAACATGAAACTTGCTTTCCAAACAGTAACCAGACCAATGTGACCTGCCTGCTGAGTAATCTCATGTCAGGACAAGGAGGCTAGTGGGAATGGAAACCAAAATAATAAGAGAAAAAAGGAGGAGAAATGAGAAGAAAGGGAAGAAACGGGATCAAAGCAAGGTTGGAATGCTGTGAAAAGCAAAGCAGAGAAAGATGTGTTTAAAAGCCCTTTATAATAGGAAGATTTTTCACAACCTGAACAGAATGGTGAGAAAGCTGCCAAAGAAACTGCAAAAGAAGGTGACAATGACAAAAAAGGAAAATGGAAAGATTTAAAGCCTTTTCAAAATACACAGACAAGGAGAAAATCTGGAGAACAAAAATTCCAGCTCACGCTATATGAATTACATGGAACTGAGGTTGCTGCTTTCTTCCTATGTCCATATATCAGCTTAAATTTTGACAAGGGATGCAGAACAATAACGGGGAAATAAACTATCCACATTGTGATTAATATATACAGATCCAAGTTCCCCAGAGCATACAGCTCTCTGAGAACATTTATCAGGCACAGGTTTGTTAGAAAATGAAAGAGAGTCAAACTACTTCTTTAATCTATAGCCAGTGAAAAATTAGGGGGACTCCTGGGGAATAAAGACTAAGGAAGAAAGAAATCTGGTTTGGATGTACTTCATTTCATGTACAGGTTTTCAGTGGAAAAATAACCTTGCCATCATTAAAATTGTTTTTGGATCTATACTTGTATATATATTATTAAAACAATATTATTTAAATTAGCCATATGATTTATCATTGACTTCAGCAGTGAAAACAACTAATTGGGAAAAATTAAGATGTTGACTGCAATGGTGTCTCCTACATAAATGTTATGAATTATTAGTTATCATGTCTCATCTGAACAATCAGAGCTTTTTATCCTGTCTGTCTGCCATTCACTTAGGACAAAATTATGCTTCAGATAAAAAGCATTTGCAAACAAATTTGTTGTTTTGTCAAAGTGTGGTTGTTAGTGACATATAAATTTTATAATAATATATAATGACTAAAATTGACCTAAATATCAAAGAAGATAAATAAATGCTTGTAGGAACTGTATTATACCAATATGATGAAAATGATGCAAATTTTTGAATGAAGATTTTCTTATTTTTCAAATCTAATTTGCCTAAGCTATTATAGAAATACAAACCAACACATTCTGTTTTAGGCAAATAAATTAATCATTGTAACTTAGGAAACTTTAACTTTAATGAATAAGTACAATGACCTCTATAGATTTCTTTAAAATATTACCCTATGACTACCCATTATTCAAGGCAAAGTTATTGTATATTCAGTGCAGAAGGAAAAAAAAAACTTCACATAAAAAAACTCACTCATGAGTTTTTTCAAATTATATTGCATATTTAAGATTATTATTTAACAAAAATTAACTAAAGCATATATAAAAACATTTAAAAATTGTTCTCACAAGAACAAAAAATAACCATCAGAGTATACTATGATTACTCTTTCAGGTCAATTTATAAATAGCTTTTCATTCAAATAAAGTGTATTTAAAAGTGAAGAGACAAATTATCTTCCTTTGCTTCTTTTCAATTATCTTCAATAATGTGTTCTAAAAAATGATATAGGGGAAAAAATGAAGAAGCAAATTTTTTTTATGAAGTATACAGTTGGAAGCATTAGAACAACATTAAAAAAAATCCTAACATGTACATATGATATACTAAAAAATTGAGTTATTTTAGTGTAACAACAAGAAAATCATATTTTAAATCTAAAGTAGATGCTAAGAGAAACTAAGAAAATTGCCAAGCAGTAATTTTATCACATATTTTTACCTCTTCAGTTTTTATTTGATAAAAATTCCTTATTTATTAATGTAAAAAATAATGTAATTATTACATTAATAATAATGTGATTATTAATGTAACAATGTAATTATTTATTATAATGTAATAAATAAGTAATGTAATGTAATAAATAATGTAATTAATACATATACTTTGCATATTTAGTGAATTTGTATGCATTATTACACTGAGTCAATCAGTTTTTCCAATTATGTTCTAATATAGTAATAAGATATTTTCCTCAATGTAAGCCTCCACATTCAGTGCATGTCTGACAAGTCACTAAATATAAAATTTAATTTAATTCACTTGTTTGATATGATTCAACAACATCACAATGGAAAGAAAAAAAATTTTAAAGTTCTTTAAAATAATATTAGAATAAATTTGAGTAGATTATTAAAAATCTTCTTGTTTTGCCTCAGTCAGAAATGTTTATTAACTTTTATTTTATTATCTTGTTTAATATAAACAAGAGTACATATTACCTAATAATATCATAATGCCTGCTATCCTCAAAGTAATTTTTTTTCATAATCTCTTATGTTTCAAGCTCTGTTTTTAGACATTGGGATAGAACCAATGATAAATATAAATTTCATTAAGATAACCAATTCAAATTCAGTGAAATATAATTAGCAGTATTATAAGTAAAACAACAAGATAGTCTTATGATACGTATAAGTGTATCCTATTTTCAATTTCATATGATTATGAAACTTTTCCTAAAAAATATCACTTGGGGTATTGGAGAGTGAGTAGAAAGGATTTAGAATTGCCAAAGGCCATGGTGCACAACTATAATCCCTTTGACCTGAGAGACTGAGGCAGGAGGATCACAATTTCCAGGCCAATCTCAGCAGTTTAGTGAGTCCCTGGGCAACTTAATGAGATGCTGTCTCAAAGTAAAAAATTTAAAAAGGGGTGGGAGACTTAGCTTAGTGGTAAAGTACCCCTGGTTTCAATGTCTAATGTTAAAAGAAAAGAAGGAAAAAGAAAGAAAACAAAACAAATGTTTAAGAGTAATTTATATGAAAACAAAAGAAAGGTTTAGACAACAAAGGAAATTCTAGGAAATGAATGATTTCTTCCCACTGAACACTAGATCTTTCACTAGAATACAAACTCCATGGCAGGGACATTTTTACCTATTGCCATAAACCAGGTATTAAGTTGAGATGGAGATTCATTAAATAAAATATGAGCTCAGTTATAGTTGGAAAGCAGAGATACTGTTATGAAATAGAGAATGGACATTACATTTTTCATTGTATTAAATGTTGTCCAAATATGACCCACTTCCCTTTCAAACCATATGGAAGAGTATAAATGTGATACCAGATTTTTACCTCCCTTCTCCACAAATGCTGAGTCTATAGGCAACTTTGAGTTTTGCTATTCAAAGAAAGTTGGACATACAACAAAGTAAGTTATCAGGAGAATTTTTCTCTAATCTTATTTCATAGAGACTTCTTTTTTGACAAATTGTCACTTCAGGACTGAAATGACTGTCACTATCTACTGACAGTAGAAGAACAAGGTGATATCATAGCACCTGTCTGTTTTCTATGCTCCCTTGACTATAAGTCACTGGCCTTTCCATTTCCCATTTCAATGACTGGGATTCTTTACTGAAACTATCCATTTCATCGCTGAATTACCCATGTTTCTTAACTCAGAATTATGACATGACTTTATTTATTTTTCCTATTTTTAGTTTTTAATGTTATACAGATAGCCTGCCTGTGGAATGCAATAGTGGACACATTAATTAATGTAATATTATTGTTTGTATATAGATTTTTATTTTGAATATGTTACATAAGCATGCTACTATGGATATAAAAACTTGAGCAAAATAAGGGGGGAAGTGAGGAATGAATATCATAACGATATAGGGAAGATCAGTGGACTAGAAGAAGATCAAGAGGGAAAGAAAAGAAAGAGGAAAGGGGAAGAAATGCAGAATAAATTAGCAAAATCATGTTGTGTTCATATATAAATATACCATAGTAAATTCCACCTTTATGTATATGTAGAAAATACCAATCAAAAATCAATAAATAAGTGAGTGAAAGTAAGAGCAGTAAAGTAGAGGAAGGAAAGTTTGGGAGGGAGTAGCTGAAGGAGAGGGGTTCACACAAGGACTGAAGTGGAGTCAACAAAATTCCAAGCATGATTTTGTCCAAAGAGCTCACGTACCATCTATACTTATAATGTTCTAATAAAAAAACTTTAAAAACGTATTAATAGTATAGGAGTAGTTACAAAGCCCTTAAAAGAAGCTTAATATTACCTATCAACATCAAAGTCACTTATCCACCCAATAATAGTCAATTTTCTAAGGAAATTTCTGAGAATTCTTGAGACAAAGTGTGAGTGCTTCATTATAACTTCTAACTGTAAAAATGTTTCTAGTAAGCAGAAGATGGGGTAGTAAGTGGATTAATTCATCACCATACTACTGTTTTGACATGACATGAATCAGAATACTGACCATAGTATAGGTGTAAGACCAAATTAGTTTGAGGGACAGAATTGATTTGTAAAACCCATGCATGTTTAAGAGTAGTTTTGCATTATATATTTGAAATATACATATATGTACTATATATTTATATACACATATATATCTCACACACACACATACACACACACACACACATATCACACATATATCAGTTTTATTTTTCTGTCAATAAATTTAGACTTATTTGAAGTTTATTGTATATTTCAATGTGTTTTCCCTAACTCTCAAACTCTTGAAAGAACTAGACTTGTGTATGAATATACACTACTGATTTCATAGTCCACAGGCTATATATGGGTCTAGGCCTAGGGAACTTCACAGGGGTAAAACAGAGAAGTTTGGCCCAAGTTAAGTAGCTATAGTAATGCAAAACTTTACTACCTTTTCGTTCTCATCACATTTGCATTAAACAAATTCAGATATATTGCTGGGAAAAAAAAAATCCTTTTATGGCCTAGGTTCAGACTGTGTTATGCTCCCTTGCTTATTGTATACTACAACCATTTTTTTTTTTTTTTTTTGGTCACCTGCAGTTATAAAACAGAGGCAATGAATTAGCAAAAATCAACCAATTTTTGAAGTTATTGAAGCAAAATTAATTGCAAAGTTTCAAGCAGACTCCTAGATAGAGACAGCATTGCTTGCCTATTGCTTCTATTCACATTTGAATTTGTTAACAAATGTATAAATGACAATGAAATATTCTATGAGAAATAATATCACAACTATAGAAGTGTGGAGAAAATTTACTTCCTACAACACTTTGTAGCTTAATTGAAATGTTGCTTACAATTATCCCATCTTCTAATGGATTTATTGGTAAAACAGAGAGAAAATAAGAAAAATAAAATAGAAAAAAAAAAAAAAACGGAAAGAATTTTGTGATATTTTTTCTGTTGTAGATATCACTGCTAAATCTAGGACCCAGGAGTGTTTAAGAATGTTAACTTTGCATTACATATGACTCAGAGAAAATAGAAATACATATATCATAAAAGTAATTTTATTTGCATCTAATAAAATGTCCAGAAATTGGATGAGTTTAGCAATGTTGAATCATACATCCTCAAGCATCATAAAATACCACTTTTTATATATTTTATCCTCATTCTGTAACACAAAAGTTTAGCTTTCTTTTAGGACCTTCTCTCATAAGAAATGGTGGATAACCTTGAGAAGAAATTGTGTTCTGTCTCATCCCTAATTGAAAAAAGTAGTTTTCCCATAGCTTTTTCTTAAGATAAAATCTCCAAACAAATACTTCCTTATAATTCAGTCTTAATTTAATATATTGTTCTTTAGGCAATCAGAAAATAGACTAACTGGGATGATTACTGAAGATGGGACAACTCCCCTGAGATGTGTGGATGACATCAAGGAAGAGGTTTCATTAAGAAAAAGGAGAATGTATTTTGGGAAGGCAACCAGCAATATCCACCATTATTTAAAATGTTTCAGATAATAATATTATGCAACATCTATCTTTCATTTGGAAGAGGTTCGTCTCCAATATCTAAGTTTATCTCTAAATTGACTAATTATTTAAAGCAAGTAATGTAGAAAACTTAAAATATTGACAAATTATAGATGGCTGAAATGTAAAATACTATATCAATATACTAGGCAGAATGGTAAGGTATATTGCTCTCTACACACTTTCTTACATCAACTATCATAGGCTGAAGCAGGAGGATCACAAGTTCAAAGCCAGCCTCAGTGAATTATTGAGTCCTAAGCAACTCAGCAAGACCATGTCTCTAAATAAAATGGGAAAGGACTGGGGATGTGGCTCAATGATTAAGTGCCATTGGGTTCAATACCTGTTTTAAAAAAAAGTGTTAATTATTTTATATTTTAAATAAATATATTTTGTATTAAATAAATACAGTACGGTTTATTTTTCTAGAGACAAAAATATTTTCAAAAAGAAAATCTTATCTAAGAGCTTTATATGTGGGATATTTATTTCAGGTGAATGTAATACAAAGAATTATATCCTCCCATTTATAAAAAGGCATAGCAAATAGAGGGGAATTTATTAATATGTTCGAAACTAAGCCATCTTGAGGATAGCAGATTTGAATAATTTTGGAATAAAAGCTGTTGTGTTTTTATTAGTTTTCCCAAATAGCTAGGTTTACAAAGACATTGAGTCCAAATCATTGCTGATCCTGGCATTGTTTAAGACACATCATTTGATATTCTGAAGCTGTGTTAAACCCAAAGGATTCTTCAGCTCTTTACAGAAAGAATGCATTTAAATATATACACATGTGTGTATGTGTGTGTGTGTGTATTATGTGTATGAAATGTTTCAAACATTTCAAAAACAATTCCTTCAATCTAAATTCAACAATAAAAAACAAGAAGGAAGAATAATAATATAGCATAAGCAAAAAATTGCTTTTTTTTAGTTGAAATTCAGGAAGCAATTGTTAGAACTGCCAACTTTTTAATTAATTTTAAAAAATAAATTTCTAAAGCATTTAATGAACAATTACCTTTCTTATTCAAAAATTGGAGGTTTTGTTTTTTCCACAGTGGTACACACTTGTAGACTCCTATACACCTACTGAGGTGTGTGTGTGTGTGTGTGTGTGTGTGTGTGTGTGTGTGTGTTCCAATCCTTTGCTACAATAGTACAGGATGAACTTGCACAGTAGGTACCCCTTGACTCTTAGCATTTCTGTGCAGCTAGACCTACTTGCTTCCAATGACAAATACTGGTGACTTTGGGACCTTTCTCTGACTCACTGATCCCACTTTGTCTTCCTACTAACCAAATGGAAGTGCCAGGGAGTCACTACCCTTTTCAGGCAGATAGGAACCAGTGACTAATAGATCTTTCTTCAGAAACTGGCTAGTGAGATTCATCATAAGTTTCCTACATGGAAAAGTGCATTCATTTTCAACTTTTCAAGGATTACCCCTTCTTTTCCCTCACTGAGATAAACAACTTCTACTCACATAATTGTCTTCCAGTCCGTTTCTGGAGAAAGCTAACCATAGACATTTGTGCTTTTTTTTTCTTTGGGCAATATATTCCTTTACATTTTCACCTATGATTTGGACATGGATAACCCTACTCTCAAATCCAGGGATAGATCATGACTTAATTAAGTCAATAGGTGTAGTAGACTTTCCTGGCCAAAGCAATTGATTTAGGAATGGTGAAGAGACATGATTTCGGATAATATAAATAAATAATTAGACTCGAGGATTAGAATAATACTACAAGTTACTATTACTATTTTGTTCCCTAATAATCAAAACAAAGATGTTGGAAGCTGCCAAAACATTTTGTAATTACAAGGATAGAGTCTGGAAACAATGAAGAGTGAACACCTCACTTAAAATAGTGAATAGAGCATCTGGTCAGAAGATCAAAATGTAAAGAGATCATGAATGGAATTATAAACCAGCTAGATCCCAGCAGGTACATGGAGAATACTCCAACCAGCAACAGCAGGAAATCTATTCTTCTCAAGTGAACATGGAAAATTAATCTGCATAAACCTTATGATAGGGCATAAAATAATTCTCAATACATTATTAAAGACTGAAATTATATAAAGTATCTTCTCCAAGTGCAAGGTATTTAACTAGAAATCAATAGTAAAAGAGAAACTGAAAGATCTCAAACCAACAAAACAATTACTTTTACATATTAAAAAGTATGTACAGCTCTTCTAATCAAAGGGTTAGAAAGTAAAGTTATTCTTTAAGAAGATGGAAAGAGAAGATGAATTTGGGGAGAAAAATGGCATGGTTAACAAAGGAGAAATCTGTTGTCAGTGGGTTGTAGACAGTAAAAAAGTGATAAAATTAAGGATAAAGTTTATGTTTCTCTATGGAGAAACTTGGTAGATGATGTGACCAACAAAATTATTAATAGAGGGGAAGAAAGCATTTTATTAAGAATTTGGCATATTTGTATTCTATGTGTTGCAGTTTAGGTGTCTGCAGAAGAGACATGAATCTCTCTGCATGAAATTATACATGTTTGAGATAATCCACGGTTGGAACTGGATGGCTGCATCACTGATTGCAAAAGGAAGCATCCTTTCTTGATGCTGTCAGTGTCTTGCTTCCTGCTGCTAGAACTAGCACCTTTCATCCTCATATGAATAATTATCAAGTCCAACTATGACTTCACTTATTGAAAAATTGCTTTTATTGGAAACTTTTCTCGGTAGGAGATTTCTACTTCATAATTGTTTCTAAGTAAACTTTTGTTTTGATTCATCCCAACTCAGGGAGGCGGGGAGGGTAAAGAAAAACAGTGGGAAAAGTAGAAGTCTAGGGAACATGATAATTAAGGAAGCAAGTCAGGGAAACAAATTATATGGTGGATATTTAGAAAGTATTACCTGGGAAATAAGAGGAATCACAGTTAGAAGTAATTCATGTGTGTCAAACAGTGAGAAATGATTGAAATGATAATACTGAAAATGCATCAAGTGAAACAGTGGCCACAAGTGAATTAAGGATGTGGAATGTGTCCTGTGGTTTGTTACTGTGAGGACATTGCTAACTTTGTGGAGATTCAACAATGTTAACTTGAAGAGAAAGTGTGCTGGGGGAAGCATGCTTTTGATTGAAGAGGGTAAAGATGGAGGTGAAGGTTGTCCCAGAGAACAGTGCAGAGTGTCCTAGTGTTCACTTATATGAATATATCTGCTTGCAACCCATAGGTCAGTGTTGCTCAGAGTGTCGCACCTCATCTGGAAGTTCCCCCTCTGGCAACACTTCCTAAGTCAGTGTAGATGGAGCATGCTGGTGGTGTCTATTTCCTCTTTTGCTTTCTCATCTCACAGTGTCTACATTTTAGGTCCAAAATGAACATAAGGAATTGTGAATAAACACAGGTTAGAGAAATCTTAAGCCTTAAATATTAGTTCATTAACAACTAGTTTTGGGGGAAAGATCTCTACAATTATAAACATTTAGGTATGCTAGTTAGGATCTCAGAATTCAAATTCAGTACAATGCCTCAGGATTTGCAGCAAGGTAATGATAGGACTTCAACTAGTCTGATATGTTAAATAGCTAAATATATTCCTATGTACTGAGGTCATGAGAGTTGTGGGAAAAAGGGTTAGAAATGGTGTAAGGCCACATTTACAGTCTATTTTAAAAAGTCAATGCTAGAAAATTTAGACATCAGTTTTATTGCTTTACAGAGTAGTAGCTCCGATAGTTTTATATAGCAGTTATTTCAGGCATTCTGATTGGAAATTGAGTAATGTGTAGGAACTAATGGCAAGCCCACTGTTTTCATTTAGAACATGAGCTTATTTGATGTTGATTTAACCAATATAAGATTGGTATGAATCGGCAGGGTTTTTTTTGTTGTTGTTGTTTTGTTTTCCTAATCAATACTGTTTGCAAATTACCTAACAGTTCTAGGAGCAGGAGGGAAAGTTTATGCAATAGCCAATGAATAGAGAAGAAGGGGAACTTATGCTCTGAAGCCACCTTCTCCAAGAGTAGGTCTGAGATATGGATTTGAATGAGAACTGGGTTTTGAGGAGTGTGGTTTGCATGCTGTTTAAAATCTTTTCACAGGAAGGGGAGGGAATTTCCAGGGATCAAGTTACCACCTCTCCTTCTCTAATTTGGGCATGGTCAGATCTGACCTGACAACAATGGGTGGTTTCTGTCCTTATAAGAAATTTTAATAAGCCCCATGTAGCATCCGTACCAGGTAGAGTCCATCTGGAGCACCAGATTCCCAGCAGATGGGAGTATGTGATAACTCAGTGAGCAACAGCTGGGAACATGTGGTTATCAGTATCCAGGTTTTAACTTTTGCACACAAGAAGCACAGCTGACAGGACAGCAGCCTATCAGTAATTTCAGGGTTCAGTCTTGTGACAAGATATATTCTAAAATCCACTAATGTCAACCATAATATAGAAGCCCTGGTGTTGTACATTGGTTAGAAATTGACAGGGATAATATAAGTTTGTAGGTATTCCTCATCATTGAACTAAAGAACTTTAGAGATGGCAGGGGCAGGTAGAGTGATAAAAGTTTTGAAAATAAAAGAAACCTAAAGGTAGTAGCAAAGGATTATTATATCTATGAACTTAGGAAACTCATATAGTGATCCTTTAAAAAGAATTAAAAAGAAAGATTCTGTATCAATGTGCTCTGTGATTATATTCAAATACATAGATAGATATTGAGTTTGGGTCACTGGCTACTTAAGAAGCATACAATCAGGAGATAAGGACTGGTGGAACTGAAAGTGCACAGTTTGGTGGTTTTGAGGTGTTCAGTTATTGTAAACCACGGGACTGGTATTTCTGGAATTGCAAATCATCATACCAAATAATTGGTTGTGAATATTGTTTGGGTAGTATACTATCTTGTGTTAATTTTATAGATAATGTTCATAAGAGATTAGATAATATACTCAAACATTGAGTAATCATTAGAGGTTATCTCAACATCTATTTTATTTTGAATCTTATTGTTTCAGAAACATTTGAATTAATTTTCCCAGATAATCAACTTAGGTTTCTTCTTGAAAGAACATGATAAAAGAAGTAATATGTGCATGTTTGTCAGCTTCCAATTACTGTAACAAAACACCTAATTTATAACTAATTTATAAAGAGAAAAAGTTTATTTTGGGTCACAGTTTTAGAGGGTCTAGTTGATGACCTACCATCAACTTCTGTTTTAGTCCTATGACAACACCTCACAGTGGAAGACATGCTACAGCAAAATGCCTCATTCAATGCCAGAAAATAATAATAAGGAAGGGACATGAGTCCCACAATGCCTTTCAATGCATTCCCCTAATGATTCAAAGACCATACCCTAGGCTCCACTTCTTAATGTGTTCACAACTTCCAAATAGCAACACCCTGGGGACTAAGACTTTGCCACTTG
Organism: Sciurus carolinensis; assembly: GCF_902686445.1. Classification (NCBI taxonomy): domain Eukaryota; kingdom Metazoa; phylum Chordata; class Mammalia; order Rodentia; family Sciuridae; genus Sciurus; species Sciurus carolinensis. Next base: position 53,757,073 of record NC_062213.1, on the reverse strand, counting down.
GACTTTGAGAATATTCAAGATCTGAACTGTGGCAATGTGTAAGCTATCACATGAAGATAAAATTACATCACATCATCTCTGAGGTGGAATAGGAAAACTATTTAGTATTATCAAGAGTGTAAAATATGAATTTTTTTTATGTGTGGACTTGTGAAAAATTGGTTGGAATACAAGTTACATATGGCCACTTTATTCTACATTAAAGTATCAATACTCAGTATAAAACCTCTAATCTATGAACTGTTTTCGTAATTCATTGTGATCTTATCTGAAGGATGACATGCTCTATAGGTAAGTTATCGGTTTTACTTAGAAGTCTTAGGACGGAGTTGCCAGGCCATACATTTTATAGAAGTTTGAGGGGCTTAGGACTGATAATAGGGAAATATATGTGACTTGTTTTGAATGAAGTTGTAGAAAAGAAAGAAATATCTTAAATGTTGAAGATTCACTAAAATAAATTTTATAATCTCACAGTCATTAAACTTCTATATAAATACATACCAATATCCAAGTTCAGAAAATATAGCAAAGAAAACAAAGGAACAAATTAACAAGAACAATTATTTTTTAATTATTAAATTTTGAACCAAACGGAAGTTCATTAAAATTAAAAAAGAAAAAGGAAAAGAAAGAAGAAAGAAACTAGCAAGCAAGTGAGTGCACTCCAGGAACTGAAATGGAGATCTTTTAAAATAGATGAAGTTAATTACAATTCTCTTCTGGTTTCTTCATAACCAAGTGTACCTGAAAGTCTGATGAAGACCCTCATGTGTATGTTAATATACAGAGTACATACTGAATGTTTAGACATACTCATGCCAAGAGAGAGAAAATAATTTCATGTACCAAGTAAAATGGAATGTGAAAGGCAATAACTAGTTTTATAAACATAAAGTCTTGATAAAAAGAGAAGAACATGTTCAAGTTTGAGTAGCAGTTCAAAATGAAAGAAAATACCATCACTTATCTGGTATTCTCAATTTGGAAAATTAGATTTGGTAAATTCACAGGAAAGAGAAAAAAAGAAATCAGTTTTTTTTTTTTTTTTTTAATAAGTGAAGACATTTTGTTAACACCTCTCAAATCTTAAATTTTGGTAATAGTTTGGAACATTATTTGAAGATGGAATGAGAGAAGATGGTTTAGAACCAAGCTGAGGATAGAGACCATGGTTTTGAAGTGACACCTGCTTGCATAATAGGACTATTTTCTTTATGCAAAAGAAAGCAAATTATAGTGGACTTTCAAGAATGTGTGTGTGGGGTTCGGCGCTGGAGGAATTGCTTGTATGTTGCTGAAGTAGAGTGTACAGATGATACCACTGAAAGTGAGGTAGAAGCAATTCAGGCTGGGTTGTGTTGGGTAGGTAAAAGAAAGGCAAAATGATGGTAAAGAGAAAGGAAAAAGGAGGAGAAAGGACGGGGTATCTCAATTATGGAGTGTTGTTGTTGTTGTTGCTGTTGTTTGGCCAGTGATTTGGATTTGAATTTAAAATTTTAAAGGAACAGTTATCCTCGATGATGACAGAGTCATCCTATTTTCATGGAAATAAATACCTGATGAGGCGTGGAGACATCATTAAAATGGAGATATAAATATGACTATAAAGATTTGTTGCTGGATGTTACCAAGTAGGTATCTGGAGTCACTGTGATGGTGAAGAACTCAGGGAATTGAGCAAAGAAACAGAAACCAACAACTTTTTAGGGTATGGAGGTGAAAAACTGGAAAAAGTCAGAGGATAATATATTTGAATGCCATTGAATGTCAAAGAAACAGGATTTTTTTGTTGTTGTTGTTTTGTTTTTCTCCTTATGTTGTGGGGCACAACTTAAGAACAGACAGATCACCACTGCGAAGTCCAAATTTGAGAGTCTTTATTAGCTGGCCAGCTGACTGTGTCACAAAACTCCCAAAATGGCTATTGGGAGAACAGCCCCGACCATAGGGTTGCATGCGTTTTTATAGCATTAGTCAGTACATCAATCATGAGTCTCTATTGCTATGATTTAAAACTACAAACTTTCATGAGATCTAAAATCATAAGCAAAAGAGAAGTGGGTCAAAACGACCTTAGTTGGGTACAAGTTAAAGAATGGTTACTAACTTCTAGATGATTATTGCTGACATGGTACATTTTCCAAGAAAAATAGGAACCAAAAAGAGAACATTTAGGAATTGCCATTTTGTGTTGCCAAACATGCTATGCTAAGCAACTGTTGATGGGTACAGAGGAGGGGCGTTCCCACAAGAGAAGCGTTTCCTATATAACATGGAGTCTCAGGGAAAAATGGAGTCATTACCCATATAGCCTGACCTATAATATTTCCATGGAGTCAAATATGTCAACCCATCACACTTAAGATGGAGGCCTAATGGCTTGGAGTAAAGCAACAGAAATTTGAAAGAATGCTGACTCATTTTTAGAAAAAAGGAGCATGTGAGATGGAACAACAGCCTGTGTCAACTGATTCCAGAAAGACTATTTTCTAGACAGATGAAAGATAAATCACACCATAGTAAATCCTAAGAAAGTAACCAGAACATTATTTGGGTGAGTCAACAAGAAGGGAATGGGATTCCAGGTATTATTCTCTAAACTATAGGAAAGCTCTAAGATAGTTTTAAAACTTCACAAACTGAGCCCATCTAAAATTAAATTAACCTCAAATAATAATTCCCTAATTAGAAGAAAATTGTTGTAGACAACAAAAAATAACTGTGATCCAGTTTTCATATATAATTTAAGAGAGGAAATTGTCAATTTTATGCAATTCAATATAAGCACTTAGTCTTTGGAGTATTTCCTAACAGATTTTTTTTTTATTTAAGAATTTAGAAGCAGTGAATAGAAATATACAGTAGTAACCTTGAATAAAAATCATCCACTACAAAATCTTTCTTTTTTCACCAATGCATTTAACATTTTTAGTAGAGAATGTTGTGCTTTAAAAATGCATGTTTGAATTCTTTATCACAAAATATCAGCTAGATTAAAACCAGAATAGCAAACTAAATAAGTCACTGTACAATAGAAACACAAAGAAACATGTATTCTGACAATTGTGCTTCGATCTGAAGCTGTGTTTATGTTGTGTTGAACTGAATCAAAGAAAGCATATTTCTGAGGCTCAGAGATCAAGGTAAAAAAATGTATAATTTGCCTTAGTTTATTGTTCTTTTCCACACCAAAAATAGGAAAACATTTTTAAAGTGTTTATTTCTTTAAAGAAAAAAAATAAATATTATTTCTATGATTAAATAGCAACACATTCATAACTTACCAGAGCCATTCAAACTGAGGAAAAAAAAGTCACTGAGCAATTCCTACCAACCTTCATATTTCATAATTGCAGAGGCAAACAATAAGCAATGAATCTGACGAAACTCCAGCACTCCATTTAGATATACATCACGGCTGACAGTTCAAGAAAATTGACTTAAATTTCTCACTGACTATGTGCCAAATATGTGGATTCCTCCAATAATTTTATCCAGTTACCATTCCCATTTTAGGTTCCCAATTATTAAAATTGCACAGATAAGAGGAAAAGTGAGAAATAACAAGACACTACACCAGCTGTGCTGAGCTATTTAGGCTTACACAGCTTGAATATTAAATTATCCAGAAGGTGAAACAGTGTAATAAACATGAAAAGTATCTTCTCACAGAGGCTCAAACAGTTCTCAGGCTCATGATGGCATTTTTGTCTGTCTAGTCTGCATGGTGAGGGGCCCAGTCAGGCTGAGGTGTGTACAATACATACGGAGAGGCATCTTTCATTGGACTATGCACAGCAGACACCAGCTAAAGCACTGTTTCTCGTAAAGCTTTAACTAGACCTCCTGTAAATTAAGAAGCCTGGGAAATCGTCTGGAATCTCAATGATCATCAGGGTATCAGATTATTGAATAAAAGGAAGCAATAAATTGTATTATGCTTTGATGAAAGAATTAGTTTTTGAAAATAACATGACTGCCAGTGTGCAGGAATCTAGAGATCAGAAATGAGTGAGAACACCTTCCAAAAATGTTTAATTTGCAGTAAGGGAGTAGTTTAGGCATAAGAAGGATAACTGAAGGTATAAAAAAGCAACAGTGGAATCTCATCATGTGATTCCTTAATGGAGTGACAGGGGTAGAATTGATAGCTCAGTTAGAAGTGAAATCTTTTCATAAACATGTTTATTTGCTTTTGAGTCTTATTTTAAGTGTTATAGTTATCATTTTATTCATTTTTGTGTTCTAGTACTCTCTGTTTTAAATTTCAGGCTTAGGGGGAGGGATTATTGAGGCTGGTTGGGTAGGTGACCAGTGTCAGGCATACTGCTTAACTCTAAGCCACTGAAGATGTTGATGAAATAATTAGCAACATTCCTCTGGATCCTCCTCCATGTAGGTCCTGAGAGTGAAGAACATTAAGGTACAGATGGAGGAGGAAATGGAAGGGAAGAGGCAGGTGAGGAGGAGGAGGAGGAGAAAGAGAGGGTGAGGAAGAAAAGAAGAAGGAGACAGGAAAAGGAAACAAAGAATGGTGAGGAAGAGGAAGAAGATGAGGATAGAAAAAGTTGTACAGAGTAGAGGAGTGGAAGGGAAGACATTTCTTACCAGGACCTGAGGAAATGAGGAAGTGGTAGGTCCAGCCACAGGAGTCTGCAATGAGAGGGGCGAGTCATTATAAAGTTTCCAATTGTATTCTGCCCTCAATCTTATCACTCTTTCCCTGATCACAGCTACTCCACATAATTACCTGGATTAACTTCTGCACATGCTGAGTATCGCCACAGAGGTTCCTTCCAATGGGAATCATTCCTTATGTTGCAGAGATAGGATAGATGTACTGATTGCATTCCTTTTTCTCTGTCCTTACTCCACTATATTTACTTAAGGAGAATATGTGATTTTTTTTTTGCATTTTTGAATTTATTGTTTTATTTTTACAGACTGCATCTTGATTCATTGTACACGAATGGGGTACAACTTTTCGTTTCTATGGTTATACACAATGTAGAGTCATACCGTATTTGCTTAATGTACATAGGGTAATGATGTCTGTCTCATTCCACCATCTTTCATGCCCCTGGCCCCCTCCCCCATCTCATTTCCCTCTTTGTGATCCAAAGTTCCTCCATTCAGTCCATTTATTGATTGGGTTATGTGGTTTTTTTGGTGTTAAATTTTTTAAGTTCTTTATAAATTCTGGAGATTAGTGCTCTATGTGAGGTGTGTTTGGTAAAGATGTTTTCCCATTCTGTAGGCTCTCTCTTGATTGTTTCCTTTGTTGAGAAGAAGCTTTTCAGTTTGATCCATTCCGTTTATTGATTCTGAATTTTAAGATTTAGGCATTAGAACAGAGATTCTGCACCTAATAGAAGAAGAAGTAGACCCAAAGCTTCATCATGTCTGCTTAGGACCTGACTTCCTTAGCTCAAGAATTAAAATTAGATTACTGAACTTTAGACCACAGAGTGTTATGAGACACAGATTTTCAGTCCGATTGTTAATCTTGTCTAGGTCCTCAACAAACTACACTAAAACCGATCATGATTTTACTTTTTATCATTGTAATGGTTAATTTGAATTATCAACTTCATTGTATTAAGTGATGAAGATGATTAAGAGGCTTCTGGGTGTTTTCAATGAGGGTGTGTCTAGGAATGATAGGAATGTGGGATAGGAACTGAAGTGGATCCCCTCCCCAAGCATGTGCAGCACCACCCAATAGGATGGAATAAAAGCTGGAAGAGCAAGGAAGCAGATGCAGATGCAAGCTCAGCTCTTTTTCTTGATTGCTGCTTTGATCCTCTGAGGATATCGTACTCTTGCTTCTTCACTCTTCCAAAGTAGACTCTATCAGTGATTCTCCAGATAGTTTCCAGAAATCTTGGTCTCGGACTAGGGTAGCACTGTTGATCTTTCTTGTTCTGGGGCTTCTGCATCTTGGACTGCTCAGCTGCTGGTTCTTCCAGCTCTTTAGCCTGCAGACAGCCATTGTGAACTATCCAACTTCTGGTCGTATAAGCCAATCTAATAAATTCCCTTTTTAAAATCACACTTCCTATTGATTCTGTTCATCTAGAGAATTCTGACTAATACAGTCATCAATTATGTCTTCAAAGAATATGAGGACTACCTTATCTTTCCATATTAAGAATATGTTCTGCTAATTTTTATATGCATCATTTCATTTTCATCTCAAAAGTGGCACTGTGAGTAGTAACATTGTCAACATTTTATAGATGAGAAAAATTAAGCTTCAAAACATACCCCCCTAATAAGTGATGAAGGATGATCATATTTAATAATAGGCATAATTGAAATCCACATTTTCATCTTCTCAGAACTCAGAATAAAACAAAATGCCCACCATTTCAGCAATGTAAAGGATTTTTACTCATCTTCGGGATCCTTGTTATCTACAAACCCAGTTCCCTCACCCCCAGGGTTAGGGTTAGGCTCTACACTCACCTAGGTGAGAGGTGCACAAAAGAAACCCCTTTCCCAGCATTGCCAGTTCTTAAAAGATTTCACCACAAAGAAATGACAAATGTTAGATGAGATACACATTTGACCTAATTTAAATTTTGCACGATGTATACATGTATTGAAACATCCTGGTACCCCATCATTATGTAGAATTTTGATGTTTTTATATGGCAGTTAAAATAAGTTTTTTAAAAAAAAACTTCTCTAGAAGCACCTGTTTTGTTTTCCCACTTTGGCAACTAGTCATGCTTGGCTTCTCATATCTTTTTGAAGCTCCATCTTTCCTTTATGCACTATTGATTTTGGAGTACTAGTGATTTATATAATACTTTAATTAGTTTTCAAACCTTTTATTTCCAATATTTTAAGGTCTAAACCCAAAAACATATCTGATGTTCCTGTTATTCTTATCATGGTTCTGTTTGCCTTCAAATCAAAGCACTTCTTATACTTCTTATGACAACCTTTAGGATATAACTAAGCAATTTTTAGAGAAAACTTCATAGTCTTGATGATGGGAATAGAAAAAATTGAAATGAAATAAAATATTAAATTCAAATGTGAGAAAAATCAAGTATTTAAGAAAGATATACAGAAGGAAGGAGTTCATAAATCGAATAAGAATAATTTTAAAAAGTGAAAACAGAATCATAATAGAAGAAAACACAGCAATGTAATGAACAATAATATATCATAATCACTTGAATAGTGTTTCAGAAATAGAAAAGTGATTCAAAATTGGAAGTTTATTAGATAAAATTCATCATTGAATAGATTGTTGGAGAACATTATATAATTTCCATAGAAGATTTATGGGTCAAAGGGCCCAATCAAAAACTTAAGAAAAACACCAATTATTTAGTATTAATAAAGAAAAGCAGGATAATTTAATTTCTGAAGGTACATGTGTTTTAGCAAAAGTGAGGTATCTAAACCCTAGAACAGTTCAGAAATGATGACATAAATATATTGCAATTTGTGTCTATGTTGCTAATAAGAAAATTAGAGTTCAAAAACTTTTTAGTAACTTAAATTCACTAAGAAAGGAAGTATCAATAAGAGTTTGACAAACTCAAGGTTACCAAAGACAGCTTCCTTAATTTGTATGCACAGATCAGATTGATGTATACCTAGGAAATTGATGAGAATTCAAAACCATCTATCAAATGACTTTGCTTTTTGTATTCACATATTAGCTATATATCTCAAATAATGGGGCAAAATGTCTCAATCAACATATCAATAGCAAAATTTCTGGAAATAATATTTTATACTTTCATTTAGGAATATAAGTATGTTTCACATGTGCTGAAGAAAGAAATTTGCTTTTAGGTTTTACTCGTTATATATTTTAATGCTAATCATAAAAAATACATGATATGGTTTTGATCAACTAATAAGAACTAGTAAGTTAAACTAATGTATTATTTCATTAATAACCAAGAAAATCTAATTTACATTTATTCCTCTGGTTCTATATTTCATCCTGGTGCCTCTTATTTTTTCAAAGCAAAATTAAATTGTATTGCAAGTAGAAATCTTTTATTTTTCAAGTACTAGGTAGAGAACATTATCTCAAAATCTATGTGACTACAGTTGTGTGTAAAAATCTAAAATTATATATTTGGAAATAATAAGGACCAATTATCATGAGAATCAGCATATGTTTTATTTCATTACTTTTTAAATATGTAATATGTTATAAAGGATAATATCCTAAATACCAATAGATTTACAAGTCATTTTGCATAAAATATATTGTTCATCAGATTTCCTATTAATTGAAATAGTAAGATCCCAATAGATACTAAAAATATATATTAGTACATAAAATCTAATTGGTTATTTTGACTTCGTTAACAATGAAATGAAAATGGGTTTTCACTCCCATGACTTGTCAAGAGACACATGGTTTTGTGTGCCAAGTGTCAAATTGACTCTTCTGGTCAATTTAGAAAATGACTATTTGAAAATTTACTATCGACCATCTGTCCTATTGACAGAGTGGCAGGTGTTTCTATTTTGATTTACCAAATCTTAATAATTTATTGAATAGTTTAATGACACTCATGGAGATATAAAGATTGCTTGTTATTTTGGTTCACTAGTTAGAGAACACAACCGTTTTCACTGGAAAAATCTACACAATTTCATCCTAATATGATTGTCAACAAACAGCCTTCTTCAAATGTGGAAAAGTAGAGAAGGAATCATTTTTAATTCATGTCTAATATGTCAAGATGTTCTAACTGAACAGAAACTGGAAAAACAGCACTTGATTATTTGTGCGAATGTGTTTATAATTTTTCTGCATTTATGTTAAAATCTTTCAGTATTTAAAGTTATGTCTTTTTTTTCTGAGAATTCTATTACAAAATTTTTGCAATGTTTACAAATGCACTCTATTAGGCAGACAGTTCTCAGAGAGTAGCCACATACCAGTGAATTTTTTATTAATAGAGTAGAATGAAATATTCAATCCCTATGTTAATTTCATTTAATCATAAAATAAAAATATACACAAACCTTTTAAAATTTATAATGAGCCAGGCACAGTGGTGCACATCTGTAATCCAGCAACTTGGGAGGCCAAGGGTAGAGGATTGCAAGTTTCAGGCTAGTCTCAGCAATTTAGCAAGACCCTGTCTCAAAAAACAAACAAAGAAACAAAGAAACAAACAAAACAGGGCCAGGGATATATTTCAGTAAAAGTGCCCCTCAGATTAATCCCCAGTACCTAAGTAAATAGGGTCCATAATGAAAATTCAGTTAAGCCACATACCTGCCGAAAATTGTTATATTTTCTAGGATTCCTTAAAAGTTAGTAATTGGGATTTGAGTAGTATTTCCAGTTCTACTAATTGGATTTATTTTGAGTGTGTTTATAACATAGTGATAACATAAATGCTTTACAACAGTGTATATACCACAGCGTATACTTGATTAAAATGTTATGGATCTACCTCTGATGTAAAAGATGTTTTCTGTGGATAGGGAAACATATTGGCTCCCAAAGTGGGAATTAAATGAAATGTGATATGCCTGAGAATAGACAAAACTATGGGGTCCAAAGCCTGTGTAAAATGTAGCCACCACTTTTTAAAATAATATATGTTTATTGTATTTTCCAGGAAGAGATATGTTTGTACCTGGATTTTTAAGATATTCTCTTACACAAAGAGATTACTGTCATGAATTCCCATATGTATAGCACCAATATTTATTTCATAGTTTTATTATACTTACTTTATTTACAGAAGCCCTTTCATATTTACTAAAACATTTTATATAAAATCTCAGACCCTATGTCATTTTGATTATATATAGTTCAACCTTCCTCTTGGAAACCTATGGGAATTTCTTGCATAATTATAACTATTAATGGAATAAACACAGAGATACATTTCAGGTGTTATCTAATACCCAATCCACAGTTAAACACCCACACTGTCAGAAAAAGTGACTTTTTACTACTGTTTTATAACTATCAGATACAAAACAATGTTCCCATTGCACTCATTAACATGTTTCAAATTTTCTTTAATCTGGAGCCACTATTTCCCCTCCTTTTATCCATGTGTCTTATTAGAGAAATGAGCCAGTGGTAGAATAGCCTAAGAACTGGTTTAGTTTGTCAACTTTCTTAAAATATCATCTCACTTGAATTTTTTCTCTAGCTCCATATTTTTTGACAATTTAAAGTTATCTCTAAAGACAGGAATAGGTTTATGGCTAACTGTTCTCTTTTATTCTCATTCTTTTTCTTTGTGTTTAACACCAATCCTACAAGATAGCACTTCACATTGCAGCACATGAGGAGCCGTTCATATCTGATTATCCCACGTTTAGGGAGACAAAGACTGTTTAGTGAGTCAGGTAATTACTGCTTAATTCATCCTTTGTGAAACCCCAAACTGAATTTTTTTTTCTTAAGATTTTGACAGCTAATGATCTTTACCAGAATAAAGCATTTCATTTAAACTGAGATTTTAATTTCTTACAGACCAATTTTCAAAGCAGTTTGTAACATTTTGTCACATTATTATTTATTTATTCATTTTCTATCGGAAAGGAAATCTCACTCTAATGTTAAATATAGCTCTTTCCAAATTCAATTTATTTTTAACTGATAAATAAAAGCAAAAAATATATATATTAACAGGGTAATGTGATGTTTCAATACATGTAAGCATTGCATAATGCTTTAGTCAGGCTAAACATATTTATTTTCTCATTTATAATTTCTTTTGGAGAAAACATTCAAAATTTGTTCTGGTAGCTTTTTAAAATGTATAGTACATTATTGTAACCTATAGTCATTCCATTGTGAAATTGCACATCAGAACTTCTTATTCCTGTCTAATAGTAACTTAGTACCAATGAATCAGTCTTTCCCTATTTCTGGTTCACCCTACTCTTCCCAGACTATGCTAACCATCATTCCATTCTCAATTTCTATGTACTGAAATTAAAGATTCCATATGACTGAGATCAAGAAGTACTTGTCTTTCTGCATCTGACTTTTTTGTTTTTTTCCTTAAACATCATTATCTCCAATTTCATCCAAGTTGTCACAAATGACATGATTTCATTCTTTTTGTGGCTGAATACTATTCCACGGTGTATACATACCACATTGTATTCATTCAGCAGTTGATGGATGCTTCAGAGGTTTCCATTTCATGGCTATTGTGAACAAAACTGCAAGAAACACATAAGTTCATATGTCTCTTCAATAATGGGATTGTTGGATCATATGGTAGATTGATTTAAAAATTTTAAAGCATCCTCTGAAAGGAAAGTGAAACACACACAAGCAGCACAGAAACCAGGCAGAGAGAGCCATAGATAAGAAGCTTTATCTGTCAGTCAGAGTCTGACAAAGGCCATCACTCAGAAGAAAGCGAGTGAGGCAGGCAGGGCTTAACTTCAGGGTATTTTATGGGGCTGGTGTGAGTTGCTTGTGTAAGGTGGTATGAGCTGCTTGCCTAGAAGTTTCTGGTTGGATTGTGGTGGGCCGTTTCTACGAACTGCCTGGGTAAGCTTTGTGGTGGGCTCTCAGAAGAACAAAGAGATATTTTAGTTAAGTTGGTGAACAGGTGGTGAGGGGACGGGGAGCTATCTGCTCACTTGTGTTTTCTCTGTACATACCTCTCTAGGGTACTTATTTTAAGATTTGGACCTAATAACCTCCATTCTGTTTTCCACAATGGCTGTAATAATTTTCATTCTCAACAGCACACAAGTTTCCTTTTTTTCTTCATCCTTGACAGCACTTTTTATGATTAGTATTTTTTGATAACAGCCATTCTTACTAGGGTGAAGTGATCTATTATTGTGGTTTAGATTTGCAGTTCCCTGGTGTGTAGTGATTTTTAACACTTTCATTAACCTGTTGGCCATTTTTATGTCCTCTTTTGAGAACTATCTATTTAGATCTATTGTCTGTTTTAAAATGAAGTTGTTGTTGATATAATAATAATAATAATTATTATTATTATTATATATTGAGTATATGGAGTTCCTTTTATATTATGGATATTAACTCCATGTCAGATTATTCTTTGCAAATATTTTCTTCTATTCTGTAAATCGTCTCTTCATTTAGATGACTGTTTCCTTTGCTGTGCACAAGCTTTTAGTTTGATATAATAACATTTGTCTCTTTTTGTATTCATTTCCCAAGTTTTCAGGGTCTTGTTAAAAAGCAACTCTTAGCCCATTCCAGTATTCTGATGAAATTGTCCTATGTTTGTTTCAAGTAATTTCATAATTTCAGGTCTTATTTAAATCTTTAATTCATTTTTAAAAAATTATATCTATTTTTTTTAATTTTTACAGACTGCATTTTGATTCATTGTACACAAATGGGGTACATCATTTCGTTTCTGTGGTTGTAAATGATGTAGATTCATATCATTTGGTAATCATACATGTACATAGAGTAATGATCTGTCTAATTCCACCAGTTTTCATACCGCCCTCCCTCTCATGTCCTTCTACATAACCTAAAATTCCTCCATTCTTCTCTCACTCCCCACACCCCCAAACCCCATTACATATCATCAATCACTTATCAGGGAAAACATTCCACCTTTAGTATTTTGGTATTGTCTTATTTCACTAAGCATGATATTCATCAATTCCATCCATTTATTTGCAAATGTCATAATATTATTCTTCTTTATGGCTGAACAAAATTCCATTATGTATATATACCAGAGTTTCTTTATCCATTCATCTGTTGAAGTGCATCTAGGTTGGTTCCACAATCTAGCTATTGTGAACTGAACTGCTGTAAACATTGATGTGATTGCATTAGCGTAGTATGCTGATTTTAAGTCCTTTGGGTATAAACTGAGGAGTGGGATAACTGGGTCAAAAGGTGGGTCCATTCCAAGTTTTCTGAGGATTCTCCACACTGCTTTCCAGAATGCCTGCAACAATTTGCAACTCCTCCAGCAATGTAAAAGTGTGCCTTTTTCCCCACATCCTTGCCAACATCTATTATGGTTTGTGTTCTCGATAATAGACATTCTAATTGGAGTAAGATGAAATCTTAAGAGTTGTTTTAATTTGCATTTCTCTAATTACCAGAGATGTTGAACACTTTTTCATGAATTTATTAATCACTGTATATCTTCTTCTGTAAAGTGTCTGTCCTTGTAAAGTTCCTTGGCCCATTTATTGATTGGGTTCTTTGTATTTTTGGTGTAACGTTTTGTAAGTTCTTTATAAATTTTGGAGATTAGTGCTCTATCTGAAGTGCATGTCGAAAAGATTTTCTCCCACTCTGTAGGCTCTCTTTTCACATTATTGATTGTATCCTTTGCTGAGAAAAAGCTTTTAAGTTTGAATCCATCGCATTTATTGATTCTTGCTTTGATTTCTTGTGCTTTTGGAAGTCTTGTTAAGGAATTCTGGTACTAAGACAATGTGATGAAAATTAAGGCCTCCTTTTTTTTCTATTTGGTGCAGGGTCTCTAGTCTAATTCCTAAGTCCTTGATCCATTTCGAGTTGAGTTTTTTGCAGGGTGAGAGACAGAGGTTTAATTTCATTTTACTGCATATGGATTTCCAGTTTTCCCAGCACCATTTGTTGAACAGGCTCTCTTTTCTCCATTGTATGTTTTTGGCTCCTTTGTCTAGTATGAAGTAACTATTTATGTGGGTTTGTCTCTGGGTCTTCTATTCTGTACCATTGGTCTGCCTGTCTATTTTGATGCCAATACCATGACATTTTTGTTACTATTCCCCGATAGTATAGTTTAATGTCTGGTATTGTGATACCTACTGCTTCACTTTTACTGCTCAGGATTGTTTTGGCAATTCTAGTTCTCTTATTCTTCCAGATAAAGTTCATGATTGCTTTCTCTATTTCCATGAGAAAAGTCATTGGAATTTTAATTAGAATTGCACTGAATCTGTGTAGTGCCTTTGGTAGAATGGCCATTTTGACAATATTAATTTTGCCTGTCCAAGAAACTCCATCTTCTAAGGTTTTCTTCAATTTCTTTCTTTAGTGTTCTGTAGTTTTCATTGCAGAGGTCTTTTACCTCTTTTGTTAGAATAATTCCCAAGTATTTTATTTTATTTTATTTTATTTTTTTTTTTTTATTATAAAATTGTAAACAAATGGGATACATGTTGTTTCTCTGTCTGTACATGGCGTAAAGGCATACCATTTGTGTAATCATAAATCTACATAGAGTAATGTTGTTTGATTCATTCTGCCAAGTATTTTATTTTATTTTATTTTTTGAGGCTATTGTGAATGGGGTAGTTTTCCTAACTTCTCTTTCTGAGGATTCATCACTTATGAATAAAAATGCATTAGATTTATGAGCATTGATCTTATATCCCGGTACTTTACTGAATTCATTTATGAGTTCTATAAATTTTCTGGTGGAATTTCCCGGTTCCTGTAAATATATAATCTTGTCATCAGCGAACATGGATAGTTTGAGTTCTTCTTTTCCTATTCGTATCCCTTTAATTTCTTTGGTCTGTCTAATTGCTCTGGCTAGAGTTTCAAGGACAATTTTGAAAAGAAGTGGTGAAAGAGGGCATCCCTGCCTTGTTCCACTTTTTAGGGGGAATGCTTTCAGTTTTTCACCATTTACAATGATATTGGTCATGGGCTTAGCATAGATAGCCTTTACAATGTTAAGGAATATTCCCACTATCCCTGTTTTTTCTAGTGTTTTGAGCATGAAGGGGTGCTGTATTTTATCAAATGCTTTTCTGCATCTATTGAAATAATCATGTGATTCTTGACTTTAAGTCTGTCGATATGGTGAATGACATTTATTGATTTCTGGATGTTGAACCAACCTTGCATCCCTGGGATAAAATGCATTTGATCATGGTGCACTATCGTTTTAATATATTTTTGGATGTGATTTGCTAAAATTTGTTAAGAATATTTCCATCAATGTTCATTAAGGATATTGATCTGAAATTTTCTTTCCTTGATGTGTCTCTATCTGGTTTAGGTATCAGGGTGATATTGGCTTCATAGAATGAGTTTGGGAGGGTTCCGTCCTCTTCTATTTCATGGAATACTTTGAGGAGTATTGGAATGAGCTCTTCTTTAAGTGTTTTGTAGAACTAGGCTGAGAAACCATCTGGTCCTGGACTTTTCCTTGTTGGTAGGCTTTTGATGGCTCCTTCTGTTTCCTTACTTGAAATTGATCTATTTAAATTGTGTATGTCCTCCTGGTTCAGTTCAGGTAATTCATATGTCTCTAGAAACCTGTTGATGTATTTGAGATTTTCTATTTTGTTGGAGTATAGATTTTCAAAATAGCTTCTAATTATGTTTTGTATTTCAATCGTGTTCATTCCGAATTTTAGTAATTTGAGTTTTCTCTCTCCTTCTCTTTGTTAGTGTGGCTAAGAACAAAGATACATCATATCAAAATCTCTGGGACACTATGAAAGCAGTACTTGGGAAAATTTATTTCATGGAGCACATTCAATAAAAGAAGAAAAAAAATCAACAAATAAACGACCTAACACTACAGCTCAAAGCCCTAGAAAAAGAACAGAGCAACACCAAAAGTAGAAGACAGGAAATAGTTAAAATCAGAGCTGAAATCAATGAAATTGAAACAAAAGAAACAACCGAAAAATTGACAAAATAAAAAGTTGGTTCTAGAACTTTTCTAATGGAGTTTTTTGGATCCTCTAAATAAGGAATCATGTCATAAACAAATAGTGATAGCTTGAATTCTTCCTTTAATTTCTTTGTTCTGTCTAATTGCTCTGGCTAGTGTTTCAAAAATGATGTTGAATAGAAGTGGTGAAAGAGGGCATCCCTGTCTTGTTCCAGTTTTTAGAGGGAATGGTTTCAATTTTTCTCCATTAAGATTGATGTTGGCCGTGGGCTTAGTGTAGATAACCTTTACAATGTTGAGGTATGTTCCTACTATTCCTATTTTTTTCTAGTGTTTTAAGTATGAAGGAGTGCTTTATTTTATCAAATGCTTTTTTAGCATCTATTGAAATAATCATGATTTTTAACTTTAGTCTATTGATGTGATGAAATGCATTTATTGATTTCTAGATATTGAACCAAACTTGCATCCCTGGAATAATCCGCACTTGATCTTTTTAATAAATTTTGGATGTGATTTTCCAGTATTGCTTCTGTGTTCATCAGGGATATTGGTCTAATATTTTCTTTCCTTGATGAATCTTCGTCTGGTTTTGGTATCAGAGTGATACTAGCCTCATAGAATGAGTTCGGAAGGGTTCCCTCTTTTTCTATTTCATGGAATACTTTGAGGAGTATTTATATTAGTTCTTATTTAAAGGTCTTATAGAATTCAGCTGAGAATCCATGTGGTCCTGAACTTTTCTTGGTTGTTAGGCTTTTGATGGCTTCTTCTATTTCCATGCTTGAAATTGATCTGCTTAGATAGTGTATGTCTTCCTGATTCAGTTTGGATCTTATGTCTCTAAAATTTTGTCACGTCTTCAATATTTTCTATTTTATTTGAGTATAGATTTTCAAAGTAGTTTCTAATTATGTTATGTATTTCAATGGTGTCTGTCATGATCTTTCCTTTTCCATCACAAATTCTAGTAATTTGAGTTTTCTTTTTGTTTCTCTTTGTTAGTGTGGCTAAGGGTTATCAATTTTGTTTACTTTTCCAAGAACCAACTTTTTGTTTTGTCAATTTTTTTAATTGTTTCTCTTGTTTCAATTTCATTGATTTCAGTTTTGATTTTAATTATTTTCTCTCTCCTACTATTTTTGGTGTTGATCTGTTCTTCTTTTTATAGGGTTTTGAGATGTAATGTTAGGTCATTTAGTTATTGCCTTTTTATTTTTTTGATGTATGAGTTTAATACAGTGAACTTTCCTCTTAGTACCGCTTTCAGAATGTCCCAGAGATTTTGATATGTTGTGTAATTGTTCTCATTTATTTCTAAGAATGTTTTTTAAAATTTCTTCCCTGATGTCTTCTGTTATCATTGCATCATTCAATAGCATATTATTTAGTCTCTAAGTGTTTGAGTAGATTTTGTTTGTTATTTTATTTTTGATTTCTAATTGCATTCCATTATGGTCTGATATAATACAAGGTGGTATCTCTATTTTTTTGTATTTACTAATGGCTTCTTTTGGCATAGTATATGGTCTATATTGGAGAAGGATCCATGAGCTGCTGAGAAGAAAGTATATTCACTAGATGATGGATGAAATACTCTGTAAATGTCCATTAAGTCTATATCATTGATTGTATTATTTAGTTCTATAGTTTATTTGTTCAGTTTTTGTTTGGAGGATCTATCCTGTGGTGAGAGCAGTGTGTTAAAGTCCTGCATTATTATTGTGTTTTGGTCTATTTGATTTTTAAAATTGAGAAGGGTTTGTTTGATGTACAGAAATGCTCCATTGTTTGGGGCACAAATATTTAAAATCATTATGACTTGCTGATTTATACTTCCCTGAAGCAGTATGAAATAGCTTTCTTTATCCCTTCTGACTAACTTAGGTTTGAAGTCCACTTTATCTGATATGAGGATGGAGACCCCTGCTTTTTACTGAGTCTGTATGCATGGTATGTTCTTCCCCATCCTTTCACCGTTAGTCTGGATGTCTTTTTCTATGAGAGGAGTCTCTTGAAGGCAGCATATTGTTGGGTCTTTCATTCTAATTCAATCTGCCAGTCTATGTCTTTTGATTATTCAGTTTAGGGCATTAACAATCAGGGTTAATATTGTGATATAATTTGTATTCCTGGTCCTTTGGCTTAATTTTGGTTTTTAACTTGACTTGGTTTCTCCTTTGATTGGCTTTTCCTTTAGGGTAGTTCCTCTCTTTTCTGCCTTCTATTGTTGTTGTGCACTTCTTCCTCATGAAATATTTTGCTGAGAATGTTCTGTAGTGCAGGTATTCTATTTGTAAATTCTTTTAACTTTTTATTATTGTGGCAAGATTTTATTTCATCATCCAATCTGGAGATTAGTTTAACTGGGTATAGGATGCTTAGTTGGCATCCATGTTCTTTCAGCACTTGAAATATATCGTTCTAGATCCTTCTTGCTTTTAGGGTCTGGGCTGTGAAATCTGCTGATATCCATGTTGGTTTCCCCTTATATGTAATCTGATGCTTTCCTCTTGCAGCCTTTAAAATCCTATCTTTATCTTGAGATATTTTCATTATTATGTGACTTAGTTATATATTATTATGTGGATCTGTTGTAATCTTGTGCACCTGGTATTCTGTAAGCCTCTTGTATTTGATTTTTCATTTCATTTTTCAGGTTTGAGAAATTTTCTGATATTTCCTTGAACAGGTTGTTCATTCCTTTAGTTTGTATCTCTGTGCCTTCCTCAATCCTGATCATTCTTAAATTTGATCCTTTCATAATATCCCATAATTCTTGGAGGCTCTGATCATGATTTCTTAACATCTTCTCAGTTTGTTCAACTTTATTTTCAAGATTAAATGTTATGTCTTCATTGTCTGACATTCTGTCTTTCATGAGATCTATTCTTTTGGTGATGCATTCTATTGAGTTTTTAATTTGGTTTATAGTTTCTTTCATTTCAAATATTTCTGCTTTTTTTTTTTTTGAGAATCTCTATCTCTTTATTGAAGTATTCTTTTGCCTCCTGAATTTGCTATTTTAACTGTTTGTTGGAGTGATCATGCATTGCCTGCATTTGCTCTCTTATCTCATCTTTTTCTTCATGGATCATTTTAATTATGCAGATTCTAACCTCTTTTTCTGTCATTCCTACTTCCATGCTGTCATTGGATTCTATAACAGTAGCATCTTGGTTTGTTAGGGACACTTTCTTCCCCTGTTTTTTCACATTGTTTCTGTATATTCCCTGCTAGCAGCAAAGATCTGAGGTACTGAAGTTTCCCACCTGCAGACTAATTGTGACCCTGCAGGTTTCCAGTACCTCTCCTCTGAAGGGGAGGTCAAAATTAGCAGCACCCATTACAAAGAAAATGCAGCCCTGAAGCAGATAGCCCTGATAAAGACTTTAACATTATTGTAATAAACAGGATGAGTTTGATTATTATTTATAATATTTCTAGTTATGAACAAGAGGATGGGAGGGGTGTAGGACGTAAGTGAGTAAATAGAGGTACCTGTCTCCTATAGGTGTCTCAGGATGGGAGCTGCCCTTCCAATGATGGTGACCTCACCCTCAGGTATAATTCAAAATGCCTGCACCAGCCTCCAAAGAAGCTGGGGAGCCCCAGCAAGGGTGTGCCGAGTCGGCATGGCACCGGGAGCAGGCAGGCATGGTGTCTGGCATCCATCTGTGGCGGAGTGGGACAGGAGGAGGGTGGGTGGGTAGGCTCAGTGTTTGGCATCCATCTGCAGTGTGGGAAGCAGGCAGGATCCTTAATTCATTTTTATAACTGGTGAAAGGTCAGGGTCAGTTTTATTCTTCTGCATGTGAAGGTCCAGTTTTCCCACCACCATTTATTGAAAAACTGTTCTTTGTTCAATGCACGTTATTGGCATCTTCTAAAATCCACAGTTCCCTCTGGATGTCTGATTTTACTTATAGATTCTCTATTTGGTTAACAGGCCTACATGTGTTTAATTGTGCCAATATCATGTTTTTTTGATTACTATAGATTTAATAAAATATATGAAAATATAGTGTAATTGTAAGTCAGGTAGCATAATGCATCCTGAGTTGTTTTTGCTTGAGATACCTTTTGCTATTTGGAATTTGGGGGGTTCCTTATAAATTTTAGGTGTTTTGTTTTTGTTATTGTTGTTGTTTTTGCTAGTTCTGTGAAGAGTGTCATTGTTTCTCTGAAAGGATTGTACTGAATCTGCAGATTTCTGTGGGTAATATGGATGTCTTAACAATATTGATTCTTCCAGTGCATGAGCATTTGATGTCTTTCTAGGTGTTTGTGTCCTCTTCAGGTTATTTTAGTAATTTTTAGTAATTTTCATTGTAAAGTTTCTTCACTTTTTGATTACATTTATTCCTGATTATATCATATTTTGTAGTTATTTTTAATGGGCTTGCTTTATTTCTATTTCAGGTAACTTGCTCTTGTCATAAAGTAATGCTATTGATTTTATATGTTGATTTTGTGTTCTGTGATTTACTAATTTTAAAATAATTTTATTATTTTTTTTGTGAAGTTTTTGGGGCTTTCTATGCATAGGATTACATCATCTATACATGGGAAAAATTTGACTTCCTCCTTTGCAACTGGGAGGCCCTTTCTTTTTTTGTCTGATTGCTCTGTGTATAAAAATTGTGAAAACTGACATCCCTTTATTGCTCCAGATCCTAGATAGAATGCTTTCAGTGTTTCCCCATTCTCTATGATCTTAACTGTTTTCTTATTATTTATGGTTTTTATTGTGGTAAAAATATTTGAATTCTAATTCTCATGATGTATTCACTTTTATCAAATAATTGGAAATTCATATCTGATATTAGCTAGGATAAAATAAAGCCCAAACTTTAAAAGATGATAATAGTTCATATTGTTCCTCATATTATTACTTTCTTCATTGCTCAGAAGATGTATATGGAATTTTATTATTAAAAAATCACAATTGTGCAAATCAAACCCTAGAGAAGTGTATTCTGGCATTCATTATTTTGAAATATATTTATTACTTTGTGGTCAATCTGTAAGTAATAATAAATATTGACATTTTTTTCCCATGAATTCAATACTTTGGACAGAAATAATTTATTAACTAAACTGTTTGAGATAAACAACCATTCATCTACTTGAGGCTTTCAACTATCTTGCATTTCAATATGGACATTCATTAATTCATTGTGTGATAACATGTCTACTGTTTATCTAAGTATTTTGTGTACCGGGAACCGGATTTACAATAATGAATAAAATATAGTCACTTTCCTCAAGGTCTTTGCAGTGGAATGTGATTGCCTGACCAGTAAAATGGCAATTTATCATCAGGGTGGTAAGTCCTTCAATAGGTGCAAGAGAAGTCTATCATAACACCACAAAGAAGGACTTCACCTGGCTTTGGGAGATTTTGAATAGTTTCCTATAGAGATAGTGTCCAAACTAAATATTGAATTCATTACTAAGTTGAAGGAGTTAGGGGTGGTCTTGTACAGTCATGCATATTAATATCTGATAAGAAATCTTACATCATGCCTTATCAAAGAGCAAAGAATGTGTTTATTTTAGCTGACTCCTGAATAAAATATGGGGCATGCTGAAAGATAAGGCTAGAATGTTTGATGTAGTTGTTTTACTTTTATGTCCAATATGGCAAACTAAAACATTTTAAGCATTTGTCTGGTTTCATTTAAAGAAGAAACATACTGTTTAGTATGTGAAGAACCACCAGAAATAGGAGCTAAAACTTAGAGGATAAATAACCATATGGTATAAATACTTCCAAGCAGGTAGGTCTGCACATTGCATTTTATTTTTAAGGTTATTCTCAAACAGTAACTTTTGGTAGCCATCCGCCTTTAGTCAAGTGACAATTTTAAATAATGCTGAATGGTCAGTTATGA
Source organism: Sciurus carolinensis (assembly GCF_902686445.1). Classification (NCBI taxonomy): domain Eukaryota; kingdom Metazoa; phylum Chordata; class Mammalia; order Rodentia; family Sciuridae; genus Sciurus; species Sciurus carolinensis. Next base: position 53,735,568 of record NC_062213.1, on the reverse strand, counting down.
TATTAATCATCTGGCTGCATATTTTGTGATGACTTTATTTTAAGAGATACAAAATGATTATATAGGTCAAAATGGAAGTGTACTTTAAATAGTAACTAACTAGAATTCCAGAAAATATCTGACTTCCTTCTTTCTAAATCCATAGAGATCATATATTCCGACTGCTTCTGTAGATTTTTTTCGCTCTTAAAATAAAAATCTTGGGAGGCATTGAGAGACTCGGACTGAAATAGAGCCACAGGTGAGTCTGCCCACTGGGTAAAGCTCGGCCCGGGTGGCAGGCCCAGATAGAGGTGGCTTATTGGAGCCGAGCAGGGCAGCTACAGTCTTCCCAAGGTAGCCTTCCACACTCCGGCAGTGGGCTCCTCCCACACGGCCAGCTGCAAGGTGCAGGCCCACAGTGAGAGCATTTCAGCACAGAGCCAGTTCCAAATCGTGGAACCAGTAGGGGACTAGGGGCAGTTGTCTTCGGATGCGCTGCTTTATCAGATTCCTCCAAGACATCAGGCTACTGAAGGCTGGGAGGTGATACACTGGAAATCTACCGGGACACTATAAGCCAATAGCGGAAAACTGCAATATCTCAGGGTCCCACTGACAGCTGACCAATATGAGAAAACAGGGGAAGAAAATGTCCCAAACAAACCTAGATACTACATCAATAAAACCCAATGACAGCACAGCAGAAGAAATGTCAGAAAGGGAGTTCTGAATGTACGTAATTAAAACGATCAGGGAAGCTAATGAGGAGATGAAAGAGCAAATGCAGGCATTGAAGGAGGAGATGAAAGAGCAAATGCAGGCATTACATGATCACACCAATCAACAGTTAAAAGACCAAATACGGGAAGCAAGAGATCATTTCAATAAAGAGTTAGAGATACTGAAAAAAAACCAAACTGAAATCCTTGAAATGAAGGAAACAATAAACCAAGTTAAAAACTCCATAGAAAGCATAACCAATAGGATAGAACACCTGGAAGACAGAACCTCAGACATTGAAGACAAATTATTTAATCTTGAAAGCAAAGTTGGCCAAACAGAAAAGATGGTGAGAAATCATGAACAGAATCTACAAGAATTATGGGATATCATGAAAAGGCCAAATTTAAGAATTATTGGGATTGAGGAAGGCTTAGAGAAACAAACCAAAGGAATGAACACTCTATTCAATGAAATAATAACAGAAAATTTCCCAAATCTGAAGAATGAAATGGAAAACCAAGTACAAGAGGCTTATAGAACTCCAAACATACAAAATTACAACAGACCCACACCAAGGCACATTATTATGAAAATACCTAACATACAAAATAAAGACAGAATTTTAAAGGCCGCGAGAGAAAAGAATCAAATTACATTCAGAGGGAAACCAATAAGAACATCAGCAGATTTTTCAATCCAGACCCTAAAAGCCAGAAGGGCCTGGAACAACATATACCAAGCCCTGAAAGAAAACGGATGCCAACCAAGAATCTTATACCCAGCAAAACTTACCTTCAAATTTGACAATGAAATAAGATCCTTCCATGATAAATAAAAGCTAAAGGAATTTACAAAAAGAAAGCCAGCATTACAGAACATTCTCAGCAAAATATTCCATGAGGAAGAGATGAAAAACAACGATGCAAATCAGCAACAGGAGGTGCTAGCCTAAAGGAATAGCCAAATAAAGGAGAAACCAAATCATGTCAAAAACAAATATGAGTCAATTGACTGGGAATACAAATCATATCACAATAATAACCCTGAATGTTAATGGCCTGAATTCATCAATCAAAAGACACAGACTGGCAGATTGGATTAAAAAGAAAAATCCAACAATATGCTGCCTGCAAGAGACTCATCTCATAGAAAGAGACACCCATAGACTAAAGGTGAAAGGATGGGGAAAAACATACCATGCACACGGACACAGCAAAAAAGCTGGAGTATCCATCCTCATCTCAGATAATGTGGACTTCAAACCAAAACTAGTCAGAAGGGATAAAGAAGGACATTACATGCTGCTTAAGGGAAGCATAAATCAGCAAGACATAGCAATCATAAATATCTATGCCCCGAACATTGGCTCATCCATGTACGTCAAACAAATCCTTCTCAATTACAGAAATCAAATAGACCACAACACAATCATACTAGGCGATTTTAACACACCTCTCTCACCACTGGATAGATCGTCCAAACAAAAATTGAATAAAGAAACTATAGATCTCAACAACACAATCAACAACTTAGACTTAACGGACATATATAGAATAAACCATCCAACAAAGAACGAATACACTTTCTTCTCAGCAGCACATGGATCCTTCTCTAAAATAGACCATATTTTATGCCACAAAGCTACTGTTAGCAAATACAAGAAGATAGAGATACTACCTTGTACTCTATCAGATCATAATGGATTGAAATTAGAAATAAATGACAGAATAAAAAACAGAAACTTCTCCAATACCTGGAGATTAAATAATACACTATTATATGATGAATGGATAACAGAAGACATCAGGAGGGAAATAAAAAAATTCTTAGAAGTCAACGAGAACAAAGACACATCATATCAAAATCTCTGGGACACTATGAAAGCAGTACTTAGAGGAAGATTTATTTCATGGGGTGCATTCAAAAAAAGAAGTAGAAATCAACAAATAAACGACTTAACACTACAGCTCAAAGCACTAGAAAAAGAAGAGCAGACCAATACCAAAAGTAGTAGAAGACAGGAAATAGTTAAAATCAGAGCCGAAATCAACGAAATCAAAACAAAAGAAACAATCGGAAAAATTAACAAAATAAATAGTTGGTTCTTTGAAAAAATAAATAAAATTGATAAACCCTTAGCCACACTAAGAGAAAGAGGGAGAAAACTCAAATTACTAAAATTCGGAATGAACAAGGAAACATCACAACAGACATGGTGAAATACAAAACATAATTAGAAGCTATTTCGAAAATCTATACTCCAACAAAAAAGAAAACCTCGAAGATATCAACAAATTTCTAGAGACATATGAATTACCTAAACTGAACGAGGAGGACATACACAATTTAAATAAACCAATTTCAAGCAATGAAATAGAAGAGGTCATCAAAAGCCTACCAACAAAGAAAAGTCCAGGACCAGATGGGTTCTCAGCCGAGTTCTACAAAACCTTTAAAGAAGAGCTCATTCCAATACTCCTCAAACTACTCCATGAAATAGAAGAGGAGGGAACCCTCCCAAACTCGTTCTATGAAGCCAATATCACCCTGATACCTAAACCAGACAGAGACACATCGAGGAAAGAAAATTTCAGACCAATATCCTTAATGAACATCGACGCAAAAATTCTCAACAAAATTTTAGCAAATCGCATACAAATACATATTAAAAAGATAGTGCACCACGATCAAGTGGGTTTTATCCCAGGGATGCAAGGTTGGTTCAACATTCGGAAATCAATAAATGTCATTCCCCATATCAACAGACTTAAAGTTAAGAATCACATGATTATTTCAATAGATGCAGAAAAAGCATTCGATAAAATACAGCATCCCTTCATGCTCAAAACACTAGAAAAAATTGGGGTAGTGGGAACATTCCTTAACATTATAAAGGCAATCTACACTAAGCCCATGGCTAATATCATTCTAAATGGTGAAAAACTGAAAGCGTTCCCCCTAAAATCTGGAACAAGGCAGGGATGCCCTCTTTCACCGCTTCTATTCAACATCGTCCTTGAGACTTTAGCCAGAGCAATCAGACAAACCAAAGAAATTAAAGGGATCCGAATAGGAAAAGGAGAACTCAAACTATCCCTGTTCGCTGATGACATGATTATATATTTAGAGGAACCTGGAAATTCCACCAGAAAACTTTTAGAACTCATAAGTGAATTCAGTAAAGTAGCAGGTTACAAGATCAATGCTCATAAATCCAATGCATTTTTATACATAAGTGATGAATCTTCAGAAAGAGAAATTAGGAAAACTACCCCATTCACAATAGCATCGAAAAAAATAAAATACTTGGGAATCAATCTCACAAAAGAGGTGAAAGACCTCTACAATGAGAACTACAGAACACTAAAGAAAGAAATTCAAGAAAACCTTAGAAGATGGAAAGATCTCCCATGTTCTTGGATAGGCAGAATTAATATTGTCAAAATGGCTATACTACCTAAAGTGCTATACAGATTCAATGCAATTCCAATTAAAATCCCAATGATGTACCTTGCAGAAATAGAGCAAGCAATTATGAAATTCTTCTGGAAGAATAAAAAACCTAGAATAGCTAAAGCAATCCTCAGTAGCAAGAGCGAAGCAGGGGGTATTGCAATACCAGATCTTCAACTCTACTACAAAGCAATAGTAACAAAAACGGCATGGTATTGGTACCAAAATAGACAGGTAGATCAATGGTACAGAATAGAGGACATGGACACAAACCCAAATAAATACAATTTTCTAATACTAGACAAAAGTTCCAAAAATATGCAATGGAGAAAAGATAGCCTCTTCAACAAATGGTGCTGGAAAAACTGGAAAACCATATGCAATAGAATGAAATTAAACCCCTATCTCTCACCCTACACAAAACTCAACTCAAAATGGATCAAGGACCTCGGAATCAGACCAGAGACCCTTCATCTTATAGAAGAAAAAGTAGGTCCAAATCTTCAACTTGTTGGCTTAGGATCAGACTTCCTTAACAGGACTCCCATAGCACAAGAAATAAAAGCAAGAATCAACAACTGGGATAGATTCAAACTAAAAAGCTTTCTCTCAGTAAAGGAAACTATCAGAAATGTGAAGAGAGAGCCTACAGAGTGGGAGACTATCTTTGCCAACCATACCTCAGATAGAGCGCTAATTTCCAAAATCTATAAAGAACTCAAAAAACTCTACATGAAGAATACAAATAATCCAATCAACAAATGGGCTAAGGAAATGAACAGACACTTCACAGAAGAAGATGTACAAGTAATCAACACATATATGAAAAAATGTTCAACATCCCTAGTAATAAGGGAAATGCAAATCAAAACTATCCTAAGATTTCATCTCACCCCAATTAGAATGGCGATTATCAAGAACACAAGCAACAATAGGTGTTGGCGAGGATGTGGTGAAAAAGGAACACTCATACATTGCTGGTGGGATTGCAAATTAGTGCAGCCACTCTGGAAAGCAGTATGGAGATTCCTCAGAAAGCTTGGAATGGAAACACCATTTGACTCAGCCATCCCACTCCTTGGCCTATACCCAAAGGACTTAAAATCAGCAGACTACAGAGATACAGCCACATCAATGTTCATTGCTGCTCAATTCACCATAGCCAGATTGTGGAACCAACCTAGATGCCCTTCAGTTGATGAATGGATAAAGAAACTGTGGCATATTTATACAATGGAATATTACTCCGCAATGAAGAATGATAAAATTATGGCATTTGTAGGCAAATGGACGAAATTGGAGAATATCATGCTAAGTGAGATAAGCCAATCTCAAAAAACTAAAGGACGAATGATCTCGCTGATAAGCGGATGAGGACATATAATGGGGGTTGGGAGGGATTAGCATTAGGTTTAGGGTTAGGTTTAGAGTTAGGCTAAGGAGAGTGGTAAGAATGAAGGAAAGAAGGACTGTATAGAGGGAAAAGAGGGGTGGGAGGAGTGGGGGGGAAGGGAATAAAAATAAACATCATTACCCTATGTAAACGTTAAAAATAAATAAATAAACAAAAAAAATAAAAAAATAAAAATCTTTATTTCTTTTAACTTTAAACCTTGAAATCTTAATCAAGCTTAAATCTATACTTTTTGTAAACTCAAATACATATTTTATTTGTTCAGTTTTGATTGGGAGATGGATAATGCATTCCAAGTTATGCTGACGGAGTGACTCCTGATCCTGCCAAAAGGTCTTCACATGGTCTTCCTCCAAATAAAAGTAGATGAGTCACTCATTTAAGTAAATATCACATATTGTATCAGAAGATTGCAATTTTAACTTGTTTCAGTTCTCCACCTTCATCTTAGTTGATGATAATAGCAACCTTGTAAAGTTGTAAGGATTAAAATAGAAAAATATTTCAAGAAAAGTGGTTAATACAATGCTTCGCCAGGAGTAAAATTTCAATGAAAATTAATTATTACTTTTTCATCATGATGATGAGCCTTTGAGTATTAAAGAATATGGATCTAGTTCCCTGGAAACAGAAAAGTTATATTCTCAATATTTACTCAGGGAGTATAATTTCCAATTCATTGGCACTTAAAACTGATTAATAGTTTCACAGTAATGATATATGTAAAAGTTGGACTAAATAATATGTAGTCTATCCTTCTAGATAATGAATATCCCATGTACTCTATTTTGTATGAAAAAAGAAACCATTTAGTACTGGTTAACTGTGGGGAGCCATCCTTATCTAGCAGAATCAAACGAGGTTGAGCCATGGGACCCAGAGCTTGACTTCTAGGAACTGGCAGTCTTAGAGTTTTGTCCCAGATTGCCAGGGAATGTGTGGTGCTGTGTGGGAGTGGTTCCCTGTATAGTTCTATGTTAGTTTCCCTGAGAAAATGGCTCCCCTAACTCCATTCCATCCTGTTCATCACAGAGGAAGTTCCTCCTGGTCTTGGCTCCCTTTACCTGTGAGACTATAAATAAAGGAGTAGTAAGTCAGATCTGGTATGGCCTGATCCTGTCACATACTCTCTCATTTAAAATGAGTATTGGCTCTTGTGTGTTTATTGATTAGATAAGTTTATGGGTAATTGATTGATTTATAGCCAACATTGTCCTCCCGCAGTTAACCCTCTTCTCATCCACGTGGGATATGGCAGAAACCCCCATAGTTAACTACTAACTTCAGCAGTGAAAAAATGATCCTGAACGCCAGGCATGATGGTGCACGCCTATAATTCCAGAGCCCAGGTGACTGAGGCAGAAGGATCCCAAGTTCAAAGTCAGCCTCAGCAACTTAGTAAGTCCCTAAACAACTCAGTGAGTCTTGTCTCTAAATAAAATACAAAAAGTGATGGGGATGTGCCTCAGGGGTTACATGCTGCTGGGTTCAATGACTGGTACCAAAAAAAAAAAAAAAAAAAAAAAAAAAAAAAACGGATTCTGAAACTAAGCTCAAGTTCAGAAGGAAAGAGAAAGAGAGAGGACTGGAAAAAGGGGGCTGTCTTAAATGTACCATTCAAATGTCCTGATGCTCTGAAAGTAGTTACATAGTAAATCAGAAAAAAAAAGGAATATATACCTGAGTTCCCTTGATAGTAGAACATTTAGTTTTTCTAAATGCATCTGCAACTTGAAACCCTTTACACTAGGGAACAGGCATTTCCAAGAATAGACCTGGATGACTTATTTGTCTTTATTGGAATGAATTCATGAGGACATTGATTAGATATTTATACAACATGTGGTTTCCTGAAAAGTACAAGGAAAAATGTCATTTTTCTCTTTTGTCAGGAGTACCTGGGCTTATGCTAAGCAATTGGGCTAACACTAGGCATCCTGTGAGTACGGATAATGATTCTGTTTTTATTTTTACTATTAGAAATTTTATAGGCAAGTATTTTGTTCTGATGCTAGTAAATGTATTTGGGGAGTTTTACAGAATTATTTGTGCCTTATAACTCAATTCTTGACTTTATTTTCTGTTTCTTGTTTGGCCTTTGTCTTTCATTTCTTATCCCCTTTGTTCTAGTTTTATTTCATTTTCTTGTGTGTGCATGTATGTGTACACATATGAATATATGAATATATGAATATATCACCTTAGTTTCTCTGGGAAGAAAGCATGATGTACATAAATCAGCATTAAAATCAATTAATTGAAAATGCTTAGTAACTGCAATACAGACATTTTTTCTATACCATGCATTTTTATAATTCTTGCTGAAAATTTTTTTGAGTACCTATTATCTTTCAGGCAATTATCAAGATGCTGGGGCACCAGCAGAGAAAAAGTAAGACAAAAATAATTAGTAAATCCTGACAACAGTTAAGAGGTTGTGTTAGAAGTAATAAAATGCACTCGTAGCAATAACCCTAAGTGATTTTGTTTTAATTTTCATAACAATGGGTGCCAACTTGATAAAAATAGACATGTATGGCTGCATTAATGGTCCTCAGAAATTAAAACTCTAGAAATGGAAAAGTTGCCCTTGGTCAAAAGTCCATTATTAAAAAACAGAAGCTTGTTGAAAGGTGTTTATTTTAATAAACATAAAATTATAGCCATAATAAGAAAACACCTTTGTCAGAGGAATTACTAAAAGCGAAATGACAAGAATATGAATGCCTCTGTTACCTAGTCTTTCTCTGTTTTCTTATTGAAATATTTGAACACAATTTTTATATAATGCTGCTTATTAGGAATAAAGCCACCATATCACATTGAGAGTGAAATATGTGTTTCTATGAAATGAAGCGTTAAGAGGAGTGACTACAAAGTATAAAGACTTTTAAAAAAGGAAAAAAAGGCAAAAATATTCCACTTTCCAGTTTTTGCCATTTCAATTCAATGAATGATCACTTCATTATACTGGATGTACTTTGATAAGTTTTCCTTTTGATATTTAACTAATTGGAAAAATTTTAAATTTATTGAAAAAAATAATACAAGGCATTCCCATAAACATTTCATTGTTTTTTTTCTAATATTAACCACTTACATAATCATGACACATTGTCAAAACTAAGAAATTATCATTGGTATATTTTTATTAGTCAAAGCAGAGACTTTATTAAGATTTTCACCAGTGCTCTTTGATTTTCCTGTGATCCAATCTAGCATATATCACATTTCATTTAGGTTTGAACCATTTGGAGAAATCAGAGTGAGCATTTGTGAGACGAAGAAATTAATGTTGGTATATTACTATTAACCAATGTTAATATCAGACAGAGCTGGTCTTCAAGTACTGAGTATTGCATGATGGATACTTTTGCAAAAGTAGGTTAACTGCACTGAAACTTGTTTTATTCATTTGCCAAATAAGTTGATTTAGTTTGTGACCATACATATTTCGGAAGTATATCATAAAGATTTAATAAAATGATCCATGTAAACTATTTACACACTGACTGACACATAAGCTCTCAATAAATGTTCATTCCCTAGTAAAGTCTTACACGTTTTCTTTTCAGAAACTCTCAACTCAACCCTGAGGTGCTAACTCATGCAAAATTTTAAAATCTTCCAGTGTGTGCCAAAGTGCAGATGGGTTAGGAAAGTGTACAACTTTGGCTGCAGTGACCTGGAAATATAAGAGCAAAAAATGAAAAATTGAGGAAAGCTTTTCAATACATACTGTGAAGGTTCTTATTGGTTAGGTCCATTTTTATATGGAATGACATTCAGGGACAAGGGTAAACTATAAGCAAAACTGACAAAGTGTACTAGACTACTACTCCCTATAGTGCTATATAAAACTTTTAATGCAGAATCTAGATCTATAATAATGATCAGTGATCTAAAGGAAATTCAAAATTTAAGGCATTAGTTCTATTATTTCTTTTTGTGCAATATGCTACTTTAGTTAATTTTAAGAATGGCTCATTTCAACACATTATACAGTTTCTAAATTTTTCTAGTTTATAGTTTGTAAGATGTGATACTTGGTTTAAATTAACATGGGATTTTGATATTTTTACCAAATTCGTTTCATGCTTCATCTGCAAAAAAACAAAGTAAGTGACTTAAATCTTGACCTGCCAGTGGTCCTTTGAACCACTATGTAAATTCTAGAATTTCCTTTCTTTTTCAACTCAAGCCCTAAATCACAGGGGCTCTAATAGTGTCTCACCCCTGTTTTGCAAATGTTATTGCTTCTTAGGTCAAAATAAAATAACTAATCAAAACTTCATTGTGATTATTTTCTAAATAAAGTTGGTAATTTCTTTATTCTTTCATGTACAGTTTTGTTTTTCTACTGCAAATTAGAAATGAACTGTAATTCAGTAAATTTTAGAATGGACAAGAATTATATCACTTTATCATAGTACAAAGAAAATAATCACACATGATGTGGAAAGTCACTTGCTGATTGTAATATCTTCATGCTTAGTGGGTTTGAAGATTGTTTCATGTGTTTATTTGAGGGACAGTATTGAAAACAATAGATGAAAGTTGTTACCATAGAGTGATCTAATATTGGTTGAAGTTAGAGAAAGAATTCCTTATTTGATCAAAATAACTATTTCAATTATAACTCTAATATAACAAATAAATGAAAAACCAGTCCTCATTTATTTGCAATATAACTATCATGCTAGCAATTTACTCAAAGTTACAGTTATAAGTTGTAGCTTGGATTTTGCACTAAAAATTATTCTGTATATTGAATTGTAAATTGCTGCTTTGAATAAAATATCTTTTTTGCTTTCAATAAACCTGCTAGTTAGTATTTCAATAGAGCTATCAATAATAAAAAAAATCCATTTCCTTTTCTTTAACTTTTATTTTTGCTTCTTGCTTTGCTGTATCACAATAAAAACCTGTATTTCTTGAAAATCACCCAGATGCATGCGATTTCATTATATTAGAATACATTCTTGAACAATATTCATAATGATCTGAGCAAGTATTCCTCTTATTAAAAAGGTTGTTTATCCTAACATACTTACCAAAACAACAGGGTATTGTGATAAATATAGCATACATTCAAAATAGCAAATAACATGCTTTGAAACAATGGGGAAAGGTAGTTGTAAAAGAAACATGAAGAATCACTGCCTAACAAACGTCCGGACACTGAGGGCAGGAATTGTGAAGCACCTGTAATCACTGCTTTAGGATGAAGTGAAACATGATAGTTTGAGGATAGCATTTGAAAACATCTCGCTATTCTGCAAACATTCAATTATCCACTCAATTACAGCTTAAATCTTAGAACTCATCCTTTCTAGAATGGGGAAGATAGATTGTTCTTTTATGTTTACTTATATACTTTTATATTATTTTAATTAGTATTTTAATCAGTTATTACCTTTAAAAAGAAAAAACAATGTAAAAGCATTCCCTTTTCAACCAATAGGAATTTGTGATCATCAATTAGAAGGATTCCTAGAGTTAGGAAATTATATTTTAAAAGTCTCTTTTCTAAAGGAAAATTAGAATAGTCTGTTTTCTTCCTTGCAAAATAATGATAGAAAAAATAAACTTCCTTATGGCAATCAGTGATGTGAGCTTTTAGTTGTTCATTTCTATATACAGAATAGTCTCACTATCACTATACCAGATGCTATGGTCATGATAGCTAATAAGACAAACCCCCTGCTGCTCAAAATGCTCGTATTCACAATAGAGAAGAATAGGGTTATGGAAGAATTATAAAAAGCATTACAACATAGAATCAGAATAGAACATGACCTGCAAAATTACCTTGTACTTCTTAACTTGTTAATATGTAGATACAAGAAATAGAGTATGGAAGTCTCTTCAACTTCATTTGTGTATGCAGTTTAACTATGGGTCAAATTATAGACACACTCAGAATTCTTTGAATTAAACTACATGTGATTAAGTGTTTTAAAAAATAGAAGACTTTTTTTAAGAGAAAAGTAACAAAGCAGAATTTCACCATGCCTTGTTCACTAGCATATTTAAAGGATAAAATAATCAAATGGAAAACCATCAGTATAGAGTAAACTTACTGGTAGACTTTATCTAGATCTGGAATCTCCTCTGACCAGACAAAACCTTCTTGCTCTATGTTACTCTGACTTCAACATTTTCCTTTCACATTCTAACCACAGCATTTTAGTGATGTTCTAGGTCAGGGGCTATATCTTCCTGGCTTTATCTCCACTTCTAGTGGAGGACCTAGTGCAGTACCTAGTGCAGAGTAGGACTAATTAAATATTTGGTAATTGATTAATCAATGAAGCACCCAGTTATGGTTTAATACCACTGGTACTAACAACTCATCAAATTTGTAACTTCCCTGACCCTGAATCTGAACTTAGTCAAATACATGTTAAAATATGTCATCCTGTTGGAATTTTTTTCAAGGAGAAAGTTCGTTCACAAACATATAATACACTAATCAAGTTTATCCATCAAGATAAATACTTAAATTGAAATTATACCTTACACATTGAGCACGTCTCCACTTAGTCGATGTGAAGTAGATTTTTAAGAGGCCAATAATCTTTACTTAGAGGGACTAAACATCCTTTTTGAAACTGTGGAGTTAAGGATCAGTTCTTTAAAAATTCTAGCTAAAGGATTGCCACTCTTCAAAGAACTGATTCAGATACCAACTTTATCACACCTTGTAATTTTTAAGTCAATATCTATTTTGAGAACTGGAATAAAGCTTTTGAAACTGTCTTTAAAAATATAAAGTGTGCCTGAAATGTATGTATTCATGTGTGGTTAAAAGGATTTTATGAATTCACTGATTGTCATCTACTTTAAATATTAATGAAGTACGTCATTAGAAAATGTTCTCAGAAATGAGGTTAATTATTTTTAATCTGATGCATTTACTTTCAAATATAATGATGCTATAAGACTGTATAAAACAATGTTAATGTGAGGTTTGAAAATTATCCTGTATATTCAGAAACCAAAGGAACTAATATGAATAATTGAGAATGAATATTTTGCCATTTGCAAACTCTCTTGCCAATAACTGACATCAATTCTAGTGATAATTCACTAGAGACAACATATATAGGCTTTATTTTTTAAAATAATATGTACCACAGAGAGGGGCTAGGTACTAAAATAATTTAAATTCAATACATATAAAATATATTAATAATTTGAGTATAGGTACCCGTTATTGGACTGAATTATGTCCTGCCAAATTTCACATGTTGATATTCTAACATTTGGTACCTCAGAATGTGACAGTATTGGGAGAATAGAACACTTACAGACATAAATAAGGTTAAATAAGGTCTTCTGGGTAGTTCTTATCCAATGTGACTGGTAGCCTTATAAAAAAGGAGTTAGCACACAGATGCATGGTGGAAGACACAGGGAAAGAGGGACATCTGTAAGTCAATAAAAGAGACCCCAGAATAAAATCAACCTTGCCATAAGTTCTAATGTTCTATACTAGGGTAACTACAGTTCATAATAACCTATTAAATATTTTATGAAGAACTGGAAGAGAAGAGGTAAAAGGCCCCAATCACCAAGTAATGATAAGGAGATGGAAACATTCATTATCCTGATTTAATCAGTACATATTGTACACATGTACTGAAATATCACATTGTACCTCATAAATAGGTATAATAATTATGTTAATAAATATTTATTAAAAATATTTAAGAAGTTGAAAATGTTAACTACTCTGGTTTGATCATTGTATACTCTATAGATATAACAAATTATCCACTGTAGTCCATAAATTTGTATAATTAAAATAATTCTTAATGAAAAGTAAATAAGTTCTTGAATTTATAAAATATCAACTCTGATTGATATGAGACTTCTAGCTTGTAGAGCTGTTCGAAAGTAAATTTTTTTTGTTTGTCTAAGCCTCCTAGTCTCTAGCACTTTGTTACGGCAGTCCTATGAAACTAAAACAATAGTGTTTCCTTTTTCAGGTGAATAATCTATTATGAAACTGGTGATCATACACATTTATAGCAAATAATTACATTACTGGGCTTCCTCCACCCCTGTATAGGTTTTGAGAAACAGCTTCAATATACTTTTTTTGTGATGGTATATTTATGAATTTTAAATATTAAATGCTACTCCCCAAATATAATGGACAGACTAAAGCTATTCAATTACCTTTCCTTAGGGGTGAAGAACATGGTTGATTCTTTCTTTTACTTAGTGGATTCACTTACAATGGCAGGATTTCCCTTGGATACAGTAGGCAGAAATATATTGGAAAAAAATAAAACAAGAGGTTTATTTCTCTTGAGCCAAGGAGAGACTGCAATGAAACACCTTTGTACTTTTAAGGGAAAGGCAAAATGTAATAATAGGATTCTGCCAGAAAAGGAATGGTAACTTTCTCTGAAGGCTCAAAACTAGCTTCTTCGGTACTTCCTTGTAGATCTATTCAGACAAAAGGGAATATGAGGAACTTGGTTGGTTTGCAATTTTTCTTTAGATTTGCTACTCCGTGTTGTTTTAACATGGCCTCTCACTTATTTATGAAGGTGTCTTGAATTATTTGTATCATTCCATTTGCCTGCTGTCTACTCACATTATTTCAAGGTTAGTCTCTGAATTCATTAATATTTGGTTCAGAATGATCATTTTTGATTTCCCAGTTGTAACGAAAGAGGCTGTGCCATTTTTTAATATCCGTCAGTATCACATTTCTCCAAGGTTTTTTAGTAACAGGTAAGGAGATTGAAAATAGCAGATTGTAGTCTTCTCTGACACTATTCATCACTTAAGAAAACACAACTATGAGACATTCGATTTCTCTGGGTTCTCTTCAAGGAGCGTGTTCCAGAAAAACTTTATACATTTCCTAGGTGGGTTGCAAATCTACATTTAAAGTTTAATTCATGAATTGATGTTGCAAACATTTACTGAATACAAATTTTGGATGAGAGGTTGGGTAGGGGCCCAGGAAAACTCTTATAATTTTGCCAGTCAAAAAACAAAAACAACAGCAAAACTATGATGATATTGCTTCCAGGATTTAAAAAATGTGTAATTTTGAATTGTATTTCATATCATTGAAAAGAGTAAATGATTTTGATTCAGAAGCTTCTCAAACTTGTTTTATTAGCATCTTGAACTTTCATAATTTTGAAGTTTTTTTTTAAATATCAAATTATTTACAGAATAATACTCCCGTTTCTTTATAGGTAACCAGTTTTATAATCAAAATTAGATTTATTTCCTTCATTAAAAATGGAAAATATAATACCCATCTTATGTTTTTTTTATTTGCAATAAATATGTGTTTGCACATGAACATATATAAATATATACCTATATATAAATATAGATGCAATGCATATATGAAGGTGTCCACAATATATGTATATACATGTACACATTGACCACATAACATTTCAGTCAATGGTAGACTGCATATAAGTCAGTGATCCTGTAAGTTTATATCACCCTGTGACATCATATTCATCTTAGTTTTTGTAAGTTCCCTCAGTGGTGTTCCCACAATGACAAAATTGTTTAACAATGTATTTTTCAGAACATATTCCTATAGTTAAGTAGCAGATGACTGTGTATGTGCATATATGTATATAATATATATATATATGAATGTATATATGTACCATGTATATATATTTTTTTCTGAAAAGTGGGTTTTTGTTATTAAATGTTTACCAGAGATTCAATGTATGTTTCTCTCACTGTATGAATGTCCACACATGTACACACACACACACACGCACACACACATACGCACACACTGTAATGCTCTGGCAAATGATTGCTATCTAGAAAAGCCCTGTTATGTAATGTTGCTGATTTCCCTGGTATAAGTATTCCCTTTGGGGCGAATTTCAACTATCAACATTATGTCTACCAGTTCACATAATCTCTGAAAACTTAACAATTGAGTTTGGGGTCTAGTATAAGCCAGTTCTAGTCACTACCATACTATGATCCAACCATGAGGTATAGCACTAGAGATAAGTAGGAACTATATAAATGGCAATTTTTATTCATAACTGAAATATTAACATGTATAAGGAGAAGGAAAGAGAGAAGAAATACATTAAAGATTATATGTTCTCTGCTTATTACTCATGATGCGAGCCAGGAGATTAATTTCTGGCCACTCTCTTTAACAATTCCTTATAATGACTGGGGTGGAGTGGAGCAGAGAGCATCAGAGGAAGGTATGTATCTCAATACATAAATTTAATGGTGTGTTCCCAAGCCTTAAAGGGTGCAAAATGGGTTTCACCATTAAACAACACATGTACCTATTATTTATTAGGATGTCCAGACAAAATACAACACAATGTTTATTTTTGTTTGTTTTTGTCTAGATTTTATGCTGTCATTATTCCTTTCTAAATGCCATAGAAAACAATGTATGCATACAGTCACTTGATAGCAGTGTTAATGTAATAAAGACTATTTTATATGGTCATGTTGCTTAAAAAAAAAAAAACAGCTTTTCGAGTTCATTTTTAAGCAGACACGAAATAGCATTAGTAGGATTTCATGTGAGAAGCAGACTGAGTTAGAGACAAGCTGGGTTTAAGAAAAACTCACAATTAAATAAAAAGAAAACTATGTCTTATGGGAAAAGAAAACCTACTTACTTTATTTTGAGACTTTGTTTTCCCTAAAAATGCACTTTGAAAAAATTCTAAACTAAAGGAAGCAAACATGCCCTGTGGAGAAAATTGTATTGTTGTCAGTTCAAGATACACTTATATGCTTATAAATATGTGGATAATAAGAAAGGGATGAAGGGGTTCCTGTCAACAGAGAGTCAGTTTGGTTTCCAATCCATAAACTTTGGGGATGGTTTCAATAGAAATGGAGGTTACCAATTTAAAGTTTTTCATTTTTTTTTTTAAATCAATCCTATGTCATGTACTGGATTGGTAGTTGGACCATCTGAATATAGCAGGACAATAGGGTACAGACTATGTACTGCTTAGATTCAGTTACAGATTCCACCTCATGACACTACTCTCTGTTATTCCTAGTCAGCATTAGGCATCCCTTCCCTATGTCCCATAAAATCTGGTGTTTATTGTTCCCATTGCATTTATTAAATCTTATTAAAGTTATCTTTTAAGTAGTTTATATACTGCATTGACCTGAATTTCTGGAGAGAATAAGACTGCTCATATTTAAAGTATGGATGAAAGTTATTTCTAGGCAGAAACTGAGTAGAAAAGTCAATGAGAAATCTCAAAATTCTGCTCTCCTCCCCTCCCCACATTTCCTAGCACTATTCATTAGCTTTGACTTAAGAAATATGTGCATCCACTAGTGCTAGTGCCTGCGGAATAATTCCAGGACACCACAAATCCCTGCTGAAATGAGAAGTTGATGCAACAGGTATTGACCTTCAGCATTTGTTTACAATTTGCATACTACTAAAAGCCAGACTCTCAAAGCTACTTCTTCCTCACAGTATAGAGACAACTCTATTGTTTTATTCTGTTTGTGCTGTGATAAAAAAGTACCTGAGACTAAGTAATTTATAGAGAGGAAAAATTGATTTCACATTGTTGTGGAGACAAGAAAGTCAAAATTAAGACATGAGTAGGTTGTGTTATCTGGTGAGTTCTGCTCTCTGCTTCCAAAATGTGTGTCCTCACACCATGGAAGAGCAGAAGAGAACAAACCATAACTCTGTGAGATCTCTTTTATCAGGGTCTTAATTCCACTCAGGAAAGAGAAATCATCATGGTTTAAATGCCTCCTAAGTGGCACACCTCTGAGTATTACCACACTGAAGTTTTGATGTCTGAATTTTGAAAGGGACACATTCTAACCATAGCATCAATCTGAGGTATTGCCTGGTATAGTAATTAGCAATGTTTCTCTGATGTCTGTGACACACTGCATGAAAGATAACACTTCTTAATTCATTGTTTGGACCAAAAGCTGGTCTAGTATCCACCTTTTAACGCTTGCAGAGCATTTATCATTTACAAAGTTACCAGTAGCCTAAGGAAATTTTACCTCATTACCTTAAATCTTAGCTTCCTATAGAATAGAGTTGATATTTATGAAAGATAAAGCAGGTTGACTAATATTTAACTATTAGAATGAATAAAAAATTAATAAGAAAAAAGATCAAATAAGAATTTAAATATGTGTATCTGAGGTAGACTGGGATGTAAAGCAGAATACTAACATGAAACAATAAGAATAAGTAAAATAACTATGCAGAAAAGTTAGGTCTGAAAAATATAACATTTTAAAATTCTTTAGAAAGCTCAACAAATGGATACATTAATCACAGTAGGTATGTGTGTCTTGACATTCCCTTTTTGTCCTCTCTTGATTCATTCTCCAGATTTGTC
Source organism: Sciurus carolinensis (assembly GCF_902686445.1). Classification (NCBI taxonomy): domain Eukaryota; kingdom Metazoa; phylum Chordata; class Mammalia; order Rodentia; family Sciuridae; genus Sciurus; species Sciurus carolinensis. Next base: position 53,717,607 of record NC_062213.1, on the reverse strand, counting down.
CACCTTGTTCTTACTCCATGAATTATGTATTAAAAGAAAAAATTGCCCTCTTACTTTTTTTTAGCATTAGTCAATGGCTGCACCATAGGAGTTCAGAGGAAGAAGACATGATTCATATATTCCTGTGGCTCCTCTACTGCCTACAATGGTTTTGCTGTGGCTGGTACTTCCCTATTAAATTAGAGTTGGTGTTGGTAACTGTTCTCCCTTGTCTTTCAGGTACAGAGTGGTAACAGCCAGATGTTGCTACCACTAAAGCATTTGACTATGCTTTATTGGCTTCCCTTAGCCCTTCCTACACCTGTGAAAGTGATCTTTTCATTAAACCATTATCAATCACCACTTTTGAAGGTACTTACATGTTTCTTGGACCCTGACCAATATCTTACTTAACACTAGTGACCAAGGAAATAGATCTTTAAAATAGAATTTTAAGATTTAGACTTTATATGTTTGAAGAATGCACTAATTACTCCTAACCTGAAGCAAATATATGATCGCCCACCGCCCGTGGGGACAATCACAACGCGTACGCTTTTCTTGATCACAGGAACCAAAAGGGCTTTATTCCACAAGTCTCAGACTTATATTGAGAACATCAGCCTATCAGAGAGTACACTACCAGGAAAGTCAGCCTATCAAGGAACAGTCTCCAGGCAGATACCAGGATCGCCTCATGTACAACAGCCAACCAGAGTTACTTCCTAAAACTTGTATATGAGTGCAGCTATGTCTGGCAAGCTGCCAGGCGCCATCTTAGAGATCAGGCCACTGTGCGACTCTGGGGCCCTCAGAGCCCGCCCCTGACACAAATAGAGAACCTATAAACCACTGACACAATGGCATGAGATATAGTACAGGTGGCGGTCAGGATGATGGGAGACCCAGTGGCTGAACCATTAAGTTACTGTGGTGATGCAGTGGTTTCAAATACTGTGGTGAGTTACTATAGCGTTTTAAGTATTGACCATGGGAAGAGTACATGGAGTAAAGTTCACTGAAAGTCATTATGTATTTATGACTGCTTTCCCACATAAAGCAGTTTTCTGTTGGAAAGGTATGGCAGAAAATTGGTAGATGTGAAGGCTTTGAAGATTGAATCCAAAAGCGACCTTAAGTTAAAGATAAAATACCAGATAGTCTCAAATTTTAATGTGAATATGAATCATCAATATCTGTCAGTAGGTTGGATTCTGGGATTCTTTATTTCTACCAAAGTTCCAGGTGTTGTCAGTGTTGCTGCTTTACATATGCAAAACTGTAGAAGAAAGCCAAAATATTCAGAGTAGGAAAGTCAAATTGGAGCTATTGTGTACAGTCTTTTCAGTTTCTCCTTTCTTAATCATAGCTTCCAGGAGAATTCAGGAGAGAGTTTTTCATCATGACATTAAAATATGTCTCATGACAAAGTAGCCTCCTTGAAAAGCTTTTTATTGGTGGCCACTATAGGCTGCATAAGGATTCAAGAGGTAGCTTGTGAATTTGGACTCCTGATATCAATAGGAATGTGGAGAAGCAGAGGCCAGATGTCTGTGCCTGATCATCGGGAAAAAATCATAGGGATAGAACTTTTCAGTTCAATGAGAATCTGTGGCAATGACTAGACAATTGTTGGGTCTGTAGAAATAAAGCAGTTGGACAGCATAGAAGACTGTTATTGGTACATATTAACAGAAAAAAATAGGTGTATGGTCAGACATTAAACTTAAATCAATCTGTCACTCTATTTCCAGAAATAAGTCAGACCTCAAATTATTTAATTAGCTAGGGAGTCTTGTTCCTTTGGGGATAATTATGAAACATTGTTAGAAATATATTATGTGATTCTATCTCCAAACCCTCTGCAGAAATGCTAACTGCCATTTTCTAGGGAATGGGGGACATTCAGATTTTCTAAGAGGTTATAAATATTGGCACCATGCAATGATAAATTCTATAGACCCAAAACTTCACTGTAGTTCCTGACTTAGTGTGAGATTTTAGGTCATAAGTAGGCGCTCTGCCAGCATGTACTTCCCCATCTAACTACTAGAAAAAAAGCCTAGCTCTTTATTATTTTCTAGTTCCAGATATATTTATTCTTCTGAAATGATTCTTTCCCTGGATACTTGAATTACAGATAGGGAACTACCAATGTGAGAAGGTAAATGAAAGTCTCTGGGAGAGTTGTAACCTATTCCCTGATGAGATATGGATACCCTTTAAACTCAGTTATTCAAGTACATTGAAATGACTATAGATTGTTGCATATTCCAATCAGTAAATTAGAGTAATTTTAGTTTTCATTCCAAAGTTAGTGCCTTTACTGAAGTAAATCAAAAGAGTCACTCCATGATACTGTTGGCTTAGAAAATGCTGTTTTTGATTCCTATCAGCAAAGATAAGAAAGTTTCCTTCTTATGTTAAGAATTACAGTGCCTCTTTACTGTAGGATCATCAGTGAGCATCATTTTGGTTTAATGTCTTCTTTCATACTACAGGCTGGGGAACCTTTATCACTTTTGTACAAATCAATTCATTTGGTCCCTGAAGTGGAGGCAGTAGCAGTCATACTATATTGAATGTCTTCCCTCTCTTTGTCCCCAATATCTAACACACAAACATAGGATTTTAGGTTTTGATTGGGAATATACTTGAATTATCACTGTAAGATAATACAAAAGTTGATAGGAATTTTTATGTTTCTCTGTTGGAAATACAAATTTTCAGTGGAGAAAGGGCAAGAGAGGAAACTGGAGGATGAAGATTGGGTAACATTGAATAGTCTCTGACCATCTGACTTTTCTCTTTGTTCTGCACTCTATCATGTTTATAGGAAATGAAAACTAACCAATATGGTATTTAAGAGATTGTTATGTGTCTGTCCATTTATGTATCTTGTATTTGTTTCCTCCCAGTAGAGACCATAAGCTTTTATTTGTGATTTTCTTGTCCTGAAACATTAAAGTAGAATTATGGTTAAATATTTAACTTATTTCTTTCCCCTTGTCAATATCTCAGACCCAGTCTTGCTCCAAAGTAATGACATACTATATCATCTTTGTTCCCACCATTGTCTTAGGTACTCACACATATCAATAGAAAACTGGAAAAAAATAGAATGTGGAATGGGGAAAGTAGGTGATACCCATGACCTCTAAGAATATATGTTCAACCTAGAAATCATAATGAAGTAAGGGACTAAGAGAAGAGGGTAAGCAAAACACTCACATGTAGAATGGAGTGAGGAAGGCAAACCTAATTAGTCTTTTTTGCATTATACTACACAAAGGTATGTGTGCTCCTAAAGTAAAATTTTGGAGATCTGAATATCAAGAAATTCCAGTTTTCAAGTTCAGATAAAGGAAAAGTGTACATTGTGTTTTCTTAAAGGTTCATTGTCATTTTTAAAATCTGCTATTATCTCTAAAAGAGAGCATTTGTATCTTTGGATGTTAGAAATAAATCAAAATGATGACGATGATGATGACAATGATGATGATGAATTGTAGATGTTCAGAGACGGGTTTGTTGAGGGTGAGGGCGAACGATGCCTACCCTACCTAACCTTACCCAGCACGCTTACTCAGGCATCGGAGATCGAGCTCTGAAGGCATGGATCTAATTTTATTTAGGGTTGCACAGGACATATAGAGGCACATTATCCAATCAGGTTAACATGCTTGTTGAAGTATAACAGAGTCAGCCTGTAGGTGAACTATACGTCAAGGGTCCAGGTAGTGTAAACAAACCAAGCATGCCTAAGCTTTCTGCCCAGCAACAGGTCTGAGACAAATGACTGGGGGAATGGCAAGCTCCTGCACACAGCATGAGGCAAGGCAGTGCCATGGAACTCACATCACAGCTTGCAGGGATGCATGACAGAGCGAGGCCTCCCCTCAGCTCATAGCTCAGCATTAACAACTGCAAAGACCTTCATTCCATGGCAAGTCTTTACCATTACCTCAGTTTCTCTGTTCAGACTGTTTGGCTTACTTAGACCATGGTGTCAGTGAATGCTGTCAGATAAGCTTGATGAATGTTCCCTACAATGAATATTTTCTTTATCCTCCGGCAGTGATCATATTGTTGCTGATCATTGTTTTCCTGTTTTTGCTCTGAGAGTCTTCATCTTGCATACAATTACAATACAGACATTTCATTAAACACATTGAAACCCTAAAAGGACTCATGTAAGACTGTGTAGTGTAGAGTTCAGACATCAGTTTTTCTGGGTTTAATTTTTGCCTCTATATCATATACAGTGTATCTTGAGAAAAGTTATGTAAATTTTCTGGGCTTCCACTTTTGTATGTGAAAAATGGGGCTAATAACTTCATAATCATACTGTTGCTAATCAATGGAAATAGGTGAAAAACACTTAATATAGTGTACAGCACATAATGATCACTGAAAAATCTCCAGTTTTGGGGGCATTCTGATTTTGCTGGTAACATAGAGAGGAAAATGAAATAACATGTTTATGGGTTCCTGGTGAGTAAGATATATTAAAGTACATACCACTATACCATATGGAAAGAAGAAGTGAGAGAAAAGTCTGAGTCGATGCTGAGATATTGAACATAGCTCTAAGGGAAGCTTACCTGTTGGAGAACAAGATGGATGAGGAAATCTATGTTGAAAACAATGAGGAGGCAGACAGCACTCTTGTTTTCTTTCATTGCTTTTAAGAATGGAAAGTGACTATGGTTAGCAATAAGCTCAGGAAAGCCATTTGTATTGTAAAGGCAATTCACTCCAACTCGAATTTGCTGACTGGTCCAATTCATATAAAAAATTAATAGAAAATTTCTTGTCCCAAAGTTCCAATGCATTGTATTTTATTATTCCCACCATATTTTTCCTAATTGTCTTTTGCTAACATGAATAATAACTGCTTATTTTAGAAAGATAAATAGTATATCAAACATCAGATATTCAAAAAGTTTAATTTTTCTCCATCTCTTCCCTCAATACTACTCTATTGCAAAGATCAGCATTTGCTTACAAATATTCTATGCCTTTATCTATTGCTATAAATTCATTTGGAAATACAGATACAAAGAGAATATCCATATAAATGCATGCCTATTTGTAGTACTTTGCTTATTTTTCCTCAGTTCATTTTATGAAAGTAGGATTATACTGTACAAGGTTCATTATGTTAACTCAGTGGCATATCCAGATGTGTTTCCAAGACAAAGCATGCTCAGACTAGAGTGGCCTCAGCTGTTAATTAACTTTGTTTTTTATTTCGTTTGTAATGCCAATCAGAGTTTCTGAATAGCACAAGGTTTATCTAATTAATACCATTCTGGTGAAGAGAAAAATTATTGGACATTTAAAATATTTCTATGATTATTTCAGCTTTTGGAAATGTTGAAAATAGTTTGAAGATCATTACTAATTTCTCAGTTGCTGAGGGTTTATGTATTCAAACTATAAACTACTAGATTTACCTTTTTAAACTGGAAATTAAAATAAATAACAATTAGAAACAGAAATTGTTATTTCAGAATCCCTACTGAGTAGGATAAAAATGTTAAATGGATCATTGTACACGTTACCTAGTTGCTTTAGGAAAGTGTTGATTAACACTTAATTCAACTATTTTACTTGATACTGCAAAATTATAGTATAGTATAAAATGCAGTGTACTGTATTTTATTTCAGTAAAATATAGCATAAATTCTAGAGTAATAAAATAGAAATATAATTTTGAAAAAATTGCACCATTTTAACAGTTTAATTATTTAACCTTGAAAAATATGTAAATTAAATGTCCATATAACCATATACATTTTTAAATATATATGTGTATGTGTGTGGTATTTATGTTTGTGCACACAAATGTGATTCAGCTACCTTGTTTATAGCTCCTGAACTGTAAAACACAAAGAAAGACTGGCAAATCAGATCCACAAATCAGACACCAGGGCAACTATCAAAATTTGCTAACATTTTCAAGGAGATGGTGTGAGATACAAGAAATGCATTAATTAGTTCTACATATCCATGCTGATTCCAATACTTTATTTTCCCAAATTAAGCTATAATTTGCCTTCGATTTAACATGAGGTCTGTTTTAGTAAATTTTTTTGCTGCTGTGACTAAAAAGATCTGACCAGCACAATTGTAGAGAAGGAAGAGTTTATTTGAGGGCTCATGGGTTTCAGAGGTCTCAATCCATAGACAGCTGGCTCCATTTCTCAGGACTTAGGTGAGGCTGAACACCATAATGGAAGAGTGCGGCAGAGGGAAACAGCTCAAATCATCGGGGAGCAGAGAAAGACTCCATTCTCCAGATTCAAAATATATACCCCATAGCCATGCCCCAGTTCCCACCTCCTCCAGTCACACCCTACCACTTCAATTAATCCCATCAGGGAATAATTCACTGATTGGGTTAAGACTCTTAAAACCCAATCATTTCTCCTCTGAACCTTCCTGAATTGTCTCAGATGTGAGACTTTTGGGGACACCTCTCATCCAAGCCATGACAAGGTCTTTAAGTATGCATATGATAATATCACTACACAAAATTGAATTATATTGGATTTAAACTTTCTGAATTTTATATGAGAATTACCACATGGTCTATACATTGTTTTCTAGGAGCACAGGTCTCTAAACACATAGATTTGAGTTGTGTTATAAGCAAAACTGCATTCTACAGATAAGGAAACTCCCACTAGCAGAGACCATGCGTGTGTTTGCCATGTGTTCTTACATTAGTGACTTTTCAAGAGATTCTGACTTAGTTACATGTCTTCCTTCTCTGAATGGACACCCCTCATCAGGCAGGAAAGAGTGGATTTCAAACCTGTGGTTAACCCTTTCCTCTTCAATGGTGAATTTAAAAAAACAAAAACCCCTAACTTGTCTCTCAATTCCAGTATTATATTCTCTTTACAAATCAGGGTTTTTTAGTAATTTGTTCAATTATATACAGCATCATCATTTAACTCAATTAATGAAAAAGTTCTTTTACAGTCTACTATAAAAGCAACCCAAATTAATATGAGATGATTCAATGTTAAATGCCTTGACTTCAGTTTCAGAGAATTGAGTTTGCCTATCTTTAAAACCCAAATGATTCAGGGTTGGGTATTGTTTCATCACATCAAGCATGACTTCCTCAAATAAAATCTAGGAATCGCTGCTGGAGGATTATAGAAATTATGTTTCCTTAAGGGAGTTAATGAGATGATAGGAAGGATATAGTGATAAATTTTCACACCCTTACTACTGCTGGTTAAGGCCTCAGCTGGCATTTTCCTCTTCTACTACACATCCTGAATGCTAATTACTTTCTGCTAGTCAAAAATGCTGCAGTTCTTAGTGACTTACTTAATGGGGGTTCCCAGACTCTTCTCCTGAGCTGTGAGTCCTTTCCTCCATGATGTTTTAAGACATAGTTTTTTTATTTGTTATGAAGTGAACAATAGAGCAAAACATAATGTTAAAGCTGATCATGATGGTTTCAAACAATTTTGCATCAAAAAATTAGTCTAACAATTTCATGGTTAAGGACATGAGACAACTAGAATTATCTTCAGCTAGAGTGAAACTAAAGAGATTTATGAAACTAACATCTGAGTAAGAGATTCTGTTGCAAGTCAATTAGTTTCTATATTTTTGCTTTTAAAAAAATAATGAAACATGTTATCTGATACATTCAAATAACTTTTGAAAATAATTTTGGCATAAAAAAATGTATAGACCAATGTTTCAGAGTAGAGAGCCCAGAACTAGGTCCACACATTTATGGTCAATTAGTTTTTGACAAAGGTGCCAAGAATACACAACAGGAAAAAAAAAATAGTGTCTTTAATAAATGGTGCTCAGAAAACTGGATGTGCATATGCAGAAAAATATAATTGGATCTTTTTCTCTAGTCATATACAAAACCAAACTCAAGATGGATTAAAGACTTAAATATAAAACCTAAAACTATAAAACTACTGAAAGAAAATGCAAGGGGAAAACTTCATGACATTGTTCTGGGGATTGATATATATATATATTTTTTACCTCAAAGCACAAGTGAGAAAAGCAAAAACAAATACATGGGATTATATTATACTAGAAAAACTTCTGCACTGCCAAGAAACCAATCAACAGAGTGGAGACAAACTAGGTGAAATGGCAAAACAAACAAACACAAAAAACACATACATCTGATAAGGGGCTAATATCCAAAATATCTGGAGCCCTTAACTCAAGAAAACAAATAACTCAATGTAATAAATGGCAAAGCACCTGAATACATATTTCTCAAAATGACAAAAATTCCCAAAAGCTTTATGTCCAAAATGACTAATGTAAGAGAAATACAAAATTTTAAAACCACAATGAGATATGACATTGTATTCCTGTGTGAATGGCTGTTATGAAGAAGATGAAAGATAACACAAATGTTGGTGAGAATTTAGAGAACAGGAAACTGTGGTTGGGATTGTGAATTAATTGTCATTATGGAAAATACTATGGATGATCCTCAAAAGAACTAATACTATCACCTAATCCAGCAATTCCACTACTGAATATATCTCCAAAAGAAATGAAATCAGTATGTGGAAGAGGTGTCTGCACTCCCATGTTCATTACAGCACTATTCACAACAACCAAGATATTAAATCAACCTAAGTGTCCATCAGTGGAAGAATGGATAATAAACAGTGCTGTACATACACACTATGGGACGTAATTCAGCCACAAAGCGAATGAAATGCTATTCTCTGACAACAGGATGAATGTGGAGAACATTATAGTAAGTAAAATGAGCCAGACCCAGGAAGACAAATAATCTCATTTATATCTGGTATCTGAGAAAAACTGAATTCAGAGGAGTTTTAAAAACTTGAGAAATTAAAAGAAAAAAGAAAATAGAAAATATTCAATCAAATATATCATGCTGAGCTAGTGAACAACTGCCTTCGTTACCTTGTACATATGTGAACATATGTGTATGCTGTTTCTTTTCTTTTAACTTGATGAAACTTATTGTCCATATACAAAATAAGATTTAATTATTCATATTAAAACCTAATATAAAAATAAATTTTCTAACTTTGTTACAAAAAGTAGAACTCTCTTTTAAACCAATAATTGAAAAATTTCAATTTATCTTTTTGTTGATTCCCAGATAGAACCCTACATTTTTATATATCTATGTTACTGAAAATGTCATATATCATGAATATATGAATATAAATAAAGAAACTTTACCAATATGTGAAAGAACATGTAATAATTGAAAAGTCATTTATTTACAATTTTCATCTGGAATAAAAATATTTTTGTCCATTTACTGGTTTGAAAAACATACAGTGTGTCTCTATTCTTTCAGTTCATGAGACAAAGGATTCTATATTCTAAGTAGAATTTAACATGAATTGTAGATACATAATTTTCCTATTTATTAGTTGGATCAATTATGTACAAGAATTTGAAATTCTCAATAATGAATAAGAGATTCTCATTTAAGAATTCACATGGATGGAGTATGAATCAACTTTCACACAAATCTCAGATTTGACTGGAAATGGGAAAGTTGGTGTTGTCACAAAAGCCAAGGCCTGAAACAAGGAGAAATTCCAGGGAGGAAGATGTCAGTGGTAAGTCATAAAGCCACCGCCAGCATAAGCAGCAAGGGCAAAGGGTCAAGGACAAGCAATTAGGAGAATTTGATAAATAAAAACAAATAAAAATAAAAAAAAAGGGAGTGGGGGGCAAAACCAAGGATCATCTGCATATGCCCTCATCACTATTTTGTTGTTATCCTCCTGATCTGAACTATTTTCTCCCTGGGAGCTAATGAAATCAAGAAAAGTGAAAACATTTCTTGTTGAACTGTTCAGGGACTTTATCATGGTTCAGGTACTTGATCAGAGAAAGAAGAAAATAACTAGAAAATTGAGAGGAAAAGAATTACACATAGAAGGATTATGAATAGTGGATTGTGGACATCTATCTCAAGATCTATGAATGCATAAAGCAAGTTCAGATCAATGGTGTACGTATTCACGTGTGCACCTGGGGACAGGATTAGAGCTTGACAGCACAGGGATTTACATTTTAACCAACAATGCATGAACTCAATCCTAGGCAGTTAATGCAGACTTTTATAGAAGATCGAGGAAAAGGATAGTCATCAGGGAGCTCATGTACTTTTGTGTCCCTCATAATAGATCCTAATCCCTCTCACTCTGCTGCTACATGTGCAAAATTCTCTATTTCCCTGAAGTATCTAATGTGTACACCCAAGTTTACTTTGGTTATTTCCAAATACTTCACTATTGTCAAAGACAAGTTAACTTTTCAAATTTTATTCCAGAAGAAAATACATAAGATAGAGAAATACTCAAATCTATATAGAATGGAATTGGAATTATTTTGTTATTTTACATGAATAATTTTATATTGCATATGAAAAACACATGAAATCAGTATTGAAGTTAACACAAATAAAGCATTTAACAAAATAACCATTGTCACCAAGGACAAAAAAATCTATTAACTGTATAGTATTCTTTTGTAATGGGGATATTTTATTTCCACAAAGAATGGAACCACATAATATATCTCAAGAAAGTAATTACATTGCAACTGACAAATTTTTATTATCAAAAATTTGATTCAAACTGCTGACCCTGAGGTGAAAATTTTCTGTATTATGTTACTGATCACAAGAGTTTTCCTGGTTTCTTTTCAGTCCTTGTTTTTAACAGTAAGTGCCATGACATAGTATATACTTGTCCTAAAGCTATATACGATTACTACTATATCTTCCCTATGTTAATATAAATGAAACATGGCAGATGTTATAATATTAAGGTTTACATTGCAAATGCTCTTTCACTTGTCCATCTTAGAAAGGTTCACTCGGTACTCCATGAGGCAAGCAATTCTGCCTGTCAGCTTACCTCACAGATCTAGAAATAATGAACACATCAGATGCTGACCTCGAGCAATATTCCTTCTGATTTGTTCCCTTTCACAGCACACTTGGGTTATGCCCCATTACTTCCCATGCATTGTTTCATCTCATGAGTTTCTCAGAAAATGGAGAGGTGGGGGAGAGGGAGAAACAGAAAAGAAGATGGATTTTCAAGTTATAGAAAAATTGCTTTCAATAAGAACCAAATATGTTGAAAGGTAAAATTCACAGCAACTCTTCAAATAAGAGGCAGATCTCACAGGTTTTTCCAGAAGGCTGTGGTCTTGTATTCATTCACTTCCCTGTCCCGTAACTAATCCTGAGTAGGACAAAAACCGATGGCCCAGAGGAACACATTGCTTTGTTGTCAATATTTACATCTCTTGTTTATTGTAACTTGGGAAGTCAACCTCACTATAAAAAGAAACAATACAAAGATAATCTTGACAATTATTAAATTCAATGGACTTTTTTTTTTTTGATCATCAGTTACTTGAAAATGTTTTAAAGAGTCTAAGAGCAAACGGAACACCTTTACACGGTATGTGTTTACTATTTTTAGATGCTAAAATAATCTTAATCTTGTTCTCTTCTCTGTTTCTAGTATGCATGTATTCTGTTTGCTTTTTGTCTCTTCTTGGGATTTATGGTTATGTTCCTGAACTGTAGTGTACAAGGGGCAGTAAAATTTGACCATCCGACTCTTAAGTAGCATTAATCAGGAAAAAGACATGGCAGCATTGATGAGGTTTTCCCTTAGGACTTTCTCTCTCAATTTTTCATAGTAAATTACTTACCTGCTTTCCCTCCTCATCAGAAAACTAAACCTGGTTTTAATCTCATAGTGAGAAAAGTGTTAGCTCATTAAAAGCAATGTCTTATTTTCAGGTGCACTATCTTGAAGATACTATTATTGTTACACAAAACTTGTCTATTTGATACCATTTGTTGCCTTGATTTATTAACCAGGTATATGAATTTTATTCAGCTTTCTGTCTTTGTGTATTGATTCTATTGTTTAATTCCCCAAACCACTATATTAGAAACAAATATATCTATTACAGTCATGAAAGTAATTGGGACAAGACTGCAGAAGATATATTGCAAGTGGATTCAAAATTAGATTTCTGTGCTTTATAGAATAAAGAAGTCTGAAAAGTAAAAAAAGCAACCAATGTAAGAATGATTGAAAAAAAATAATGGGAAACAATATGTCAAGATAGTTCTCTTAGAAAGAAATCTAAGGTTATGGTATTTCTGAGAAAAGAATAAAAATTTATAACTTATTATTCATGAAACCAGTCCCAAATTACAGAACCATCCAAAACCAAGCCATGGCAATAATAATAAAGCATGAGAAACAGTGGAAAGATAGGAAAAGATGCTTCAAGCGTTCAGAGACAATGTTGAAAATGTAACATATGTTTTTTAGATTATCAGAAACCGTAAATCAGACAAGGCCCAGAAAATATATGAAGAGATAATAGTCATGAGTTTACCAAAAATAATCAAAGAAAATAAGTGATATATGCATTATTTGTATTGAAGTTCAAGCATAATAACGGAAAAGCAAAACAAAAAATGGAACATAAAGATAAAAAAGAAATATTGAAGGAAGACAGAGAAGGAAGAAATACTGTCTTTGTATATCCATTCTATTTTTTATTTTCTAAACCACTATATTAGAAACAAATACATCTATTACAGTCATGAAAGTAATTGGAATAAATCTACAGAAAATGTATTTGCATATGCATTTCGTAAAATGGATAGGAAATTTTCTCCAATTTACGTTCATCCTAGATCTTCATATAATTAAACCAAGAAATAAAAGCAAAACATTATTTTTTGCTACTGGTTGTAGTGAAGAAATATATGCAGATATCAGAAAATTATACTATTAAATAATACCAATTTCCATGAAGTAAAAATATTTCTCATGCTGGAAGAATAGTATCATTCCATATATCAACCAAGTTTCAGTTTACAGAAGACCCAGGCATAATATCCCTCCTCTCATTCAATATTAGAGGCAGGAAATAAACTCTGAAACTAACTTATCCTGGATAATTCTAATGTCAAAAAGCACAAGCTAAAGTGACATTTTTTTGGCAGGTGCATCTCTTGCTGGTGAGCTTATCAAGCTCAGCCATAGCAGGAATTACTTCTTCCCTTCAATCAGAACTACTGGGTCTGTCTCTTCATTTTTAAATACATCTCTGGCCCTCACTGTATTTAACCACCACAAATTCAGCAAATAATTATTTCCTAATTAGTTAGGACTTAACCTTTTACCAACAAAGACAAAACCTTGATAAAAGTTTTGTTTCAATTACTAAATCTACAAGTAAAATTGAGTGCTTGTTATCTATATAGAAAAAGTTAGAATTTATAAGGCATGTCAGTGAAATGTCACTTTCTCAGGTCAGTTTTATTATCATTTGGATTATTGCAATCACCATCTGTATGCATGTTCTACCTGCATATATTATTACCTCTTCTGATCTGAGCCAAATTAATTGTTCAAAATTCTCTCTTGGATTGTGTCTTAAAAACTTATAATTTCCCCATTACTCTTGAGGTAAAGTGCTGAATTCTTAAAATGGATTAAATATACATGTTGTTTGATCTTTTCAGTCCTAACTTACATTGAGCTCTACATTGAACATCACTCTTTCCTCAGCAAAGTGCTAATTGCAATTCACTGGGAGTGCCCAGCTTCCTCTCACCTACAGGCATGTGCACAGCTTCTTTTCCTGAGGCTTGTCTTCTGATCTTCCCCCAGAGGTTGATTACACCTTTCAAATAACTTCCCTTTGGAATCAATTTTATGTGTGTTGCAGCAATAAATTAAAACTGTTGCATATCTTCTCCACAAAACTAGCTTTAATGAAGAAAGAGATCTTTATTCTATCCTTCATTCCCTTTATCATTACTCATGTTCGTGTGTACTACAGGCACTTGGGTATTTATGGTATGGACGAAGACTAGAGATGCAGGAAATAGTACAGGGTAAGACTTCTGAGAGGCCACGCTGCCTGCACTCTGTTAGAAATTCTGAGGGTGATGCAAAAAATTTACACCAATGAGTCAGGCAATGAGGAGCTCAGCATTCTAAGCTATTGGAAATACAAGACATTTTGTTATTGAATGCTTCTCCCTGAAGAAAAGATTCAAGATGTGTTAAGAATTGTAAATATATGGCTTGCCTACCAGAAGATAGTTTTCAATATTGGAGCAAGGCAAAATTTGTTGAGGAATTAGTAACAAAGTTCCCAACTGTAATGTGTGAGTAGATTACACAAAATCTCTGACTTCCTGAGAGAAAAGCAACCTGCATAAAGCCATTCTCACCTGTTGTTTTTTCCTTTCTCCCATGATTATGAGATAAACTCTCTAATAGTAAGAACTTTCTAACAATTTTGACAATGAATTCTGCAGATTTAATATTTGTCCCATTAAATATCTCATATTTAATGTATTGTTATTTTTCAATGTTTTTGAGTAATAGAACTATCAAGTACATTTGGGCATTTCGCTTCAAGTTGCATAAAGCAAAATGAGGCAGATCTAGATAAAACAACTAATCAAGAAAACAGGTAAGCAAGAAACCCGCAGTTACTTTCTGAAATACTAGAAAACTGTGATATTGGTAAATGCAGAATTCCAAAGATCACAAGTAATCATCAATTTCTCATAGGCATTGATACAGATAGAGGTTAAAGCAATAAGGTGTTTAGATTTAAAATTTTGGTCTCATTTTCTTTCTCTTCTACCAGAAAGCAAGTAGAATGAGAATGATTGTATTATATTATATGCCTGAATGAAAATGTTATAATGAATTTCACTCTTATTTATAATTATAATGCACCAAAAAAAGCCAAGAACAATCACAAAAAAACTTAATCAAGTGGGTTGGGAAAACTCTATTAATGATAGATCAAGGCTATTTTCAAATGTGTAATTTATTGAAAGTTGTAAACTCCATAAAACAAAATTTAGATTATTCAAGTCATTTAATATTATTATTTATATTATTGGAAATAAGTCACAATACAGATTGTAGAAAAGGCAGAAAAGAACAATTCAAGAATATTGAGTCCTTAGAATATGTAATTTAGTCCAGTTTTCTGAGACTTTCTTGTCTTCCCCAGAGGATATGAAATTAATTCCAAGTTAGGAAATCTCTCCTTCTGCCAGATACATTATATTTTTATAAAAAATATTCTAATAATTTGTGTTTCTTATAATCCTATTCTAAGATAGTATGCTTATGAAAAAGCTTACGAATGCTTATGAAAAACAATAACTTTCCTGGGTTGCAGTACCCACATTTTGTCAAGCGAGAGAACTGACTCAGTCTTAGTTTGCCACATTTTAAATGAGGCAATAAAATATGGCACAAATTCAAGGGCAGGATGTATGAGTGACATGAGAATAATATGACAACCAGGTCAGTTAGGGTATGATAATGTTAAATTGGTGGCAGAGATTATAGAAAGAACTATATGGATATCTTTTATCACTGAAGAACTACCTAATGGAATGGGAATAGATGACTACACGTAGCTCCAAAATGTAAGTGTGGTTAAACTCCTTAAAGTTCAAGGTAAAGGACTCTTTAATAATTCATGCTACAGACTGACTTGGTGCCTCCAGATATGGTCTCTGCTACCACACTGCTGGGAACTGAATCCCCACTCTCTGATTGGATTAGCTGTGGAATAGGCATATTTCTTGACATTTCTTTCATACCCATTAAATTGTAAATGAAAATAATATCCAATCAGGGGGTTAGCATTGAGATAAATGAGATAATGTTTCTAAAAAATATAAAAATGTTTACAACATGTACAATTGCTGAATATTATTTCAAATCAATGCTTTTCTAAGATTGTTTTCTACCATTGGATGAAGAACATACTGATTTATCTTTCAGGAAATTGTTTCCTGAATGAAGAAAATTGAATCATATGATGTTTAAAATAGTCCCAATTCAAATTATGTAGTACTGTTCTGAGTAAATGCTTTAAATTAAAATATTGCTTTTTTTAAAATAGGAAATATATAATTGGTTAGACATCAACATACATTAGTTATTAACATGCACAAATTTTAAGAAACTTACCATGTGATATAGACAAGGTAGACTGTAATGGGTTTTACTAAGTTGCCCTTTTTTACATATACATAATGAGAATACACAAAATGAAACAAATGAAAGCCCCCACTGTTCTGCTCCATAATGGGTCCTTAATAAATACTTGTTAAATTACTAAATATAAAAAATAAACTGAGAGGGTAACAGCTATAAGTCAACTTCTTTTTTTTTTTAATCTCTAGTAGTATAATTTCTGTTATTTTTCTTTCTCTCTGAATCTTGAAGCCATAGGCCAATATTGCTGGCAGTTAGAACTTAGACATTTTACACTGAAGTCAGTGTGAAGCTCAATAACCTTATTGAGAGAAAACAACCAGAAATAAATTGTTACAAAACCAATTTCCCAAAAGAAAAGCTATCAAGTTACTATGTAGCAAAGCAAACTCATATTGCCAGCAAAGTTGTATCCCCACTGAAAGTTAAGTTTGCCCTTTCTTTAAATTGTGTATCTATTTATCTTACTGAAAACTTGAGAACTGATACTTGATCAAATGTATTTAATTTTCTAAGAAAATTAAAATTTACTTTTTAAAAATTCCATTTATAAAATTCAGTGTGCAAATATTTTATATTGAAATTTCAGCCTCAAAATTTTTAAGACTCTAAAAACCATGAGAGTGTGTAGCAAGTGTTCTATATATGTCTTGAGAAATATAATTTAAATAAAAAGAATCTGCAGATCCTAAATATATTTACAATGTGCCATTTTCAGTTTATTCAAAATGTTGCAGAGTGAGAACATTTAGGCTGGCACGTATTATTGGACACTGGATTGACCAAAGAAAAAAAGTCTGAGTTTGTGGTCTCATTTTCTTCTCATTTGGGACTTACTGAGCTCTCAAGCAATTGCATTATTTCCTGCAGAGTCTTTTGAAAATTGTCTCTTAGAAACACTTAGAAAATTATATAAAAGATGAATTTGTCCAGGCATTTCTTACCAAGAAATGAATGAATAATATTATAAATTCACATCCAGTTGTCTTCCCTTTGCGGAGCATCCATTGTTTCTAAGCAATATTAATGTGATCTATTATAAAACTTTTATTTTCACCTTAATAAATCTTCTAATTGGGTACGTGTGTTTTTTAGTTGGTCAAACAATAACATCCTGCAAATGGCATACGTAAAATGTTTTCTGAGAGTAAATACTTAAATCAGAAAAGCTACAAATGTAGATAATCATCTTTGACAATGAAAAAGATCAACATTAATTATAGGTTAGATTTCTAGGCAATAGTGTGACAGTGCCATTAATGTTAAAAGAATTTCATGTTTTAATTTTTGTTATTTGAAAATATATTATTTAAGGCCCATGTTTTATTTTCTTATGATCACTGTTATTTTATATCTTTAATATAAATCAAGAATGCTTAGACATTGCTAATATGGCTGAACTCAGGAAATTAGAAAAAAATTGTTTTTCATCTCTAATATTAGAAAAGAAAAAAGAAAAATATTGAGAAAATTATCAGGGGTTTTACAGACCCACAAGCACATGCTTGCAATTTATAGAAAAATTGGCTTCCATTTCATTGTTCACACAAATAATAAATTAATTACCACAGCTAAAGGGATAATTCAGTGCATAGTTTTGGTTCTGAAATGTTCACTGAAGGCCTGTGCTAAAGTCTGGTTTCCAGCTGGTTGTGCTACTGGGAGTTGGAAAATTTAGGAGGTAGGTCTAGTGGAGAGCCTTTAGGTCTTCAGGACTTGAACTTGAAGGGTATATTGGGACTTTCTCTTTGTTTCCTGGATGCTATGAAGTGAGAAATTTCCTCCATCAACAGGTCCTGCCATGATATTCTGCCTCACCACAAGCCCCAAGACAATATAGATGACTTAACATGAACTGTGAGCCAAAATTAATCTTTCCTCCCTTTAAGTTGACTGTCAGGTATTTTGTCACAGCAACAGAAATCTATGTAACATACTCAGATAATATATTCCAATATATTTCTACTTCTAAAATAAAACTTAATTATAAGTATGTGTGCATGTGTACATGTGTATATGTAATGAAGCTAATTAAAAAAACTAATAAAAAATAAGCTAAATAGACTAAATAAAAAAATAGACTAAATAAAATAATCATTCTACTGAATCATCTACTCTGTCCCTTTACTGATTTTTTTTTTCTTCCTTTGTTTTCACTGAAGACTAGAAACTTTTTTTTAATAAGGAGTTAGAAAGTCCTTTTTCAACTACTGCTGAGATGGTTGATGGAGACATGTTTTATTTTAGAAGAAAATAATTTATCAGAAATAACATGCTGTGCTATGAGTTCTGTAAGGGCAGGGACATTATATTATTCACAGTTTGTCTCTCAGTTTTCTTAAATTTATTTTCTCATTTTATTAACATATTCTGAGCTACAATTTCCAGGGAGGTTGGAACTATATCTTTTTTATATATACTATATCTCTATCCTATGGGTGCCAAGCTTTTATTCATCCATTAATTCATTCACCAAATATCTGAGTGTCTATAAATACTAAGTATGTAGTTAAAGACACACAGTTCCCCTTCTATTACATTTTAGAAGGAGAAAAGGCTATTTTAAAAAAAATGAATATGCATTTTCTCTTTGTAACAGTTTAACAACCAAGGGAATCTGACATTATGGTGCATATGCTATGGGTGAGGAAACTAAAGTAGACCAGTTCAAAGCTCACCATAGTCACACAGCAAGCTGGTGCTAAGCCATGAGAGTTCATATCTCAAGGATGTCCCCTCTAAGGCTTTCTTGATAGTGCTAAATTAATTTTCAACTCTTCCATCTTTTATCTGAGGGATAAATTTGAATTTAAATTCAAAGTACTTAATGTAAATTCATGTATTAATCATACTAAAGTATTTAGGGAAGGTGGAAACTTCTCTGGAGAGTATAGACAGAGATGGGCAAGGAAGAATGATAACAACACATGGTTCCACATCATTCTATCACCTTCAGGACTAACCCTAAACTCTGCTTATATTTATAAAGTCAATTACAGATGCAGTATGTTAAATTGAATATGACTGTATATCTAACTACACTAAAAGGTGAAAAATGATAGTTAACACTGGCACAGCCGTACCTCTTATAACAGCATGTCAGAATAAGCTATTCTATATTAGGGTATTTTCCTAGTGGCTCAAGTTATTTTAATCAATCTTTATTACTTTTATTTATTATTGATCATTATTTTGCTTTTCTGTGATTGAACACTCTGAATTTATTTCTATAAGCTTTGTTTGTTAGTGCTGTGATAGGTCCTTATAAAAATTTTTTCTAACATTCTTCCATATTAGGATATTTCTTTTCCTACCTGTCTGCTCAAGCAACATGTCTGTCTTTGTCCTTATGTTTTATTGTGGACTTGAGGACAACAACATAATTGTATTTCTTGAATCCTATCTTAGAAATAATGATTATATAAAATGCTCAACAGAAACCTATATACATTCTTGGTGGGAAAAAAAAAAGAATATCCTTTACACTACATGGGTCATTTACAGGAGATTTTTGGCTTTTTTTTTTTTTTTTTTTCATTTTTTTACTACATTTCAGAAGATTGGCTACTTTAACTTATTAGAATCTGAATTGGAAAATGGCTTACAAAAACTTTCAGAAAATACTTGTTGACGCTCATGTATTCATGCATTAATAGATAATAGAGCACTGTACATAACAATTTATTCACTTGTTAAAACTTAAAAGCAAAATGGAAAAAAAAATCTGGCAACTCTAAAATTATAATTTGTATCATTATTGCATAGAAGTGGCATAGAAAATCTTCTATTTATCTTTTTTCTATTGAAGGCACCTATTGCCATAGAGAGACATTCTATCCTTACTTCACATTTATTGTTTTACTAAATGCGTGATTTTAAATTATGAGATGTATCACCCATTCCTTGTTCATATTTTATAAAATGAAGTTCTCATAAAATAAAGTAGAAAACTGAACGGAATAAATTATTTTAAATATCATGAGAATAGTTTTAACTCTAGAGCCGGTAGAAATACCTACTTCACATATGAGCAGGTCAAATGTGGTAAATATGATATTTATATATATGTGTGAGTATGAAACACAATGATAGATCTAAATAAAGTTCGCCTTTTTTTTTTTAATTTATGCACTCACTAGTGTTCCTTGTTATGTTTCATTTTATAAGGCCAATATTCTCCTTGTCCTGTCAAATTAAAATTCTTAAGAAAAAAATAAATTTATTTTCAGGTTTGATCAAAGCATGATAGTATTATAATTCAGAGTTTAGGGTCACATTAGGTGTTCTTGAAAGATAAATAATTTTCCGAACTTATTTGCATCTAGGTAGTTATTTAACTGAATATGAAAATATGAGAATGAAATGAACTTCATTCCTGACCTCACACTATTAAAATATCAAAGCATAATATTTCATAGCCTTTGCCTTTCTTTCATTATGTCTAACTATAGGTTTTATTGACCATAAAACTATGTAACCTGTCTTAAAATCTATTCATATAATCTCTTGGAACAATTTCTCTCATTTTATCATTTAAACAGTCCATGGGATTTTATCGCTTCTCAGAAATATTCTTAGAATAATAGGGAAATTGAATATTCTTTTCTATTCAGCATCAAACTGCTAGTATACTACTTTTTTGTACACAACTAAAGGAAATCATTTCACTTGGTCATCTTCTTCTTAGACTCTCAGCATCAACATGGGCATCAGTAATATTAATTATGCATATTCAATTTCCAAAACACAATGAACATATCATAATTTCAGTAGTAACAATCTATATACTATGTGATTATAATTATATGCATGTAACAAGAAATATGTAGCTTTTAGTTTTAGTAATTCTTTTATTGCATCACATTGAGAATACTTTAATCACTTTGAAGAAAACAAATCATTCTTTATTTGGTTTATATATAAGAAAAAAATTCAATAAATCTCTTTGTCCTATGAATTTAAGAGGCACATTTATTTTCCATATTCTTAAAAACTCTAACTTGATTTAACTGAAATCTGAACAAAGTGGTTTTTTATGTAGAAATTATCTTATCTGTACATATATTAGCTTATCATAATAAGATAAGTTTTCTTTTTCATAAAAGATTGTGGTACCCCTAGACTTCTCCAAAGAGAATGCAACTAATATCAACTCAGAATTTTCAGTTGTTGTAAAAAGGGAAAAACTCTTAAATGAAATCTTTCCTCCCTCCTCTTTGTTCATAAACTTACTTAGTTTATTCCTCAGTAAATTAGATGAAACATGAAAATGAAATTGACATCAGTTAGTTCACAGAATGTTTGTGGTTTTAAATACAGCATCAGTCAGAGGAAGATTAAAACTTCATTACTATAAAATTTGGTAGTTATTTGTGAATATCAGAAAGTCAATACAATTCTTGACTCTTACTGGTATTCATTATAAAAGTTTCAATATATAATGAAAATCATAATAAATGCATATAGCCCAAGTGCCAACAAAGCAAGAAACATAAATGACATGCCATTTTTCTATAAATACCTAATACATTCATATATAGTAGATAGAAGAAGTAAAACAACTCCTGCATGAATACTTTTCTGGCAAATATTTCTACCATTAGCTTATGTCATAAGATAATAATTACATGGGGACACAAAAGCATTCTCATTATGGGTTTGGGGTGGCTATTTTTTAAACTAATCTCTGTTCCCTCTTGCTCCCAATTCCAAATTTCTCTATATTGTAGCATCTCATTTTATGAATACTATGTTTCACTAATTCATAATCAATTTTTAGAAAATAGAGTGTAATACATATTTAACTTTCTTCCATACCTGAGAGATTTTTTACATAGATTATTATATACAAATAATTTAATGCTACTTGTAAAAGAAAATAATGTATTATTTTATGTAATTTGGGGGGAGTATTGGGACACTTAACCACAGAGTCACATTTCTCTGCCCTTTTTATTTTTTATTTTGAGACAGAATCTTGCTAAAATGCTTAGGGCCTCACTGAGTTGCTCAGAATGGCTTTGAGTAATTCCTGAGTTCCTGGAATTACAGGCATATGCCACCACACCCAGTGAAATTTTAAAAGATCGAGTGAACAAAATCTAGGAAAAATATCAAAATTAATTCTTTGTAAGCAGTAGTGTTCCACCTTCCTCACTGGAAATAAATATCAGTCTTCTAAGTTTATATTTCTTATTACATAAATTACTTCAAAGATAATTTCTCCTTTTTAAAGTCTTACTCATTTTTATCACTTCACAGAGATATGAGTTAGCCCCCATAGAATTTATATTTTATGTGAACCATTGTGGGACTTGGGCTTTCTTGACGTCTAGAAGGAACAAGTGGGGGTAAGAGTTTCCAACATTGATCCTGTAAGCCAGCTGAAGGACCTCTGCATTGACTGCTAAGCATGGGTTGCAGGCTATCATTTGGTGATGACTGAGAAAAAAGCTCTTGGATGGATGAAGGAATATCTGGTCAAAGTCACCTCAAATCCAACAGAAATGACTCAAAAGGTCATGGTCTATTTTTCCTCTTTAATGATCAAGATGATATATCTTCCTTGAACTGAATAATAATTGTGAATACTACATGTTAGCAACCATGCCAGAAAAACCTCTGATTATCCTGGAACCTAGAGCCAAATTTCTCATGTTGTTCTCTGAGATGAATACATAAAGCACTAGCTATATATGGCTTATTTATTAGAGAAATGAGGCCAAAAATATGCTATCTTAACCACTGTGATCATGCAGGCATATGAGAAGAATTCTCTAAAATGGAAAGAGGAATTAAAGTAGAACAGAGTAGTTAAAATTAACAAATGACTCCAATACCCAAAGGGTCTGATTTAATCTCACAGAGTACACATTGCCTAGGCAGAAAGGAATTCAAGCTGTTTGCATCTTGAATTTGATATTATGCAAATAAACACAGTCTCTCATCTCCTGAATTTGTTACTCATTCTGCTCATTCTATGAATTTTATTCCCTCAAAATTTGTATGTCAAAGTCCTAATCCCAGTGCCTCAAAATGTGATTGTCTTTGGAAATATGGTCTTTAAAGAGGTCAATCGAGTTAAATGAGGTCACCAGGGTGGCCTAATCCAATATGTTTTGTGTCCTTTCACACAGAGTTTATAACACAGCTACTAACTGAAGTTAAAATCATATGAATTTAAAAAAAAGAAAAAAAAAAAAAAAAAAAAAAACAGGGAGAAAGCTCAGGTGCTCTGAAGACAAGATGCTGATATCTTGATCTTGGACTCCAAGCCTCCAAAATGAGGAGGAAATATGTTTCTACTGTTAAGCCACTCTCTGTGAGGTAATTTATTATAGCATCCCTAGCAAACTAATACACCTGCTGATTTATTTTTCTGAGATTCATGTTTTATTATATTAATCTGAAGTCCTGCTGTGTTTTATTATTAGCTCTTTAGGTCTGGTGTCCTATGTAGATTGGATACCCAGTACTTTTTAAAATTAGTGTTGTTATCAGAGTCATTTTTTATTGTCATAACCCTTTTAGAATATAGGCAATATGATGTCTACTCTTGTGGTGAAGAAAAGATGAACAGACAGCATCGTGCCCTTTATTATGAAATGTATTCCACCTTGGTAGGTAAAAACCATAGTGTTTTTATAATCTTTCTTTATCTTGGTATTTTTGAAAGCATTCAGCCTTGCACAAGACTTAGAAATAATTCACTTTTTGTGTGTCTCAACCTATGTTGCTTTTAGGGATACATTTTGTTTAATGACTTTTAAGAAAAAAGAGTTTGATCGTATTTTTATTTATTAATTTCATCCACTCAGACAAGTAAAAAAAATATATCACATTGTTTCAAGTGAGTGTGTAAAACAGACTATATAAATAACTAAAATAACTAAACCATTTTTTCCTAAAATATAAATTCCTTGAAAATTTCAATAAGACATGCTTCATTTGAAGTTTTGCACATCTGTCTAAATAAGTTAAGCATTTATTCAACATATTATAATATTCTAAAAATAAATATCTACTTTATAATAATAACTAGATTCATGTGCAAAAAAATGAGTGTCATTTAGAACCACAAGATACAACAGAATTGACAAAACACTCCTAAGAGTTCCATGTGTGGAGAAAATACTAATATTATGTTAGTTTTATGATAAGTTGGATAAACAAATGAATTAATCTAATAAAATAATCATGAGATGGTAACCTCTTAGGACTTCAAAACTGATAATAGATCTAGTTTCTGAAATCAAAGATATTTTAATAAAGATCCATGATTTTGGATTAGATTTGAAAGACTATATTTATCAAAGACTCTCCACTTTCCTTTGCTGTGGGGAGAAAATATATATATATATATATACCCAACTTTTTCTTAGTTGATTTCTTTGTCAAATATTTAATGATTGTGCAAAATAATTATTTGAGAGTTAAAACTACACATAGAGCTATAGTATCAACTAAAATCTCAAAAGTCCCTACATTTGACAGATGATTATGTCTCATAAAATCCTGTCCAATCCATCAGAACAAAAAGAGGAGAACATGAGTGGTAAATTTAAAAAGGAAATAAATGATTTTGGGGGGATTGTTTTGTTTTTTTCATTCAAATAATGTTTTTAGAAATACTATCCACAGATGTAACATTATAGATATAACGCGTACTTGTGTAACAGTTGACACATAAGAAGATTCTCATTCTGCTCATAATTTTTGGTCTAATCTTCTGAGTATTCATTCTCAACATTTTGTAATCATTCTTTGTAAAGCCAATTTTTAAAAAATGATCGTAGGAAAATCTCCTATAATTTACTGTAAAAAAAGTTAATCTATTGCTATTAGCATTTACCCAAAAGATATCTTTTTTTCTTCTTATTGAAGCTTACTTAGCTTCTTTACCCTTTCTTTTTTAGGAGTGTAGCAGTAATAAAAACTATTCCCACTAAAGTCATTTGCATTGTTCTTTTTGCTACTCATATTGAAATGATTATATATTAAAAACTGTTCATCTTGGAAATACTGTTTAAATACATGAGGAATAGAACTGCAAAGAGAAAAAAAAACATTAAATACAGCAGTTCTCAAATTGAAATCAATGTCTCCAAATACTGAAATTGGTATAACTGCATTTTCTGACACTGGGAAGCTTAGTTGAAGCCTCTTTCTTTGAATGTTTCTACATGGCCAATACTCACCCCAAAGAGCACTCTGTTCAATTGCGCTTTTTAAGTGCACCTATAAATCAACATTATGAGAAATGTCTTCAATGTGTGTATAGAAAAGCACTGTTTATGAATGGTAAACAGTGATTTGAGGCCTTTCATTTGACCTTAAACCTTTCCTATAAAGGCTACCAAGGAAAGTCCTATCTTTATTCAGTATCTTAAGAGCAAAATTATTGATTTACTTAGATGACTTTTTTTATTTTAAAGAGCAACAAACTCTTCAGATTTATTTCCTTTTCCTAGCTACCCTATTTGGTGTTTGCTGATAGCTTTAGGTTTTATTAAAATTTAGAGATGTCTGTACCTTTACCTTCTCAATAATTGAAAATTTGAAGGTTTACTGTAAACACATTACATCAAAGTCTGAAAAGTCCTTTGTTAAAAAAAGAATCAATTTTATTGAAATTGAATTCCGCAAACAAAATGCAAGAGCAATCGACCAGTTTAATGGGGTTGTTGG
Source organism: Sciurus carolinensis (assembly GCF_902686445.1). NCBI lineage: Eukaryota > Metazoa > Chordata > Mammalia > Rodentia > Sciuridae > Sciurus > Sciurus carolinensis. Next base: position 53,691,844 of record NC_062213.1, on the reverse strand, counting down.
TAGCTTTGTGCTTTACCTCGAGATGCCCTGCTGTCTTGAGTTTCAAACTGACTTATTAAAGTCAAGAAAGACTGTTGGAAATTAGAATGTTATGGTCTGTTATCTGCTTGGTCACATCAGAATAGGGAAGTCACTTTTGATCTACACTCAACTCTACTCAGAGTACTTTTGAAAATAGTCAATTATAGTTAAGAAACAACAAAAGACACTATTTCACTATTTCATGACTGGATCCACTTAGTGGAAAGAAAAGTAACAATTTTGGCAATGCCTTAGAGATTCAGCCAAACTAATGCAGAACTAATTGCTCATTAGCGCTTAATAAATCTGTTTTGATTTTTGTCATAGAGGAAATTTTTTAAAAATCCATTTTATATTTATTTGCTTCATGTTCATCAAAATCCAGAACTTATAATTAATGTCTTCCATGATTTAACAAAAATTCTATTTACATTTATGTCAATTTCAGTGTCAGAAGTACTAGGTCATGGAGAAGTTCTCAAGGTTAATACTTATGTTTAATTTGAAAAGACGGCAATTACACTTTGGGTCATTCTAATGAGATTTAAAAATTCAACACTTGACACTCATCTACATATTAAATTATTTTATATCAAATTAAATTATAAGTAAGCTGTATTGAAATTAATAAAATACATATATCAGTATATATCAGTATATGAAGAAACACAATCAGATGCTAATAATTTGAACTAAGGAAAACAAAGCATTACTACCAAGGAAGAAAGAAAAAATCCCAAATAGTGCCTTATCAAACAAATCATGACAACATATGGTAGCTACAGCTTAATCATACTGGTTATCTCTGGGATGCAGTGCATCTAAGTGTGCAGGTATTTCACCCAAGGAGCAAGAGAGCTGGGGTATTTATACAACCCGTTCATCTCTAAGTGGTTGAGGGTTCTTGAGAATGAAGAACTGGACAGCAAGTCCAAGTCACTGATGGTTTCTTATACTCTTAGTCAGACCAAGATACTTTGGTCAGAGAAAGCTCCAGGTAACTGACAAAGGTGCTGGCTATGGAGAGAAAGTTAGAAGTGTACTGAAACAATAAGGGTTAAAGCAGAAGTCACCAACAGCACTTGTGACATATGAAGAAAAAGTTTGTTTTCTGAGACAAAAATCTGTGTACCAATGAAAATCTCAGAAATAGTATCAGACATGCCCCTTAAAAGTGATGCTTAATCTGTACATGTGGATTTGTGTTTGCCATTTTTCCATAACTATAACAAAATAATTGAGATAATTAAGTTAAAAGGAGAAAAGCTTTTTCCAGTTCAAAAATTTTGAGTTTCCAGTCTGTGATTCACTAGCCCTGTTGCTTTGGCCCCGTGGTGAGGCAGCAGCAATGTAGAAGCAAAACCATTCATATCATGGGCAGGGGATCAAAAAGAGTGAGGAGAAGGCCACCGTACCACAATCCCCTTCAACAGCACACCTCTGAAGGAACTCAGTACTTCTTACTAAACCCTACTTCTTAAAGTTTCCACCATCCCCAATAATTATTTTCTGGGGTCCAGGCCTTTAACATGTAGACATGTGTGGGATTCTTAGCCAAACAAAGAAAGATGCACGGGAACAGAGTGCAAAGATACATTTCCTGTATATAATCTACCTTAGCCCTGGCACCAAGCCAGAACTCACAAAAAGGGGTTGATGTGATTTAACTGTTAAATCCTCAGTAATAGCAACATCATGACTTACATGAAAAAGATTTTACAATTTCTCCAAACTGTTTGTGTTAGTTACTTTTCCATCACTGAAACAAAACACCTGAGATAATCAATTAGAAAAAAGGAAAGTTTATTTTGGCTCAATGTTTCAAAGATTTCAGTTCATGGTGATTGCTACATACTGTGGCGAGGCAGAACATGGTGGAAACACATAGCACTGGAAGCTTCTTACCTCATGACAACCAGGAAACAAAAACAGACAGGAGGCAGATGAGGTTCCAAAATCCCCTTCAAGGGCACACCCTCAAAATTCTAATTGCTTTCTACTTTGTCTTACCTCTTTAAAATTTCCATATCTCAATAGAGCATCACTTGAGGTTCAACACATTGGTCTTTGGGGAAAATATGTCCAAATCATAGCAAGATGCACAGGAATATGTTGCAGAGGTACATTCCCTGAATAGTCTCACCATAGGTTTGGCAAAGAAGCAGAATTCACTAAAATAATTAATGTGATTGAATTGTTGATTCATGGGTAATGACAATTGTAGGGGTCTCTAAGCCACATCCCACATGGATGAGAAAAGGGTTAACTGCGGGAGGATGATGTTGACTATAAATCAATCAATCACGCATAAACTTATCTAATCAATAAACACACAAGAGACTATACTCTTTTTAAATGAGAGAGGGCATGAAGGGTCCAGTCATACCAGCTCTGGCCTCTAACAACATGGAGTAGCCTAACTCTCTCTCTTTTTTTTTTTATTGTAAACAAATGGGATACATGTTGTTTCCTGTTTGTACATGGCATAAAGGCATACCATTTGTGTAATCAAAAAATTTACATAGGGTAATGTCCAATTCATTCTGTTATTTTTTCCCTTCCCTCCCACCCCTCCCAACCCTCCTTTCCCTCCACACAGTTCTTCCTTCCTCCATTCTTGCCCCGCTCCCTAACCCTAACTCTAACCCTAACACTAACCCCTCTCACCCCCCATTATGTGTCATCATCCGCTTATTAGCGATATCATTTGTCCTTTGGTTTTTTGAGATTGGCTTATCTCACTTAGCATGATATTCTCCAATTTCATCCATTTGCCTGCAAATGCCATAATTTTATCATTCTTTATGGCTGAGTAATATTCCATTGTATATATATACCACATTTTCTTTATCCATTCATCAATTGAAGGACATCTAGGTTGGTTCCACAATCTGGCTATTGTGAACTGAACAGCTATGAACATTGATGTGACTGTATCTCTGTAATACGCTGATTTTAAGTCCTTTGGGTATAGGCCAAGGAGTGGGATAGCTGGGTCAAATGGTGGTTCCATTCCAAGCTTCCTGAGGCATCTCCACACTGCTTTCCAGAGTGGCTGCAGTAGTTTGCAGTCCCACCAGCAATGTATGAGTGTACCTTTCTCCCCACATCCTCGCCAACATCTGTTGTTGCTTGTATTCTTGATAATCGCCATTCTAATTGGGTGAGATGGAATCTTAGGGTGGTTTTGATTTGCATTTCTCTTATTACTAGAGATGTTGAACATTTTTCCATATGTTTGTTGATTGCTTGTAGATCTTCTTCTGTGAAGTGTCTATTCATTTCCTTAGCCCATTTGTCGATTGGATTATTTGCATTCTTGGTGTAGAGTTTTTTGAGTTCTTTATAGATTCTGGAGATTAGTGCTCTATCTGAAGTATGATTGGCAAAGATTTTCTCCCACTCTGTAGGCTCTTTCTTCGCATTGCTGATAGTTTCCTTTGCTGAGAGAACGCTTTTTAGTTTGAATCTATCCCAGTTATTGATTCTTGCTTTTATTTCTTGTGCTATGGGAGTCCTGTTGAGGAAGTCTGGTCCTAAGCCGACATGTTGAAGCTCTGGACCTACTTTTTCTTCTATAAGATGCAAGGTCTCTGGTCTGATTCCAAGGTCCTTAATCCATTTTGAGTTTAGTTTCGTGCATGGTGAGAGAGATGGGTTTAGTTTCATTCTGTTGCATATGGATTTCCAATTCTCCCAGCACCATTTGTTGAAGAGGCTATCTTTTCTCCATTGCATATTTTTGGCCCCTTTGTCTAGTATGAGAAAATTGTATTTATTTGGGTTTGTGTCCATGTCCTCTATTCTGTACCATTGATCCACCTTTCTATTTTGGTACCAATACCATGCTGTTTTTGTTACTATTGCTTTGTAGTAGAGTTGAAGATCTGGTATTGCGATACCCCCTGCTTCACTCTTTCTACTGAGGATTGCTTTAGATATTCTGGGTTTTTTATTCTTCCAGATGAATTTCATAATTTCTTGCTCTATTTCTGCAAGGTACATCATTGGGATTTTAATTGGAATTGCATTGAATCTGTATAGCACTTTTGGTAGTATGGCCATTTTGACAATATTAATTCTTCCTATCCAAGAACATGGGAGATCTTTCCATCTTCTAAGGTTTTCTTTAATTTCTTTCTTTAGTGTTCTGTAGTTCTCATTGTAGAGGTCTTTCACCTCTTTTGTGAGATTGATTCCCAAGTATTTTATTTTTTTCGATGCTATTGTGAATGGGGTAGTTTTCCTAATTTCTCTTTCTGAAGATTCATCACTTATGTATAAAAATGCCTTAGATTTATGTGCATTGATCTTATATCCCGCTACTTTACTGAATTCACTTATGAGATCTAAAAGTTTTCTGGTGGAATTTCCTGCTTCCTCTAAGTATACAATCATATCATCAGCAAATAGGGATAGTTTGAGTTCTTCTTTTCCTATTCGTATCCCTTTAATTTCTTTGGTCTGTCTAATTGCTCTAGCTAGAGTTTCAAGGACGATATTGAAAAGAAGTGGTGAAAGAGGGCATCCCTGCCTTGTTCCAGTTTTTAGGGAGAATGCTTTCAGTTTTTCACCATTTAGAATGATATTAGCCATGGGCTTAGCATAGATGGCCTTTACAATGTTAAGGAATGTTCCCACTATCCCTATTTTTTCTAGTGTTTTGAGCATGAAGGGATGCTGTATTTTATCAAATGCTTTTTCTGCATCTATTGAAATAATCATGTGATTCTTGACTTTAAGTCTATTGATATGGTGAATGACATTTATTGATTTCCTGATGTTGAACCAACCTTGCATCCCTGGGATGAAACCCACTTGATCGTGGTGCACTATCTTTTTAATATGTTTTTGTATGCTATTTGCTAAAATTTTGTTGAGAATTTTTGCATCGATGTTCATGAAGGATATTGATCTGAAATTTTCTTTTCTCTATGTGTCTCTGTCTGGTTTAGGTATCAGGGTAATATTGGCTTCATAGAATGATTTTGGGAGGGTTCCCTCCTCTTCTATTTCATGGAATACTTTGAGAAGTATTGGAATGAGCTCTTCTTTAAAGGTTTTGTAGAACTCGGCTGAGAATACATCTGGTCCTGGACTTTTCTTTTTTGGTAGGCTTTTCATGACTTCTTCTATTTCATTACTTGAAATTGGTCTATTTAAATTGTGTATGTCCTCCTCGTTCAGTTTAGGTAATTCATATGTCTCTAGAAATTTGTTGATGTCTTCGAAATTTTCTATTTTGTTGGAGTATAGATTTCCAAAATAGCTTCTAATTATGTTTTGTATTTCAGTCGTGTCTGTTGTGATATTTCCTTTTATTTATAGACATATAGGTAAAGGGGCCCAGAATGGGAGGAGTTTCCTCTGTGATGAGCAGGATAGGCTGGAGATAGGGGAGCCATTTCCTCAGGAAACTAGACAGGGAACCATGTGATTCTGCTAGATAAGGATGGCTTCCCACAGACAAGATAGTACCTTATAAGATATTGCATTCTATAAAGGCTACTTTTATATATATGACCATTTTAATTTGTAACACAACAGCACATACATATAACAGTTTCGGGGCTGGGGATATAACTCAGTTGGTAGAGTGCCTGCCTCGAATGCACAAGGCCCTGGGTTCAATCCCCAGCACCAAAAAATAAAAATAAAAATAAAAATAACAGTTTCCCAATAGTTTATCTTTCTATCTATAGAAATTTATCAGTCATCCATGAAACAGATACACATGCATATACATATATACAAATCATAGAACTCATTAGTAACATATGACAGTTTTATATTTGACCACATTCAAACTTTCATTGGCACTTGTATGTAACAAGTATGCATTAATCATGGATGGGGTTTTTTGTCCCGCTATAAGTCTCAGATTTTGCAAAGAACATACGGCAGCATTTGATTGCGATAAATAATTTTTCAGATATTAGCATTATTATTAATGTGTTACCACAATTAACATAAGTTTAGATATGGAAAATTACCTAGTGAATAATGCCAAGTAATCATAAACTCTTGAAATTATTTTCTTTTGACTTCTTACAGAACTCTAGAGAAATCTGATATTAAAGTTTGCTCATTACCTTTTCAAGTGTTCAAACTCCTTGTGGATATGATCATCATATTATATATATATTATACATATATATATTATATACATATTATATATATATATATACACACACACACACACACACGCACACTCTCTCATCTGTTGGGAGAAATCCTAGTTCTTGGCTGGCAGCAGTGAATGTTTCAAGTGTATAAACCTGCAGGGAGGAGCATTCCACTTCGGCCACCTAGGAAAGTAAACAACTGCCCCAAGTTAACTCAGTGTTACCAAGGGAACTCATATAGGAACCTGGTGGTCTGATCCCCCATGGCACATTGTGATTGGGCAAGAAACCTATAAAATGTATAGCTGTTCTGCAATAAAGGAGTTTGCAGGTTGCTCGCCACAATCCTGCTTCCTCCCAGCTCTCAAAGTCTGGGTCTTGACTCTGTGCCCTTACGTATGAGCTAGCCTGGCACAAGAGAAACTACACTCATCCCAATCTAGAACTTAAGTTTGTTTTCTCACGTTCTTGGAATAAAAGCAGATAGTAGTAGTCTCCCTTTAATAAAGCAGTTTATATATTTAAGTCTATTATCAAAATTTACCCATTATTTGACTTATTTATATCAACTGACTAAATATCTGCTCACAAAGAATGTTTTTAAAACATTCTATTTTGTCTAATTCTCCTGCTTATACATACACATTCATAATTCAAGAAAACATCTATGCACATAAAAAGTGAAAAGTAGTTACTTCTTTTCTATTGAACTACTATGAAAAGGGAGATAAAATTTCCCTGTTCTGACTAATTATTTTCACGATTTACTTATCTCTACTATCTGTGCAGACTTTTACCTAAAAATCTCCATGTACATAAAGACTTGGGTTTGTTATATTGGAAAGGGATAAGTGACTTTATATTGATAGTCACTGATAACATTTGAATACCATTTTAAATGTTAGTTTTCTTAACAGTAATTTTCTTAGCAACAATTTTGCTATAAAATAGATGCCATATGATTTTTCAGTTGAACAAATGACTTTGATTGTCATTTTCTACAATTAATAGTTGAATGAGAAAACAACTTTTGGTAAGCAAATAATGGAATTTTAAGATATCTTCAAATAAACAACCACAACACATATATTTTTATGGGAGATAATATTTATCCTGGACATTCTTCAATTTCTATTAAAAAATTCAATTTTAGGTTAACATCTACCTTTCTTTTAAATATTAGAAAATCTCTATCTTCTACCTTTTCTCATCATATATTGCAAATTCAGTTTTGCAATTTGATGATCAATAAATAAATAAATTATGTATAAAACTGAATATTTTTCTTACTCTGAGAACTGGTACATTTTAATTTAGAGTGAGAGATATCCAATATACCTATGTACTATCTCAGTATGAAGTTTAAAGGCAGTAGATTAGGAAGCATTAGAAAGGCACCAAAATCTCCCTTTGAACATGACTGTAATTAGCAAATATTATGAAATTTGTTATGTTTAATATTATGAAATTTGTTTCAATATTATGAAATTTGTCTGAACTCCCACCTCTTTAAATTTTTCTCATACAACACACTCTCTTCTTAGTGATTTGCTGCTTCAAGTCCTTTAATGAAAGAAAGGGGAAAAAAAGTACCAAATTCATCATATAGAAAACTATTTGTTTAATATTTACATGGTAAACTAAAATTAAAACTAAAAAACTCAGATAATATTTAATACCAAAGAATACTTCCTACGCAAGTAGTATTTGTATTGTATTGTAATAGGGTTGTTGAATGACTCACGAGGGTGTACTTTGTCTCTAAGACAGTTATATTGTTAGAAATCACAAGGAAATGGTGATAACACCTTATTGGGTTGTCTTCTTGTTGGGACTAATGACATGTTAACTAACTCAGGCTGACTCCTTACTTCCTGGAGGGTGAGCAGGATCAGGGCCTCAAAGGCGGTTTCAAGGGTTGGTGACGAGGAATCGGACCACCGTCAGTGACTGGTTAACAACAGTTCCGTGAATGTGATCAGCTCGGGCTTGCCATATAGTCTCATGCAGGTGAGAACCTGTGTGAACTCCCCATGCCTTGCTGACCGTTAAGCTGATTGGTTCCCGCCTAGCCCCCACCCTACATAAAAGCTGTGTGATTCCCTCAGTAAACGAGTTCCTGCTGTGACTGGTCTCCCTGACTCTTCTGATTGTCCTCCGCCCAGAGGCCTGGGAGCGGGCGGTCAGTCGACCCTACCTATCCTGTTCTGACCTTGTTGGGGAGTGTCCTCTTCCCTTGCAGCTGGTCAAGAAGAGCAAGGGGGCTTAAGACCCCGACATCTTCTCATCCAAAGATTGAGGTCACTGTTCGAGTCAATCACTCAGAGAAGAGATGATCTTTAGGTCATTCAGTATAGATAGATAGGTGAGAGAGACCTGTTGAGGTCTTTTGGTCTTGACTTAAGGGTCTAGGAGGTGACTCTACCAAGATAAAATTCCTGACACCAAATGGAGAGGGAAATGCTGACATAAAACATCTATAGGTCCTGAGAATAAGGCATGTCTTTAATTCAAATTATCCACCTTCATGCTTCTCTGGGTTTGCTCCTCTCCATGCTTAACGGATTTTTGAATAACCCTATGTTTAGTTAGTTCTATTATGGAAAGTAAAAAGTATTAACTAGATCATTGAAAAAGAGATTCACTTCTTACTACCCTGAAACCACCATAATTAATGCACTCAATAACCAACTAGAGGAAGAAAGCTACTTCTACTCAGATATTGTTTTATTAGTAATAATACTGAGTATTGTAAGATTAATTTAAATTAATGAAGTAATTTCAAGATGATGGAGATATTGTGAAGAGTCTGATTTTCTTGAAACCACCGAAATTCTACCATATTGGTTCATTTTATTATGATTATTGCTGTTATAGATGCTGCTACCATTACTGCCTCTCCACTGCTAACTCTGCTGCTGTTTTTTTTTTTTTTTTTTTATTACCATGGTGACTACTCTGACTATCTCCACTTTGTAAATGTACAATGCATCATGATTTACTAGGTGTTTTCAAATATACTGACAGCTATATCAGTGTCCACCCCATGGTTAGCAACAGGTTCAAAGGAGGACTCAGCTTCCACAATTCCCGGGACTCCTCCAAGACAGTCTTTCCTCAAGGTATGCACTAACTCCAACATGGGGTAAGAGTAACTGACTTTCCTAGTTCAGCTGAACTCCTGATTGTCTAACCCCTCAGGTCTGAGATTGCTGGCACTGGCAGAATGAGCATCTCTTTAAAAAGCTAGATATCTGTTTAGCTACTCCTCATATGCCTTCAGATGAGCTGACACTTGGGCTGCATCTGGTATTTGTCATTGCACATGCTGAAGGCCAAAGGATTTTGACAGCACCGTGTTGTATGCTGATGCTTCTCTATTCATTTTCCTAAAGCTACATTCTTGGAGAGAATAATTTCAAAATAACCCAGTAATAATTTAAGAAACTGTATCATGTGTAACATGGATTGACTTTGTTCTATCAGGGATGAATTGATTCTCATTATTCTGGAACCAATAATTTTTTTTCTATTTCCGGATTCTATTTTCTAAATTAATTCTAATTCCTAGATTTGCATGGTGGCACACAGTTGTAATCCCAGTCAGACTAAGGCAAGAGGACTGCAAGTTCAAGGAGAACCTCAACAATTTAATGAGACCCTTTTATGAGACAACTTAATGAGACTCGACACAAAATAAAAACCATAAAGGACTGGAATTGTATAATGGTAAAGCATGCTGGCTTCAGTCCCTGGTACCAATAAAAAAAATTAATTAACTAATTAAAACAATTTTGCACCAGTAATTGAACTCAGGAGCACTTAACCGCTGAGTGATACCCCAGCGCTTTTTTATTTTTATTTATTTTTTAAATTTTGAGACAGAGTCTCGCTAGGTTGCTTAATGCCTTGCTGAGTTTTTGAGTTGGGCTTTGAATTTGTGATCCTCCTCCCTCAGCCTCCCCAGCTGCTGGGATTAGGATGGGGTTACCCTGGGATTATCCTAGGAGGTACACAGCACTAATTAAAATTTTTGATTCCCTATGAATTATCCTATGTAAAAGACAGGATTTGGTGATAAAATCAATGTTACTGGGAAACAAATGGATCCAGAGTGTGGCATAACCAGTCTGGTTTATCACAGAATCAGATCTAATATCATTCTTTTCTGTAGTTTATTAACTATCTTAGTATTCATACTGAGAATAGCGATCTACAACTTCTGGTTTCCACATCTCAAATAACACCTCATGAAAATTGCCTCTTATTTGGCTAAAATCCAGATCCAGTATATGTTTATCTTGGAGTAAGTCCTAAAGACTAACCTAACTGGTTTTATGAATACCTTATGTTTCTTATCTATCTCAAGAAGGGAAAGAGGTTTTGACAAGAAATTCTTCATAAAAATTCCCTGTTGAGAGAAAAGTGTGAAATTGTTTTTTCATAAGAACAGTGTGGTGCTTTTCAAGAAGACAGAGGCCTGGATGAAAATGTGTATGTATGAACAGGCCTGGTAGTTCACACCTGTAATCCCAGTCACTCGAGGAAGTGAGGCCAGAGAATTGCATGTTCAAGACCAGACTCAGCAATTTAGTGAGATGCTAAGTAACTTAGTGAGACCCTTTCTCAAAAAAATAAATTTAAAAAGCTGGTAATGTAGATCAGTAGTAAAAGTGCCCCTGGGTTCAATCCATAGCACTTAAAATTAAATAACAAAAATATTCTAAAAATATGTAAGTGCACACACACATACACACAGAATCATCTTTAAATGCAAGACTGTCATTCAGACAGGTTATACTCATAGATAATTAGTCATTTAAGTCTCTATCTTCAAAGTGAGACATGAATTGAATACACTAAACATACTACCATTTTATACTTTGTACTGAATTTTATTATTTTCACAGACATTTGCTTTCACAGATGTTACTAATATTGGCAAAACAAACTATGGTGAAAATTATGTGGGATGGTTTTACCTACAAATCCTTTCCTTTCACATTTCATTTGTACAATATAGTTTTATGTTTATAATTTATCTCAATTTGAACTGAGAGATTAATTGAACAAGACTCCCTTTTCTTCCATATATTCATCAAAATTCATCAAAATCTGAGAGAAGACTACCCTTTGCCCCAAAGAAATTGGTTATAGTATTATACACCTGAAAAGAGGGTGCAGTTTTCTAGTCTAGATTAAACAATACCATTGTTTCTATAATTCTAATTCTTTGTTGTTTCTATTTCCTGTCATTAAATCTCATACAGGGAAGTAGTTTGATATCTAATATTCACATCATCTGTTTTTGATCTTCACTAACCAATGTCAAAATGCAATTGACCTCTGGAACGTTTTCATTTTCTTTGTCCATTTCCTCTCCTAGGAAATTTATAGCAGTGAACAATTGCATTGTTATTATGATCTTGATTTTATCATCAGTTCAACCAATGCTGAGCTTCATTAATATAGATGTGCTTAAATGAGCAACTGAAACCTGCCAAAACACCATTCAATGAATAGCAACTGCGTAGATTAAAAGTTTTAAATTAATAAGAAAATAGGATATAAAGAAGAACCTTAAAAGTCATCAAGTAGGAGAGGTATGATTTTTGTCTTTGAGGAAACTGCTAAGAAAGCTGCATACACACACACACACACACACACACACACACACACACACACATACACGTGCGCATTTTGAAGGTCAGCATTATTAGAAGGAAAATTTAAAATATTTTTGCCTCATAAACACTGCAATATATTTTTTTCTAAGTCTTAGTATGTTTTTTCTTGTATTTTCCCCTTAAAGACTGAAGTTGAGTTTGTTAATTTTTATTTTAAAAAAGCTAAAAATTAAAACATTTTAGATGTATGAAATAGAGAGGGGCATGTTGTCAACTTACTTTCTTTAATTAAAACTATTATTATATCCAACTGAAAGAGAAAGTTGTTGAAAATTGAAGTCTATTCACTATAGACTTCAATATATATTGAAAGTATATTACAGATATAGGAAAATGCACAAATAATAATTGTGCAATTTGAAATCGCAACACAGTGATCACATGCATCTGACCATGGCCCAAGTTAATAAGAAAAAAGAATATTACCAGAAACCAGTAGTCTTCTGCTCAGAGTAGATAGAAGGCAAATAATTAAAAATACTTTTGTCTTATTTTGTATGCAAAATATTCTTTTTAACATGTTAAATTTCCCTGTTGATATCTTTATCTTCCTCTGATTTCTAGAATATAGTTTGCTTTCCTTGGTGCTTCACATATAGGGTATCATATAGCAAGAATTCTTTTGAGCCTGGTTTATTTAATTCACATTACATTATTGATATGCATTTATGTCATATAGTATGCATTCTGCTTCAATATCATATATTATTTCATTACATTATATATTTATATATACACTCAACTGGTTATGTATACATTAATGTCATTTACAGTTTTAGCCTATGTCAAATAATACTATTATGAATAGTTTCATAAACATTTTTTCATATGTACATATATGATTCCTATGTACATAAATCTTTGATTATTTAGTCATGTATCTACTAGGTCATAGAGTAAACATGTTTGTTCAGTGAACACTGCCAAAAATTTCTTCCAGTGTGGTTGTAATAATTAAAATTTGCAATGCTACCCCAGCATTGTATGACAGTTTCAATTACTTGAAATTATAGCTGAAATTTTATATTGTCACTATTAAATTTTTTAAACTAATCTGACCTTGTTATAGGGATATTGAATTATGGCTTTTAACTTCTATTAACTTCTATTAATGATTAATTTTAAACAGCTTTTCATATTTTCATTGTCCATTGATACACTATTTAATGAAATTCTGAAGTTGTGAACTGTTTTCAATCGGTTTGCATTTTTTCCCCAATTGATTTATAGGTGACATTTACATATTCTGGATACACATCTTATGTTGGCTATTTGAAGAACAATCATATAATTTGTTAACTAAAGGGTGACATATTTGCAAATTAAATATGTCCTGATTAAAATTACAGAGGAAATTGGCAAAAATAAAATTTAACTAAATAAAACAAGATTGTTTAGTGATCCTTGTTATATGGATAGCAAATAAATTTTTCTCTCAATAACAGGTCATTTAACAAACAGAAGCTCTTTAATAAAGTCCAGTATAAATTTTTGTATGCCTTGCTTTAAATGAAATTTGATTCAAAATTCTATTCCAGCCAGGTATGTTGGTACGCAACTATAATAGAAGCAAATGGGAATCTCAGGCAGGAGGATGGCAGGTTGAAAAAGCAGCCTCAGCAACTTATTGCGGCTCTGTCTCAAAAAAGAAAAAAAAAAAAAAAAAGTCCAAGGAATGTGTTTCATTCCTGTGTTTCATGTGCTCCTGCGTTGAATCCCCAGGACCAAAACAAAACAAACTAACAAACAAAAAAAACCCACTGTTTATTCCATTGGTCTATTTTTATCCACACCTCTGTATTAATTACTGTAACTGTATAAAAGTCTGTGAAAGATGGTAATGTTGTTTCTTCATTTTTTTTTTCTTCTCCAAGATTACATTGGAAATTCTTGGCCTTTTGCATACTTCTTATTTTTAGATTAGCTTGTCAGTTTTCATAATAAATTTCTAGGGATTTTTATTTTATTTATTGTGTTTAGATATTTACTTTGTGAGATTTTCAATCAATATATATGGTACAGGTCCCATTTTTTAAAACATCTTTCTTTTCTCTCATAATATTATCTTCTTTTATTTTTTATTTTATTTACTTATTTTTTTTTGGAACTCAGGTGCACTCAACCACTGAGTCACATTCCCAGACCTATTTTGTATTTTATTCAGAGACAGGATCTCACTAAGTTGCTTAGCACCTTGCTTTTGCAGAAGCTGGCTTTGAACTTGCAATCCTCCTGCCTCAGCCTCCTGAGTCACTGAGATTACACGTGTGTGCCACCAAGCCGGGCTATCTAATTTTCTTTTTACATGTTTTGTGCAACTTTCATTTAAGGCATTTTTAGACAATTGATAGTTTTTATATAGCTAAAGTGAATTTTTCAGAATTTTAAGTTATTTTTAATTTTTTACATGTAAAAGTATTTCATTTGTGAAAAAGTTTTACTTGTCTCTTTCAAATCATTTTATACTTTATTTCTTCTTCTTGTTCTGTTTAAGTATCTGTTACACATTTGACTGACTGCCAATAGTAATAGTAGACATTCTTTTCTCAAAACTTTTTATTGAGGCAGAGTCCTCAATATTTCACTTTTAAAAAGAGTATGTTTCTGTAGGCTTTCATGAAAATTAATTTCATAAGTTTGAGTGTCTATCTTATCTCTTTTTTACTAAGAACTTTAATATTAAATTTTATCAAATGATTTTTGCACCTTTATTTAGATGATCTCACTTTTCCTTATAAATTCTCTTAATGTGATAATTACAGATGACCTTTTCAATTGTTGAACCAACTTTGCTTTATTGAACTAAATTCTACCTGGCCATGAAACTTTCTTCTATTTTCATTTGCTGGATTTATTTTCCTCATAGATATTGCTGCATTCATGGTCATAAATGAGGTTTTCCTGTAATTACACTTTTTGCAGTAAGGTTTGGTGCTTGTACCAGCACAAGTAAAGTCTCATAAAACATGGAAAATGGTGCTTTTTTTTCTTTTCCTTTTTTTATTTTCTCACCGGTGTTTCATTGATGAGAAAGAGTATCTGACAACAATGAAAATGGTAAATGTTAAAAACAGTTCCTTCAATAATTTTTGCAATAAAAGAAATCATGGAATAGGCATGGGTCCAATTCTAGAAAAATCAAGAACAAGTGGAGGTTTACAGCTAAGGAGAGGAATGGAGTGGGAGTCATTGAATGGAAATGCACTAAGAGAAGATATGAAAGGTAGGAGGAATTCTTGCCAAACTGTCCTAACACTTTTTGCTAATGTCAGGCCAGGTTATTAAATATCAAGTGTGAGGGATGAGGAACTCCAAAAAATATTGGGGAGATCTGATATCAAGAAAAGGGGATTCTCTCTAAAGTGACTTTGCAGATTTCCTGTTCAAATATGTAGACCTGGCGAGAAAGGGAACCATAGTGGAGATCTCATTGAGGAAAGGTCTCAGAGTAGCTTGACTAAGCTGTTTTTAAGGAGAAAATCTTTGTTAATTTGGATATTATCATTGCTATTATTATTATGCAGTTGAGCTCATGGGACCGGGCCTTCATGGTCTCTAATGAACTTTTGGGGCTGGGCCTTCATAGTCTGCAATGACCATAAGTGATTATAAGTTTTACCTAGGGAGAGCCATGTCCTAGGGTAACAAAGTTCCCTTTGGCAAAGGGCACAGATGCAGTCAGTTGAGAGTCAAGAGCGGTCACTCAGCTCTGAGCAGTTGTTAAAATCAATGTTTTGATCTAAATAGGCAAACAATGCAGCATGAACTCTCTCTCTACGTGTTTGTCTGTGTGTGTGTGTGTCCACACACATATATATCTCCACATTTGATTATGAATTGTATATATTTCACAAAGGAACATCTCATGTAGGCTGTGTTAAGATGTTAGAACTAAGCTATTTATGATCATAAACATTTCTCATTTAGTGAATTTTGTATCATTTTTTAGAATAAGATCAAACAAGAATATAAAATAAAAATCTTTGCTAGATAGCTAAACATCATGTTTTTAATACTCAATGCATAAATTTATAAAGCACTTTGATTCTGCAGACACTGGAGAAAATTATACCACTTGTGGCACAGAAAATAAGCCACACTGAAGGCTCCAAAAATCAGATATTCAGACAGATTTCAACAAAACCGCACACACTTCTATAAACTATTTGACAGGTTCTTTGAGAAGGCTTTGCTTATCTTTCAGTTTGAAATTCACACCAATTCAAATACATATCAAGATCATGATAAGCATTTCCTCTAAAGCCAAAGAATGGTAGAACAAATATCAGATAGTGAAATTCATCCCCAAGACATTGAGTAAAGAAACTCATAAACTATTAAATTTTATTTTCCTTTGAAGAAAAAGCAGTTTGGAAGGCAAAGAAATAGTCCAGGTAAACTTATTACTGTATGAAGCACAAATTTTAGGTATTTTGAAAGTAGCCCTACTTTTCTGAAGAATTTATTAATTTTTATTTTGGACAAGCAAATATTGTAGAGTTTATTTTCAAAGTTTTTTCTAATTTTTATTAGAGGTGATTTAGAAGTTCTTTCTCTCAAAGCCACCTTGTCTAGAAATAGCCTCCTTATAATTTCATATGTGGTGAATCTCAGATGGTTTCTTAAAAGGATGTAAAAAGTATTTTCCATGAAGAATGTCACTGGAACTTTCATGAGAATTACATTGAATCTGTATAGCAATTTTGATAATAAGGCCATTTTGACAATATTAATGCTGCCTATCCAAGAACATGGGAAGTCTTCCCATCTTCTAAGGTCTTCCACTATTCCTTTTTTTGTCTTCTATAGTTTCCATTGTAGAGGTCCTTCACCTCTTTTGTTGGATCCCTCAGTACTTTTTTTTCCTTTTTGAGGCTCTTGTGAATGGGATGGTTTTCATGTTTTGTTTCAACTGATTCATCCTTGGAGTATAGGAATGCAATTGATTTCTGGGTGTTAATTTTGTATCCTGCTACTTTGTTGTATTCATTTGTAAGTTCTGGAAGTTTTGTGGTGGAGTCTTTTGGGTCTTCTAAGAAGAGGATCATGTCCTCAGCAGAGATAGTTTGAGCTCTTCTTTTCCTATTTGTATCCTTTTAATATCCTTTCTTGCCTAATTGCTCTGGTTAGAACTTAAGGACTATGTTGAATAGAAGTGGTGAAAGTGAACCTCCCTGCCTTGTTCCAGTTTTTAAAAGGAATGTTTTCATTTCTTACTCCTTTTAAAATGACTTGACCTTGTGTTTGTTTTCTATAGCCTTTACAATGTTCAGGTATATTCCATCTATCCCTAGTTTTTACAGCCAACATTTCCAACTGTGGATGAGGTGTCCATTGCAACAGAAGCTGAAGAAAAATGTGACCTAAAAACACTATCTACCTATTCTATAAGAAACAAATCAGCCAGTTATAAGTAGGTCCAGAAAAGTATACTGTGAAGGAGTTATCTATGTAGAGCCAGTTTTTATGCTTTATAATTATTTTTTCCCCTTTGTATCTGTGGGAAACTGGTTCCAGGACCCTCTAGGATAATAAAATCTACAGATACTCAAGTCCCTTATCTAAGTGGTGCACCACATGCATCAGAACTGCACACACCCTCCCATATTATATAAATCTTCTCTGTTTTACTTATGATACCTAATACAAGTGAATGCCATGTAAATGGCTGTTATACAGTATCATTTATGGAATCATGACAGGTAAAGTTTACAAGGGTTCTATATAGCTGCAATTTTTTCTGTAAATATTTGGATATATCCATGGGTATAGAACCTCTGCCTAAAGAGGGCTGATTGTGGAGTTTTATCTTGCTTTGGAGATCCTAATTCCTTTTTTTCTGCATGAGAAAATACGAACATAGCCAAAGCAGGAGAGAGGGTAGGGAGGTGGAAGGAAGGAGAAAAAGAAAGAAAAAGGAAAAATACAACTGAGTTGCAATCTCTAAGAAGTTGTATATGATTAAGTCCTGTAAATATATATGTATGCAAATCCATGTATATGTAATACATATGCTATACAAACACACATTCACAATTTCATAGATTTGGATTCTCAAACATGTTCCATGGCTACTTAGTTGTCTTGAA
The DNA here is from genome assembly GCF_902686445.1 of Sciurus carolinensis. Lineage (NCBI taxonomy): Eukaryota > Metazoa > Chordata > Mammalia > Rodentia > Sciuridae > Sciurus > Sciurus carolinensis. The sequence goes on along the minus strand of NC_062213.1, from coordinate 53,673,922 downwards.
GATTATTGATATTGCTCACTTTTTCTCGTGTAATTGGGAATAAACATTTTATGTACCTTAAGTTGCTCCATCAAAGAGTTATATAAGATTTTTTCCTTCTTTTATGTGCCTGCCTCTTAAGATAACAAGTGCTCAGTAATTTCTTGGACTTGGAGATTTACCTAATACTGTGTATGTATTGCTAATATGTCTACAAACAAATTTACCTTTATTGTGTTCTGTGCTTCATACCCAGATACCAGCCACATGTTAATTGAATTACTACATTAGAATTTAAAGTTAAGGCCAATTTAAAGTTAGGGATTCCTGGACAGTTGAGGCTATGGTGGTAGTAGGAATGATAATGCAGTTTGACAGGGATGTAAACTGCAAGGATTAGAAGGAGCACAAAATTGAGAATGAATAATTCTATGAGCTGGTCAAAACACTAAGATTGAAGAAAATCCAAGTAAGATATGAAAATTTAATCAAAACTGAAAAGAAACTGAGTCATTCACTAAATGAAACTGAATAAGTTTTCTTGATTTACTCTGGTATTATAGCAGTAGATGTTAAAATGGTATTGTTTCTGTGAAATAAACTTATGCTTAAGCCTTAATCATATTTCTTACTTTTTAAAAGTTTTTAAAGTTTCACTTAAATATGATATTACTAATAAAATATAAAATAATATTAACTGAAAGAAGCACATAAAATTACTTCTCCAAGGATATATTTTTTTTATTTCCAAGGATGCAAATTATGTTAAAACTTGCAGATTCAATTGTACTCCTGTTCCAAAGATAAATATATTGCTCTTTTAAGTACTAGAAAGACTGAAGTTGGCATAGAAATAATTTTAAAAATGCAATGCTTATTGATGTCCAAAAGAGACTGTAATACCTATCAATCATTGTATCATATATTCTTAGTATCAAATCTAAAGCAAAAAATAATTATAATGCTTTTAAGCAAAATATACTCCATTTGACTTTCCATCCCTTATATCCCAGAGCATTTATTAATTTACTTCTTCAAGAAACACTTAATAGATACATTCTCTGGCTAAATATTATTATATAGCAGGGGCACTGAATGTGTATAAGACATGATCTTTTCCCTCATAGAGTTTAAAATCCAGGTGGTTGAAATATAAAATAAATTAAAGTATTATACTTTTTATTTATTTATTCTTTCATTCCTTTACTTATTCCCTACATATCTATTGAAGTTATATTTTCTGCCATGCACTCTGTTGATTTTGAATTTGTAAACACATTTATCCTTTCATGGAATTTTCATTCCTACAGAAGGGTTAGGAGCTAGACCTCAATCAAGTAGTGTATGTGTGTATATTAAATGATGCATGTATGTAATTATATATTTGATATGTTATTCGTGTACAATACAGATGCACACAATTACCTGCTAAGAAAAACTATGCTTTTTGGAGATTCAGGAAGGCTTCACAGAGATCAAATGTAAAATGTCTCTTCTTGGCATCAAATAATTGGTTGATCAAATGCAAACAGAAGGAATTTCCAGAAGAAAATATGTGAAAGAACGTGTTATGAAGTCATTCTAAATACACCACAAGAGAACCTTGAGACACGTTAGGTCTGTGGTATATAAGGATGGAGCCCAGGGAGTTAGAAGTGGCTCAGTAGTTTTTTTGGGGGGGCAGTCTCATTGCTTGCTGGGACAGTCTCATTGTGGGAGTCAGGTTATCTGTAACCACTTATATTTGAGCCTCTGGCAAGTAAACTTATGGTGAATAAAAAAATAATTGCTAGTATTAAATGTCTACTATACACCAGGCATTATTCTATGACTTCAATCTCATTTGATTTCTCATTTTGTCCTAATAAAAACTTTATGAAATATTATTTTTCACTAATTTATATGTGGGAAAATTGGTGCATAAAAAGTTTGAATAATTGTCCAAAGCGCACAAATTTATAAGATTTTAAGACAATGTCTTCGGTTTTGTTACCCAATGTAATAATTGAGAAGAGAGGCAAATGCCCATATAGCAAAAATGAAAAGGAATGCACAAGCCAGGTGTGGTGGTGGAAGACTGTAATGCTAGTTCCGCAGGAGCCTGAGGCAGGAAGATGGCAATTTTGAGGGCAGTTCAAGCAATTTATTGAGACCCTGCCTCAAAATAGAAGATGCAAAGACCTGGGGTTGTAACTCAGAGCAGAGGTTCAGGTTCAATCCCAGTGCTGGAATAGAAAAAAAGAAGAGGAAAAAAAAGAAGAGGAAGGAGAAAAAAGAGGAGAAGGGGAAGGAAGAGGAGGAGGAGGAGGAGGAGGAGGAGGAGGAAAAAAGAAGAAGAAGAAGAAGAAGAAGAAGAAGAAGAAGAAGAAGAAGAAGAAGAAGAAGAAGAAGAAGAAGAAGAAGAAGAAGAAGAAGGAGAAGAAATAATAAAGCATGTAAGCAAAGTCCTTTCAGGTTACTTGTCTGCTTAGGTGAAAAGGGTAATCTAATTGACAATATTTTTATGGGAATCATTATTATGCATAAGAAAGTTTTAAAGAAATGTTTGTATTGGCTAACTAAATACTTGAAGTAAAATTAAAAAGAAATAGAATAATAAATTGCAACAATAGAAAGTTTTTTTTCACTTAGCATGATATTCTACAATTCCATCCATTTATCTGCAAATGCAATAATATTTTTCTTCTTTACAGCTGAATAATATTCCATTGTGTATATATACAACAGTTTCTTTATCCTTTCATCTGTTGAAGGGCATCTAGTTTGGTTCCACAATCTAGCTATTATGAATTGAGCTGCTCTAAACATTGATGTGGCTGTGTTACTGTAGTATGCTGATTTTAAGTCCTTTGGGTATAAACCGAGAAGTGGGATAACTGGGTCAAAAGGTGAGTTCATTGCAAGTTTTCTGAGGATTCTCCACACTGCTTTTCAGAGTGGCTGTACCAATTTTCAACTCCACCAGCAATGTACAAGTGTGCCTTTTCCCCCACATCCACATCAACATCTATTATTGTTTGTGTTCTTGATAATAGCCATTTTAATTGGAGTATCCCAAAAAACAAAGGTCAAATGTTTTCCCTGATAAGTGGATAATGATATATAATGGAGGTTGGGAGTCAGGGGTTGTCGCCGCCCGCGGCAACAATTGCACAGGTATTTATTGGAGGGGCCTAGAAATAAACTATTTTTCCTATATTCACTAATTTATAGAGGAAGAGAGACCCTGAGAGAAAGATAGGCTTTGCTTAGAGGAAGAGAAACTTTGCTTGTCAGGAAGAGAAACTTTGCTCAGAAAGAAAGTTTTAGAGAAAGAGGCTTCTACGCTTATCAGAGATCTATTCTTCTTAGTTCTGCTGCTTCTTCTTAAAGGTGCGTCCTGCATCCTGTGAACTAAGGGTACGTCTACCTAAGGTGCTTTCTATCTGCTTGCCGCTTCTTCTTTTTCCTTTCTGTTAATGGCTTCTACTCCGCTTCTTTCTGCTAGCTGCTGCTCTGCTTGCTGCTGCTCCTTACTGTCGCACCCCCGCCCACTGCCCGCTTATATTCCCTCCAGGAGGCGGAGGGTGGGGCCACGCCAGTTGCGATCAGGCGAGGAGCCAGCTGCCCTATCAAGGCAAGGGTTAAAATGAGCAGGCACAAGCAGGCATGCTCGGGAACACCTGTGCACGCATTGTGGGCGTGGACTTAACTGAATACGGCCAGTGATAAATCACCTGAGTGTGCTTATGTTAATTAACCTCCTCACCGCCAATGTGATCAGTCCCCGTTCTGGCTGGCACAGCCCCCAACAGGGGGTGAGAGAAGAATGGGAGAAATTTAGATTGCTTAGAGGGAAATGTGAGGGAGGCGGGGTATGAAAAATGGTGGAATGAGACAGACAGCATTACCCTATGTATATGTATGATTACATGAATGATATGAATCTACATTGTATACAAATATAGAGATTAAAATGATGTACCCCATTTGCGTACAATGAATCAAAATGCAGTCTGTAAAAATTTTTAAAAAATAAAATTTTGTTTTTTTCCCCCCTAAACACATAAAATTTTATTTAGGAAAGCAGAGAAATTTTTAAGAAAGAATGCAAGTCATCTCCACAGGGAGAGACAGCAAAAAGTTTTAAATGAAAAAGTATCTGAAGAAAAATAATAGAATTTATAATTATGAAAAATATCAATAGCTATTTTATATAAAACAATGTGTTCTAGTGGAAAGTATTTTTCAGGACCATTAGGGTTTGCCCATGACATTGTACGTTCTATGGACTTTCACAAACCTATCATGACAAATGATCCACTATTGTGGTATCACTGTCATAAAAATCCTCTGTGCTGTGCCTATTAATCATATCATCTCCTTTAATGCCTGGCAGTTCAAATATGTAAGAAAATACAATTATAATTAATGAACAATAAGAATCTCATCAGAAAAAGACCAAATGAATTGAGAATATTTTTCATTTTAAAAACCTTTTGCATATTCATAACAGAAAAGGGATGATATAAATCTGATAAACATTGTAAAACACCTCTTTCTTAAGAAAACTATCCACTGATAGCAGGAGTGGGGCCAAGATTCTTAGTCTTACCATGTCTATTAAACATTGAAGTGAAGCTGTAGCCCTCAGTTAAATAACTTTGTCAAGAAAATATTAAATTGGTTATTTTAAAAAATGACCTAATTACCTAAGCAAGTTAGAAAATTTCTAAATGTATTTTGATCATCAGGCAAAAGATGTTTAGTGCACACAGTCATATTTTGCTAACAATGGAAGGTTTGAAATAGAAATTTAGAGGTGAAATTACTTACAATTAAATGCAAACACAACTAAAAATAAATCTAAAATATATATGAGACTTGAACAAATAAAATATAACGTCTATTATTGAGTGGAGATAAAGTTTATAAAAATATGAGATTTTACAATGTTTATAAATTTGACTAACACTGACATAATTTTCCCCTAAATTCCCCAATATATTCAAAGTGAATCAATATTACAAATGACACTTTTGGAATTTGAAAAGTTACTTTTAAAATTTATATAAATATATGAAGAACCAAGAATAGCAAATAAAATATTCAATAGCTGGATGATTGGAATTATGTGATAATCAAGATTTACTATAAAGTTACAATGAATTAAGAAACTGGTTTGGGCAAGAATTAGAAAATGAGATCAATGAAACAGAACACTGTTCAGAAACAGATGTACACACCTGTAGATACTTGATCTATGACAAATCAATGTGAAGACAAGAAACAGTGTTTTCAATCATTGATTTTGGATCAACTATATGTTTATATGAAGAAAACATGTGTCCTAATCTAATCCTTATAAATATCAAACTCTGATGGATTGCAGTACTGTTATGAAATGAAGAGCAATGGACTTTTTGAACAATGACGCTAGGGACTCTCTTTGTGACACAGTGATAGGCAAACAATTTATAAACAAATTTCTCAATGTCACAAATATGAGGAAAGAAATTGATACCCTTATCTGTATTAAAGTTTAGTACTTCCATTCAAAAGAGAGTTAACGGGCCGCAGAGCCATGAAACACATTTAAAACATAAATCATGTGGTCAAGTCTATGTCCCAATTGCTCAACAACAGACCTGGATCCATATACCTTCTTTTCCACAGTAAGTGTTAATGGTTCTACATTTTTTTTCCTAAATATGTGCTATTTTGGAACAGTAATTATATTGTCAAATTACAAATATTGTAACCTTCAAACTGTTGGGAACTCCAGAAGTTAATTTGAAAAAGACAAATAACTGAATAAAATCATGGATTGAAAAAAAACATAAACTGGAACTGGGATATAGCTCAGTGGATAGAGCCCTTGTCTAGCATGTAGGAGTTCCTGGGTTCAATTCCTAGCACCAAAATTAAATAAATAAACCATAAAGCAATACCTTCCAAAGAGAGTATCCAAATGGTGGCCAAAATATGAAAATATGCTCAAATTATTAGGCAACTTATAATTAGGCATTCATGAAAAGACTGATTATATCAAGTTTTGAAGTTCTGCTAAAAATGTGAATCCAAAAAAATCTTATACAAAATTAGTAGTAGAGCAAGTTGGTTCCACCTCTTTGAATAAATGGCATTAGTTCCTCCAAAGTAAGTTGAGCAGCTGATTATGAAGATGTGCTGTGAAGCTGTAATAAACACACATATACACAATACACATATACATACTATATATATATACATACATATATACATACAATATATACACCTACTATATATATACAAACATTTATTATATACAATGTCTATATTTTTGAAACAAGTTAAGAATGGAGGTGTGTATTCTTATTTGTCTGTATACATATAGAAACATATTTAAAACATGGTGGTTGTGTATACATATGTATATACCTTGTGTGTATATGTATACATATATATGTGTGTGTGTGTATATATATACACATATACACTTCAGTGTTACCTAAAACACATTCATAAATATTTGATTAAAAAATAAATGTTTTAAGCCAGGTGCAGTGGTGTATGCTGGTAATCCCAGCAACTTGTGAGGCTTAGGCAAAAGTATCACAATTTGAAGGCCAGCCTCAAGAATTTAGCAAGACCCTAAGCAACTAGCTGAGACTCTGTCTCAAAATAAAAAAAAAAAAATGAAAAGGGTTTGGGATGTGGTTCAGTGGTTAATCACCTCTAGGTTCAATCCCCAGAACCAAAACAAGCCAAGCAAACAAACAAAAACATGTCAAATCTATACAATGGTGTACTAAGCATGATCACATTAATTGACAGTGGCTATGGACTGAAGTGGCAGGTTGAGTTCCCTTCTATTGTTTCTTTTCCAAAATTCAGGTCTAGTTTTGTTTTGCTTTCTTTGAATCTTGACTTTAAGGATCAAAAGGTGGAAGTCATCACTATGTGCATCACTACGGGCCACCCCACTTTTTCCCTCGCTACAGATGATGTGTAACGATCTCCAAAGGCCCAAGTGCTAAAGACTTCATCCTCAGCTTGCAACTTCTGGAAAGCAGTAGAAACTTTAAGGGGTGGGGACTACCAGAAAGTTTTAGGTCTTTGGGGACGTGCCCTCAAAGGGTACTGTGGAATACTCATCTCAGCATCTTTTTCATTTCCCAGATGCTGAGTTAGCAGCTTCCTTTGCCACACATTCCCAACCATGATGTGCTTCATCAGAGACCCAGAAGCAGTGGAACAATTGATCACAGACTGAAACCTCCAAAACTATGGGTCAAAATAAACCTATCTCCTTATTATCTTAGGTAATTTATTATAGTAACAAAAAGCTAACACATCCTTTTATCCAGAATTTTCATGCTTAGTTATTAATACAAATATGGAAAAAATGTATCACTAGCATCCCTTACAGATATGAGGAAACTGGGAATGATAGATGCTAAGTAATGTGCCTAATGTGCATAGTTAGAATGAGCCATATTTAGGATCTACAAATAATCTGGTCCACTTGAATCACTTGGATCTAAGAACTAGCAGCTTTATGTGATGGGACAAATAACAAAAATATTATCGCTGGCTTTCAAAATTAAATCTACTTAACATATTTCAGAACAATATAACTATATCTATTTTGACTTAATATTCTCAATTCAAAATTTCAGGATCTTGTTTACTTGGTAAAATTGACACAAAAATAAAAGTTTAAAAATTGCATGTATATTTTAGTTTAGGAGGTAATTGTATGTTTTAAAGCGGTGTGAGACAATGAATTGCTTTTTAGTATTCATACTTTTTGTGGTTGAATATGCAATATTTGATTCAATTAGGAGTATGCTCTTTGAAAATGGCCTTCAATCTTTGTAGGGACTGGTCTATTTCTGGTTCATCTGCAGTCCATGCTTGTGTTGGGAAAGCTTGAAAATATTGTGCCATTTTTAGGACACCTACTGGTGGCTCTGAATTCCAATTTTGGTTCTTCAAATTTATGAGACTGATTGAAACTCTGTCTAAGGTTGTGGTCTCTCAGCTTCTACTTCTAGCTTATCTTTCTGTCACTTGGGCATATGGAATATTTGTAGCACAGAAAAATGTATTAGGTTTATGTCTCTGAGACTGTATTCTTTCCTGGATTTTGAATCCTCTGATTCTGCCATCTATGGTACTTTTCTGAAGACAAAATAGGTGCATTTTCACATGTGTTTATCAATTTTTCTAGCCCCTAACTTTGGGGCTAGTCTCTAATCACTAGAAACCAATCTACTATTGCCAATGCATTGGCATTTTTAATAAAATTGCAACTATAAAAACAATAAAATAGCATGAGAATAGAGTATTTACAAAGTGATATCAAGATGTCCTTAAAAAAGAAACCTTAATGTGAGAAAAGAAAAATGAAACTTTATATGGAGATAAAGGTTCATAATTTAATTCTTATCCTACTTTAAAAAATTAGCATCTTAAAAATTATGTCATACTCATATTTGAAGTTATTTTTAATTTGAATGAAAAAAAAGTTTCATACATTTGCATTTTCAATGCACAATGACAACACTTTGCTTTTATTTGACCAATTGAAGATACGATATTTTTTTCCTGAGATTCACATTGCTTTTCAGTTGCATTTCAGGGCTAAACAAAAAAATCTGGAAAGAAAAAAAAAAAACAAAAAACAAAAACTAATACATGCATTTTTACAGGCAATGTAGTCCTAGTGGAAATTGCTTTAGCCTGAGGAAACACTGCAGAATTAAAGAGATAGAAACCTAAGAACTCATGCTGTCTTTTAAGTGGGTATTTCCCACTTGAACTTGGTTATGAAAAACAGCCATGGCGGGTTTTGGGGTTTTGACTGGAGTTAGCTATGAGTGAGGGAGACAGGTGGGGAGAGATTAAGGAAAGCTCAGACATATTTACTAGCTGTCTTTTCCAAAACACTCGGTCTAAATTGTGCAACAATTTCCTTATACAGGGAGGTATTATTTTAGAGTCCTTCAGAAGGGGATTCCACATTGGAATTTAAGAACAGACACACATTTATAGTGTTTCTGTAATCATTCACCATTCACTGCACTAAGCATTTTAAATGTCATACATCATACAGACCTCCATAAGGAAGCATCTACACGTACTTATATTAGCCCCATAGTGAAGAAGAGACACGTATGACAAAGAAAAGTACCTTTAGCAGGTATACAAATACAGTCAAATCTGAATATAGACCAATGTTTAAAATTAGAAATTCCTTGTCTCCAAAATGTACACTGCTCATAGCTATATTTTTTTGCCTTTTAAATTACATTATTCCATAAAATAAGTTAAAAATAAGGAAATCAGTAAGTTCCTTATCAATTTAAAAGTATCACTTTTATTACCTTAAAGTACAAATTACTTTGGTTGGTAAAATGAAAGAATAACGTATTCTGTGGAAGCAGCACACTATAAGAGTTCAGGGAGGATTGTAGTTCTAAGCTATTCCATTGGAGGGAGTTTGATTTATTCAAATCCTGCTATAATTGTTTCAAAACCTAAATGAAAATGGAATCATCTATTATCATATAGAAGGATTAAGTACTAAATTGGATTTCTGAGTTTAAGATGACAAAAGTAAGCTAACCTCCAAAATGGCTTAAAATTGAACTTTATCTTTTGGTATGGAACAATAGCTTTAAGAGATTTAGAGAAGAATGAGACCTATAAAACAGTATTTTAAATGGTATAGTAATAAAAATGATGGTTTTATAAGAAAATTAGGTCAAATATTCTGTTTTGCTTTTTGACCTAATATTACCATGAACTATGAGGCATTGCAAAATCATTCAGTAAAACTTCCTTTTCCACATGATAATTTCTTATAGTTAAATAGAGTTCTAGTATAAATGCTAAAATCAAATGCACACATACAACACACATAACTTATGATTCTCTTACTTCCTAAAAGCAAAAAGATGATCATAGAATACTTTGCTTTAAAAAACAGGTATATTTCCACTAATTCATGGAACCAAAATCAAACTTATTATTCTAAAGGTAACATCACAAACAATTTTGCCTGCCCTATGCCAGGGACAGGTTTTGGGGGGTTCTGGTTTTTGCAGTCATTTGACAATGGTAATCAATAAAATTTAAAAAGGTTTCAGAAAAATCCATGAAAGTTGGGCTGCCTATATGGGTATGAAAACCGGGAAAGGTCAAAGGCAATTTCCCAGGCCCCAACCCCTGAGTACTTGTGAAATGGAGATATTTTTTTAGTTGGCAAAAGTGTGAAGAAATACTGCTGAAATCTAGTGGATAAGAGGCCAGGGATGGTGCTGAACATCCTACAATGCACAGGGCAGCTCTTCACAACAAATAAATACATGTATCTACAGATTTTTTGCCTCTACGGTTTACACTGGTTAATATTTGTGAATTCTGACTTTTGATACAGGGTTCCAAAACAGGCAAACTACAGCAGTATTGGTGTCAAAATTTCTGTACCTGAGCATTTACATAAGGTAAATGCTTTTTACTTCAGTAGGAAAATGAAAGTAGCACCTGACTCCATGTACATTTGCATTAGAAAATAAATAATCTTTTAAATTTATATTTCTATTTCATGATTAAGGAGGAATTTACAATGTAAATTAAGTCAATCCTTCCTAGAATAAAATGTTTGAAAAATGCAATGTGTCTTCAAAATATCTTTGTATAAGAATCACCTGGTATGCTTTGGGAAAATGCAGGTGTTCAAACCCTACACAAGAGATTTTTGATTTATTAAATGTGGTGGGGCCAAAAACTCTGTATTTTAACAAGAATCCCACAAGATTCTGATGTAGTCGGTTCATTTGGAGGAAATGGAATGAAATCTCTTTGGAACAGCTCTAGTTGCAAATTAAACAGTAATTTATAAGTTTGTACCTGAATATGTTTGATACAGTAATTCAATATAAATGAAGGAGAATGAGTTAGGGCCTGAAATGCACAAATAAATCATGTTAAAATGAATCCTGTGGCTATAGATCAATATTTATGCAAATATTGCCACCTCAAGCATATCAAAACTTAACCTCATATTTGACATATAGTAAAGTCTCAAAAATATTTTTTGAATGAAGGAGCAAATAAGTGAATGATAGATAAAATAGAGTACATATAAAAGGTTATATTTTCTTGCATTTAGACAAAATGCAATCAACCAAGTATAAGGCAAACATATCAATAGAAGGGTTTAATTAACAAACCAAAAAGCATAGAAATGCAAATACCTCAGGTCTTCAGTGATAGGTTTAGTCATTGCCTAGTTTTCTAGTCAAACTCAAATGAAGAAAGTCTTGGTTTGAAATATTTGTTATTATTTACAGAAGCTCTTATGAGAGCATACACTTCTCAACAACAGATTGAGAAACAAAATAATGAGCAAACATCCATGAATCTCCATGTTTGGAGAACTGTTGAAAAGAATTGATATAGAAAGGTGAAAACAAGAGCCAAAAATTCTGGAGGATCCTGGAAAATGTACTAGAACATGGTTTTCTGTGTTTTTCATGCCCTTTGCCTAGTTCCATAATCACTTCTGGTTAAGATACAATGTGTCTGAGATCCAAGTTATGTTATGAGATAGAATTAATATTAGTAAGCAAAATTTTGCTTCATAAATTATCTACAATATAGAATCTGAAAATCCAAGGAAAATGAGATTTTTTTTTGAAAAGCAAAAATAATAAAAGCAAATACAGTAAAGGTGGTTGCAATAACTGGCACTATCAATAGTAAAGAAATAGTGGTAGCATTCTTTGAACTCTGTTCTGAATTAGTTACAAATATTACTGATTTCTTTCTAATCATGCACTAAGGCTATCAGGGTTGCTCCGTTTACAAAATTATAATGAAAACTAAAATAAAATATGTATGTGCACACATATGCACATAAGAAGCACACACTTATGCACTTGCTGAAATTGATGTGTATGTCAACATGTGAATACCTCTTTGCATATGGCTTTAGCATATTATGAACATTCATTGACCCTTTCTTCATGGTTAGATGTCTTTGTTCTCCTCTTCCCTTATGTCTGCCTCAGCTCAGGGACTGCCTAACCAAAATAATATAATTTAAATGATATTGTGACTGTTTCTAGGCATTGACTTTAAGAAATTTGCAGCTTCCATTCCTGTTTCTTGGAACACTCATTTCTGGAATTAATGAACCACAGTGTAAAAAGTACAACTATCCAGAGACTGCATGCTGAGAAAGTTCTTACAGCCATGCCTTCTAGTCACTTCTACGAACTAACAGATGAAAGTGAACCCCCTGTTTCCCTGTTGGACATGCAGATATGCAGATTCATTTTGTCTGCTAGTTGAATACCACCACAAAACAAAATAGAAACATCTATTCCCACAAGTTGCACAAAGGCAACTCCCAGCTGGAGCAAAATCTTTACCTAAATTAACAACACACAAATAGAGTAAGATAGAATAAATTAGTTGTTTTAAGCTTTCATGTATTCCATTAATCTGTTACACAGAATTAGGTAACTGGAATAGAGGTGTTTCTTCACTATCTGTTCCTAAATGTCAATCACTTGCCCAGTTATTCACTATCCACTTAGTGTGATACTTTTTTTGTATAACATTTATCAGTATATAACATTTCATTAGTCATTTTTTTTTTTTTTGCCTTACAGAATATAAACTTAATTAAAAAAATCTGAAACTCAAAATGATATGTTTACTCTTTGGATACCAACTCCTAGAATAGTGTTTGATACACTATTCTAAAATATTTATCACAGTATTGAAATAAGTAAATGATATCATATTTTGGCAAATATCATCAGATAGCACATATGAATTCAGTGAAATATTCCCCAAAATTAACTAATGAATATCTCTTACATATGTTCATAAAAGCATTAAGATCAACTAAAAATGAACATGCTAACCTGTCCATTGCATTTATTTGTAATTTTCTATAGCTAGAAAACTTAGGAATACAATAAATGAGGTGTGAGGCAAAATGGCTTTGAATGGTGTTATAAAATGTATTCCTGTCATCAACAATAAATGTTGCAAAGTTGACACCAATGTGATGTAAGATATTCTTTTAAAGAATCTTTTGCAAACAACTGAAATGACATTTTTTTTGTTTGTTTGTTCAGAAAGGCAATAATATCTATTATTTTGCTAGTAAATGCTTCAAAGAAATCCAAATTTAGGAAAAATGACTAATAACACAAACAGAAAAATAATAGGAAATATGATTCATACTTTCTTTGAAAATCAGACAGGATTTCTTTCAACATAAAAATATCTATGATTAACTACCTGAAATTCTTAGAACTTAGTAATCTTACAGAGAATCTTCAAACTGAACTCCATCCTCATAAAAATAAGTTGTACTAGTACATTGATTCTGTAAAATACATAGTAGAAAGTATTTCCTTAATTGTTATCTAAATCCTCAAGGAAATTATTACTCAAATATGCACAAGAAACTCTTCAGATTTAATACAGAAAAATAAAATAATCTTTGTCAAAATAACAAAAGGAAAACAAAAAAATCTGAATGTACATACCAGAATTAAATTTCAGTAGGAAAGTGATTTAAATCTAATCCTTTGGATGGAATAACAGAGTTAAAATTCTTGTCACATGAGATGCAATTAGAAATGTTGGTTAGCACAATTATTATAAAGGCCAAAAATAAGAAATATATATGAAATTACTTTTAGGCACCTGCTATTTGGTAATTCAAAACCAATTCCAAATGAGGGATGGGAATATGACTCAGTGGTGGAGAGCTTGCCTAGCATGTGTGAGACCAGGGCTTAGATTCCCAGCACCTCCAAACGAAAACAAAACAAACTCAAACCAAAAACATAAAAAAAAAAAAAAAATTCAGTAATGAAAACAAAGAGTAAAACATATTTATTGATGGTTTTAAGGTATACCAATTAACTGCTAACCAGTGGTTAGGCTACATACTGAACTGAAAAAAAATTAACATTCAAGTTTAGGCCTACCTAAATTCAAATTTCTTATTAGTCGAATAATGTGTGTTTTTTTTTCAAACAGTAATATTAACATTTGTTTTAATACATAGCTTTTGATTTAGAAAATCAGAGGTCATGACATTTACTTATGACATGTATACATGATAATATTTTGTATTTCTTTTAAAAATATTTATTACATCATGTACAACTAGAAGAATGGGAAGTTATACTTCATATATGTATAATATGTCAAAATACATTCTACTGTCATGTATAACAAATAAGAACATATAAAAATATTTATTAGTTTTAATTCCCTAGTTTTAACAGATATTTCATAAAATTTTATAAAAGAAATTTAGAAGATCATTCTTCAACTGCCCTTTATATTTTCAGTTAATTTTCATGAGTCTGATTGGTTAGGGTCTATTTGCTGCTGCTAATCAGTGATTTCATACTGAGTTTTGCCAACCAGATCTTCATGGCAGGCTTAGTGATCTCAATTATTATACTGATTATTATGTGTGACATCTCACTATGAACCTGCAGTTTTGGATGTCCATATATTCTAGCTTTTCTTTATTAGGAAATGTCATTCATGGCATATTTATTAAGGTTAAAGATGATAATATTGCTGTTAAATATATATCTCTATCTGTAAGTGTATATAAATCTGTCAAACCTAAAATCTAAGTTGGAATTGTAAGATAGTATGTGCATTTATTCCTGATTTAGTTTCATTGTCATTTTAGTGAATGCTGCTAAAATAAATGATTCCAGAAATTAACTAATACTATTTCTAAAGAATCATGACAATGGAAATAAGAATACTATCTGACATGCACTAAGTGTTGTACGTTAAGTATTGACACTATTTTTATGTGTACCTTTTACATAAGAAAATGTTTAATAGATCACCTGCCCAAGAGTACACAGCTTTTTGTACAGAGTTGAAATTTTCCTTAAATATATAGATTGCATCTCAGCAAACAGGCAATTGACTAATAGTTCATCAGTATAATCACTATTCTTTTTGCACCTTGAGCATATTTACTCCTTTCTTTTCCCTAATTATCTGGTCAATGCTCTTCTACATAAAATTGGCATACAAGAACCTAATAGTTAATGGAGGAAAAAAACACAACTATATTGCTCATTCTTGGCTTGAATTTTGACTCTGAATCAGAAATGAGCCCACAGCATACTGTCTCTACTATTAAATTTATGTTTTTTCTCTCAGACGGTATTACACTCTCTTCTTTCTTGAAAGCTCTAACACTCCTCTTCTGCTCACACTCAGATGCTTAATACCATTTGTCTACTAAATGACAAAAACATCAAACCACTTTCTCTTGTGCCTATTACTGTACCTTCCTCCTTTGTTTCTAAAATTTGATATTTTATATCCTGTTTATGCTCCTCTCTGAGGATAACTAGTAACTTTTGCTCTGGATGCTTCTTAGTCTTCCTAAACAAAGAGAGTAATTAGTATGTTTTATTCCTTCCATTCAGCACCAATATCTTCTACTTTATTATTCAATTTATTATAAAAGCATAGTATCTCATTTATAAAAAGAAAAATCCTTTTGATTCCCCATTCTCCTATATAACTAGTTTTCTTATTTTCTTTAAAACAGATTTACCTGTTTTTGCTCATACTCTGATGTTGCTTCACATTACCACCATTTTTTTTTCCTTTTCTTTTTTAGTCTACTTTAATTCTCTGAAACTAATGGTCAAGGTGACGAAAACCTCCAGCTCTATTAATGCAACAGTCAATTCTCAGGCCTCTCATGGTAATTCTGCATAATTCACACAAATTATTTTTTACTTTACTCAAAACATTTCCTGATTTGGATTTGGAGAAACTATGCTGTCCAGTTTTCTTCCCATTTCATCTTCCTTTTCATTTTCATTGCAGGCTCTGCAATTCCTAAAGGAAATTGTTGAAATACTTTGAATCACAGCAACCTCCCTCATTATCATTGCTTTTCTATGTATCTAAAATCATCATGAAATTCCATAGGTTTCAATATCCTTTATGAAGATTCCACTCACAGGTTCATAACCAAGCATTAATACCTTCACTGAGGTCATGATTTGTAATTAAGAACCTCCTTGGTGTCTCCGTTAGGATGTCCAGAAGAACTCTTAGAATTCGCACATTGTAAAGAGAAAGGCCTCTTGTTTTCCAGTTATAATTACTTCACTGTACATCCAAATGTACATGGAAAGCCTTGAGTCCTTTCCTCCTGTCTATTGTTCATCCAGTCTCTACAAGTTTTTGCCTGCAGTAGAACAAACCCTCATTCCCTCAGCCACTGCTGCTCTGAGACTTAGTAACTGTAATCTTTAGTCTCACGACTATATCAACTTACTACCCAATCTCCTAACAGGTGTCATTGATTCCTCTCTTTTCTCTGTCCCCATCATACACAGAATATATTCGTAATTTTGGCTGTAAGGCATATTTTAGTCTGATATTCATCTAAGTCTTCCATGTCTTCTACTACATCTTTTCTCCATACCCCACACTTGTGGACCTAGCCAACCAATACTTCCTGCTGCTTCTGAAATATTCTGATAGTTCTGAGGCAGTTCTGCCTGTAGTACTGCCTCTGCCTTGAAGTACCTTGCTTCAGACATCACATAACTTGCACCTTCCCATTGTTCTGGTGTCTGTTCAAATGTTACCTACTTAGAGTGATTTTGCCTTGCCACCCACTTCCTATTCTCTGCTCCACTTTATAGTTGCTTCACTTATTACATCATGTCCTTTTTTATTTGCTGCTATCTACCACCACACAAAGTATGTTCCACAAAATCGGGAACTTTGTCTTGTTCAATATTTTATTGTCAGTAGCTGAAATAGCCTCTGAAAAACAGTTATGCAAATAAAGATATGGTAAATGAATTCATTAAAGTTAATCATCATTCCAGCATGCTTTAATGGCGAAATGAAATAGCAGAATAAACACTACCTGTACGAAGTTCAGATATCTGTCAAAAATGTCATGATAAAACAGAATCATAGAAATGGGATTCAGACTCTCATTAGCAAACATATATCTAAAGGTAAATAGGTGTATGTATACTAAAATTGACTCTATGGAATAACCCTAAATAGAGTATTTGAAACATATCACAAGTTAATGAAGCCAAATTTAAAAAATTAGAATACATGGATTTTTTCTATGTCAAGACCTTTTTGAGTATTTAGAATGAAGATGGAATTAATTCAAAATATGTGCTTTCTAATTACTAGATGGCAATATATACTCATCCCATATTCAAACTACATTCATTCCACATTATAGATTTTTCTTATATAAGCTGTTCCAAAGTCTATTTTATTAATCTTTAATGTTCAATGAGACATTTCTCTTCTGAGCTTAACTTACACTCTGAAATACGAGATTTTTAAACTAATATATATTCTTTTACTCCTGCAAGTTAACCTCTTAGATAATAAAAAAGATGGTAGGTTGTAGGGAAACAACTCTTCAACTTGAACTGTATCATTTACTTTGTTTGCTGATGAGATATGTCAACACTTACACGGTGAAGTGTGCCTAAATGTGTATTTCTATTTAAATCAAATTCATCTTCTTCAGAGCTTATGTGTATATTCAAGGAATGAAATTGGATTCTCTTAGAGAACTAAAATCAGTTACCATTTATTTCAGGCAAAGAGGTAATCAACATGCTTGACTGGAGAAACTATTCAAGACTTGAGATTTCCTAAACTGTTTTTGCACAAACATTCTAAAACATAAAATATTAGGACATCTACTAAAGTAATTTTGGAGGCAATGTATATCATGCACAATTTACGACTGTGGGTCTTGCATGCTCTATGAAAGCCTATTAAGAAAAGGACCCTAGAGCACCATAAAGAATGGGATATAGATAAAACTCAGAAAAGAGTGAGTTCATCAACCCATAAATTTAATCTGTTTAATTTTCCAGCATTCTCACCTTAGAAAATGGAGAGTGACTGCACTACTCTAGAGAAATGTAGTCAAAATTACATTGCTACATGCTCTTTAATTGACCAACCTCTGCAAAACCAGAAATTTTTCCTTACCCACAAGCACATGTTGTGTTAGCAATCCCTCTAGAGAAATACTTTGTTCCAGGGAAATAAAAATGCTAAAACAAAATCAGACTTACACTACTCTCCACTCTAATTTCTAGTATAGTGTATCTTCAATTGATTGCTGATGTTACTTGAACATTTCTCAAAATCCCTAATGCATTGTATGAACTTCTGTGCCAAGTTCCTTCAGGATTTTATATATAAATTCCTGGCTCAATATCACCTTATTCTAAAATGCATATGATCGTGTTTTGCCAAAATTCTTAATTCCCAACTTGACCATATATAAAGAAAAATTATATGCAAAATCAGTTGTATAATTTGACTAGGGATATCTAGTTTAGTTCTTGGAAAAGATTCCTAAGAACATAAGATGGTTCTCTTCTTTCCAAGTTCTTAACTACATTTTCATCTCTTAATGCATCCCACATATAGTCTGCAAGTACCCAGTAACTTTTTATCTCCCTATGATTTCTCAGAATCCCACACTGTACATATACCCTGATGACTTCAGCTTACAGATTAACATCTACATCTGCCTACTATGTATTGAACATCTGCCATTTACAGAAACTGCTAGGCATTCACACATTTATTTACTATTGACAGGAATAATGGATAGTTCTCCTTAAATTTATAGATGAAGAAATTAAAACTCAATAAGGTTTGTATAAGCAAAATCTAAGTTTTTCCTCATCAAAAGGAAGAGTAATATTCAATCAATACATTATTATTTAAAGTAGTTTGTCCCTAGTATTTGGGAAGAGTATATACTTTATATAGCAGAGACTCTATAAGACATAAATAAGCATGAAGAAAATTATAAAACAATGTCTGTATTACCACCAGATAATACTCTCAAATTTTTAATAGTCCAATCAAATATTTACACACACAAACATATGCATGTAATGTAGTTCCACTTTAAGAGTTTAGATATTATCTCTATAAATTAAACATCTAGGCATATTTTAATAAGTTTTCTTAATAGTTCCATTCTAATAATTTCCAACTACCCACCAAATACCTCTTTAGGATTGTTGGATTGACAGACAAGTTAAACATGTCTATAACTGGTTTCATGACCTAATCATCCTCTAAATTTGTTCCTTTTACTGACTTCCTAAGAGCATACTCTGAAACACCAGGGCTCTGAACTTTGTCATCAACTCTGAATTCTCTAGTTCTTCATCAAAATCTGTTTTCATTTGCCATTTGACACCTCTCCACATTATCCTAGTGGTTTTGTTATTTGCAAAGTTGCAGTAAATCAAAATGATCTTCTTGTTCTTTTTTCACCCAGGAGTCCATCATGAATCAAGAGCTTCCAAGAGTTGCATAGGCATGTGAAATAAAACCAAAGACCTCTGCTGAAATGAATGGCTTTACAAATCACAATGCTCTGATTACTTTATTTTAAACAACATTAGCAAAACAACAACTTCTCCAGACACTTTACAAAGCATTTAGGTTATGGTGGTGAACAAGAAAACCCGATTCCCATTTCAATGGCGATTGACCAAGTGAGGCATACTGAAGAGTAAACGTGTATCCATGAAAGTAAAAAGTGAGTTCTCATGGAACAATAAAAAAGAAAAATTATTCTGGGAATAAGAGAATACTTCTAGTGAATGATTCTATTTAAATTTTATATCAGTAAAAGTTGTGTTTTTATTTATATATGTATATCCGCCTCTAGTTTATCAGTCTATCTAGAATGAGAAAAGAGGAGCGTCACACCTTATCCTACACAATTTAGGAAACTGGTGAAGCATTTTCTAAAGTTCTGACTTCGTGTCTAATTCTGATTTGGATGATGGAACCTGAGGTCCACAGAGTAGATAACTATGGAGGAAAACAGCATATGAAGTATGAAAGAGCAAAAGAATTCAGGAATTCACCAGCCTGAGCCCATGAGGAAGCACTGGGAACTGTGCCAGTTCTCTTTGCCTCTGGCTTGATGATATGGGCATTCTGCAGAATGGTGCAGCCACATAATACCTGACAATCTACAAAAAATAAAAAACAATGAGACAGTATGCATTTACCCAGAAGATAGTTTATGACATATTATGTGAAACTTAAATTTTGAGTGCATTAGTAGAGCTATTATTTTTAATGGAAAAACAAGTAATACAAAATAGAAAAATTATTTTTAAAAAAAGTTAGAAATAGGTAAGTAAAAAGAAGGAAGAAAGAAAGAAAGAAAAATATACCACATAAGACTAAAATAGTCTTTGGTTATTTTTGAAGAGTACATGGAGTGGGAAAATGATATTATATAATTATATATGAATATATATAAATGTAGTACATAATATAACATATATAATATGTATAGCATGTATATATACATGTGATATCACATATATGCATTTTATAGCATCATCTTGCTTTTCTTATAAAGTTAGGACAATAAATACTTTAAAATTTGCTAAAATGATTAGATTGTGTTACAGACTTCAAAATAGCACAAAGTAACTTATCACTATATCAAAACTCTAAAATATCCTGCTAAAAACAGAATAAAAAGTCAAAACAAAAATAGAATGATTCAAAATACAAGTCCTCTAAAATACACGAAAGAAATTTATATGTGTGAAGAACATGTAAAATTAGTACATTTGTTGAGCTGGAAAATATTATACTGATATCAGTTTCACAGTTAATTTAGATTTAGGTTTTTGAGTCATTTTGTTTGAAATTCATTTTATTTTGGTCTCAAACTTAAACTAAAAGAGTTTATTTTACTATGTTGAGATAAAAACTCTTTCAGTCTTTAGAAATTTATCAAATTTTCATGTTAACATTCCCGTTTATTTCGATGATAAATTTGATAGGCTACATAATTTCTCAGAAAATCATGAAAAAAGTCCATGAACAAAACTCAGAAATTTTAAGTCAATGAATTAACATTTTTTAAAACAAATTCAAACATTAGAAATTTCTCCATTACTTTTTTTCACAAAAATGGACTTTCTATTTATCTTAAGAAATTTAAGAACTTGTTCCTGAAAAGCCTTGTTTTTTTTTTTTTTTTTTTTTTTTTTTTCTCGTACTACAGATAGAACTCAGGGGCACTCAACCACTGAGCCACATCTCCAGCTTTATGTTGTATTTTATTTAGAGACAGGGTCTCACTGAGTTGTTTAGCACTTCACCATTGTGAGGCTGGCTTTGAGAACTTGAGATCCTCCTGCCTCAACCTCCCCAGCTGCTAGGATTACAGGTGTGTACCACTGCACCTGGCCTGAAAAGCCTTTCTTCTTTTTGAATATGAGGCATTACAGTTTAAATGGAGTTTTCCAGTTTTTCGAATGAAGAAGTTAAAATAAAATCACACAAATGTTTGAGAGCCTCCATTGTTATAAATTTCATAGTTAAAACCATTTGGCATAAATTGAATGAATTCAATTATTTATATCAATTTGTCAAAGAATGAAAAGTAGAAGTAAAAGTCTACTACAGGAAGTTACAAATTAGATGATACCTGATCAGCTATAAGTCAGCAGGTGGTGTGATAATTCTAAGCAAAGGCAAAGCTTGTTAGAAGATTTTAATGAGGGAAGGACACGACATTTTGAGAAAATTGGCAAAATAAATATATCAAGGATGAGAGTGTCCTGGAGTGAGGGTGAAGAGTAATAAGAAACCTGATCATATAGTCTTAAAAGTCACATTAACTAGTTTAGACTTCAGAAGCTTTTAACAAATGGCAACAGTTAAAAACTTAGGGGCAAGATGTGATTTTCATTTCAAATAATTTCTCCTGCTATTGGAAAGAGTAATATTCTACAGAAAGGAAGTGTGGCTGCAGGTGTATGATATGGAAGGTTATTATAACATTGCTGTCGGGGGAGAATGAAGGCTTGGATTTTGATGGAGGTATTGGAATAGTAGAGAAATAAAAGAATTTTAAAATATATTGGAGTCTGAAATTCCTAGAAGGTAGTGAACTAGGTTTGAGGACTAGGTTTGAATGTTGAAAATAATTCTTGGTCACTTGATATGTTTCGCTTAATGGACACAATACTAAACAGATTAGGAATAACATTCAATACTATGAGAGTAGTCTATTTCTCAAATAAAATTATGGTACTCTTTGTACCTATTAAAACAACATTTACTGGTTACCTAAAATCAGTCATTTCAGTAGATGTGCAAGACATTTCTGTATAAAATTATTCCAGTATGGAAGCAAGTAAAATAAATAAACCATAATCCTATTTATTAAATGTATAGCACATTTATTAAATGTAAACAATATACTTTTGGAAGAGTGAAAAGTCACATATTATGATTAGCTGGACTAGAAATATACTTAATATTTAATGATACAACGCATGAAAGATATTAGGATGTGAACATCAAAATCTTCAAAAAAATCATATCCCTAAAATGTATATATATAAGATGAAAATTCTGTGTTAACAATAATACCACTCTTGTTACTCTGATTTTATGGGTAAATGTACTTATTATTTGGCAACTTTAAAGGAGAGGAACAACTGCCTCTATTCTTATTGAAATGAATTGGCATTATGAGATGGTAAATGTTCTGACTATTTTATAGTCTGATGTTGGTATAGTTACATTGCCCTGTCTGAAATTCAGATATCATCTGATGGACTTTTGGATTTCATTTAGAATAGAGAAAGCCAGAAGGAACAGCACTCAATCCTAACAAGAAAATTAGGTAATATGTATAAGCAAGCATTTTTTAAAACCATCAAGAAGCAGAGGTCACAGTGCCAATGACCAAGATGAGAACTGAGGAAAGATATCCCCATGCGGAGAAGTGATGGGAAATGGGTGCTGACTCACCAAAGGCAAAACATGGAAGAAAAGGGTAAGAGCTTCAGCTCATCTAATGGCAAGTGGCCAAGTATTAGTTGGCACCAGAGTACAAAACTCATAGAAAACTTCTCATGCGAGAAGCTTTTGCACTTAATCCATTCTCTTTTCCCAGAGATTTGTTCCAGCAGTTGACTAGAAAAATTGGAGGCACATCAGGAGACTAGAGAAAACTTGTTGGTAAATGGAAGGATGGGTAGCCAGTTTTGCCAAAAAGACAAGAGTATTTGCCTTGATAATTCTTTCCTGCATAAATTAAACGTTAAATTGATGAGGAAGCAAACTATATCACCATCCAAACATGGTTAAAGACCCACTAAGGCTGGGCCTTTATTATGAAAAATCAAGAACAAAAACAAAAACTTGCACTTATAAGGGAAGGGCAGGAAATTATCCTGGGCCAAGATTATTAGAGGTCTCTTACCATTAGGATCAGTGAGAAAGTCCCTGTCCTTGGATGCAAGGGCACAGGACATGTCTAAGACCGAGAAGAGATCAAAACATTAGTGAATAAACTCAGTCCTCCATCATTAGTTTAGTAACCTGTATGAATCAGGGTTCCCCAGAGAAAAGGAAAAAATCAAAGATCTATATGTAGATACATGATGAGGTGGTGGGAAAGATTTTGGTTCATGGGTTTATGTGAAGTCAGAACTGCATGAGAATCCGGAGACCCAGTGGAGTAAGTTCTCCTCTGAGTCTGGAGGTTGAGGAAGGCTGATGTCCCAGCTTAAGCCCATTAACCAGAGACAGCAATTTTTTTTTCTTGGTCGATTTTTTGTTCTCTTTAGGTCCTCAATGGATTAGATGAGGTCAGTCAACACTAAGGAGAGTGACCTGTTGGCTTCTGTCTACTGATGCTAATGTCAATCTTATCCACAAAACCTTTCACAGGCACACCCAGAATAATGGTTACACCCATATCTGAGCACCCCTGACCCAGTCAAGTTGAAACACAACATTAACCATTACACAAGCCCTGAGCAACAGTCAATGTTACCACTGAAGAAGAAGCAAAAGTAAGGAGAGAGACAAGATGAAGAGAAGGTGTGATATTGAGAATAAAGCAAAAGTTCTGAGAAAACCTTTTAGAAAATCAACCCCGCTTTAGAGTAAAGTAAAACTAGAGGAACTTGTCCCTGGTTATATTAAAAGTGCAACTGATATTACTACCACCTTTATGTTCATTAAAGTAACAATCCAAATAAAATGGATATTATTTTCAAAGTACACTTTTATCAAGTGTTTCTGCATCTGTGGATTCAACCAATTACAGATCAAATTATTCAGAAACAAAAAATTGCCTCTGGTACTAGATGTATAGGTTAGTGGCAAGCACCTGTCTAGCATGTATAAGACTTTGGGTGCAATCCCCAGTACTGATAAACAAATGACATTTGTACTAAACATTTACAAACTTTTGTTCTTGCCACTATTCCCTAAAAAATACAGTATATATAACAACTATGTGCATATTATTTACATTGTATTAGGTATTATAAGAAATGTAGAATGGATTTAAAATATAGAGGAGGATGTGCATAGGTTATATGCAAATGCTATGCCATTTTGTACAAGTGACATGGACATTCCCAGATTTTGATATACAAGTGGGTTCCTGGAACCAATTCCCATGCATCTCAAGGGCTGACAATGGTTCTGTATAGATTGAAGACTGTAAAAATTAATACTTCTGGAAAATATTAAATGAAAAATAATAACAATTTCAAAAAGCTTTTAGAATATATCTATATATTACATAGATAAAGGAATATTTTTAAGCTTAATTTATATGTGAATGGTCTTTTCTAGAAATTATGGTAGAACTTGGATATCCTAATGGGAAACAATTTTCATTTCATACTTTGGACCCTAAAAACATTAATTTAAAAGTGATAAATTTGAGTTCATATACATGGAAACTTACTGTTATTTGAAAAAGATAGCATAAATTAAGAGAAAATATTTATCTGGTACAAATTCTGTATACAGAATATCAATATATCCTCAAAATTAGATAATAAGGGAATTGATAACTCAAGCAAAAACTGGTTAAAATTTTTGATAAATACTTTACCATAGAATGCATATAGATGGAAAATAAGATTATGATAATAACTGCAAATGCATTATTCAATAGGGAATTTCAAATGAAACTACAAGGAGATATTACTACATATTTAGAGAAACTAAAAGCAAACACATACATAAAATAGACAAAACAAAACAAAAGCACACAGAACTTATGATAATCCAAACACAGGATTTTCCTTCAATACTGTTGTAATGCAAATTTGTACAATCACTTTGGGAAACAGTGTGCTGTTTTCCAAGTCAAATATACATATGCCATGTTAACTAGTAATTCCACTCCTCTGAGTGTTTATTTATGGCAAAGAAAGAAAACTTTATGTTCACGTGAAAATGTTTAATGAGTGTTTATTGTTGATTCATAACCAACAAGGAATTAATCCAAATAATCATCAGTGATGAATGCTAAATGAACCATCATAAGTTGATACAGTGAAATATTATATATTGATACAGATGATAACATGGAGTAATCAAAAGTGCAGCATGTTAAGTGAGAGAAAGCCTCCCTTTATTGCTACATGATCATATTTATATAACAGTGTTGAAAATGAAAACTACAAATTTGAAATAATGTCTGTTCTTGCCAGAGATCAATTGTGTTAGCGAGTTTGAATTTAAAAGAGCATTAAGGAACTTGCCATGGAGATAAAACCATTTTATATTTTAATATGGTACTGGAATTATTAATATATTAATTAGGAAATATTTTACATATTAATGTTACATGACATTGAATTCATAGAACTACATGGTGAAATAAGAAAAATTTTACTCTATTTTGAAATTATATCTCAAAAAAATCAGACTAGCCAGTCTCAGTGGTGCAGGCCTATAATCCCAGTGGATCAGGAGGCCAAGGCAGGAGGATTGGAAGTTCAAAGCCAGCCTCAAATAGTGAGGTCTTAATCCTTTAGCAAGACACTGTCTCAAAATAAAAAATAAAAAGCCTGGGGCTGTGGCTCAGTGGCTACGTGCCCTTCGGTTCAATCCCCAGGACAAAAAAGAAAAAGAGTTAATTCATTAGTGGAATACATACTTGCATTAATTTGTTTTTATTATGTAGTCCCTTTACTTTCTTCTAATTCTATTAATTTCTAACAATATATTTCTTTATTTAATTTCCTTTTCAAATTTCATCAGCTTCATCTGTTTTCATGTCCTTCTGAAAGATAGACATAGAAATGATTCATTTTATATTCTGGAGTTCTGAAAGGCTATTTTGCTCTGAAATATAGAGCATAGTGGCTAAGAGGAAGTCACTCCTGTCTTCATAGAAGTGACTTTTAAATAGACTTTTTGATAACTCTTAAGATTTTTGAATTATATTTTTTGGGTTAATATAGTTTCCCTGTCCTTCAACCAAGTGTTCCCAACAGACAATAACATGAGATATGAAGCTAATTTTGAATAACTTTTCACTTGCTGACATACAGTAGATAATTTTGACATCTCTTTCTGATTCACTTGCCATAGTCACTTAGGCAGAGTTATTTATTTTTATTTTTTTTAATCAGTGTTTCATGTGGGATGGTCACAGTCCTGACTACGAAGTGCCTGATTTTTAAACAAAGGGGGATAACTAGCCAGAAACTTCATTTTCCAGACATAGGAAAAAATATTTTTTATCATGTAGAGTATATTTCTGTTCTTTTTCATGGTATTTTGGAACCACATTTATAATCAATGTGCACACATACACAACAAGAGCCAGAGTTGTGTATTCTTCTATTATAATGCAATTTCATTTTAACCTACTTCACCTGTCACCAACATAATGAAATCTGACTATGATGAACATGCTTAACAAGAAAACAAAAATTCAGTGAACAGAATCTAGCAAGCAACAATATGTTTAAGCCTATAGCAACACAATTTATCCACTACCTCTTTGACATTTGATTGGAGCTATTCACAGAAGCACACTTCATTCCCTTTATCAAGACCTCCAGGTTTGGATTTATTCTCTGAGAGGATAATCCTGCTGTATGTTCAGTAATTCTGCAGTTGAAGTATTTAGTCACTGATCTGTTGCAATAAAATGATAGGAATAAAACAGGTACTCCTTGAAGGAATAAATTTTGCATTATAAATATGTAGTCATAAGGCAAATAAAGGAGACACTGAGTAAACATTTCAACATCCTAGAATTAAATATGTGTTTTATATTGAAGATTTGAAGTGCATTTAACATGCCCTTTAGGTCAAATGCCCATATGAGTGGAAGGATGCCAATGTAAGACATATTTCTGAGAAAATTCAAGGAAAGAACTAGTTTTAGACTAAGAATCCAGAAAATTAAATCATTCTAATTATGGAAAATGCTTTCATAAAGCTATGACAGCCTTCTATTTTTATATTTTATTTTTTACATTATCTGGGTTTCATTACTATCATCTTCCCTAATCACTTTCTCAGGTGGTATTCTACATTGCTTGACATATTTTATGTATGACACTCTGCTGTATAATAATTCCCTTTATTAGTTCAACCATACACCTGTGACTCTTTGGTGCATGATATCCATACTCAAAATGCTTAGAGGTGATTCGAATGGTTTTAAGAACTGCATTATGCCCCCTTCCCAAATTCCTATGTCAAGGTCATAAGCCCTAATGGGACTGTATGTGCAGATAGTGCTTTAAAGAGATGATAGGCAAAATGAGGTCCTAAGGATAGGATCAGAATTTAATAGGACTGGTGTCTTCCTAAGATGTGGGAGAAACACAGGATCTCCATGCACAGAAGACCATGTAAGGACTCAGCAAGAAGGCTGACAACTCTAAGCCAAGGAGAGACCCCAGAAGAGAGCAACCCTAGTGCATTTTGATATGGAACTTCCAGACTTCAGAACTGTGAGTTAACAAGTTTTCGTGGCCCACGCTCAATGACAGTTTGTGTGTTTTGTTGTGTCAGCCCTCGTAAGCAAATATAAATGGGATCTATTGTCCTCTGTGTCCCTGGCATGCTATGGGGATTATGTAAGTCAATGACAGTTTCTATGTCTCTGTACTTTTCATATATTTTGTAAGAGCAATACCCTCATAGTCTTAAAAGTTCTTGAGTCTTAAAATGCTTGCCTGAGGATACATGCTGGAAAGATCTGAGCTGCTGACAGAACTGGTGATGTAATAGAAACAGTGGCTGCTGCTTCTGTGTCTCATGCTCTCATCTGCTCTCACACTCAGTCTCTGGCTCTCTTCTCTTTCAGTTTGTTTGCTTGAGCTCTGAAATTCTGTATCTGACTCCACCCTTTACGGCTCAGAACTTTAAAAAGTCAGGCCCTCTAGCATTTATAAAGACATTTCTTGATAGAATTTTTGGAAAATTTTACCAACAGAGATTCCCTGCTCTTTAACTTTGGAATACTCCTTCTCCTGTTTGGAGCTACATTGCAAATTTCAAAGGTGGGAGGATTACAAGGACAGCATTAGGAAGGAAGAAAAAAATGCAGTCTGTAAAAATTAAAAAAAATATATATATGTATATATATATGCATATATATATATATAATAAAAAACATTTGTGGCTACACAAAGAAAATATGCACTGAATTATCTTTAGATGTTTTCAAATATATAAGTAAACTGTCCACAGTTCATTTGTTCAGCAATGATTGATATATGTGCAATTATATACATTATGTACCAGGAGGACAGTGCAAGAGGAGATGGAAAATGATTACTACATATGGAGCATTTATATCGTGCCAGAGAATATGTTAACTGCTTCATAGATATTAATGTATTTTATCGGCACCACAACTTTATGGACTCTGCAATTATGGTTATTTAATAGATGAGAAAACTGATATAATAAGGTATCCACAAGGACATAAGGCAAGACTATGCTCTGATTCTTAAAACCATACTAATTTTATGAACTGAAAATAAATATTTCCTCCAATGTCTTACTGATAAGTAGTACTTTGGTCTTTGTGCCAACATAGGACAAAGAGTGAAGAAAATTTGGGAAATGAAGAGATGAAGAAATTATTTCCAATGCTTTTAATTACCCAGATTCCAGACATATTTTGGTCTTAGGTGAGAAATGTAACCCTCAAATTTTTTCTTTCTTTTATAATCAAGAAGTCCAATTCATTTAAAAATTCTTGTTTTAAATTCCTATCATGGGGTAGGAAAAAGAAGAGAACTAGGTACTGAATATGTAAGAATAGAAAAATCCCCTTTCATAGGGAGATACTAGTATAAAGTTTGGGCTTTATATTCTGAGATCCTTTAATCATTTTTTATTGTAACAGTAAGTAAAAATAAGTGATGATAACAAGATTCCTAATATATAGTTTTACTATAGCTTTTCAAATTATTTTATGTGGATAAATGTGAATTTTGACCCCTACAGTCATTGCTACTTAATTCAAGAAAGTGGAACTGTTCAAATTTATTTTAAAAAACATTCAAATTCTAAGCACTTGAAACAAGTTTGTATTCACTGTATATAATATATAGGATTGAACTTGTGTGGGGAGCAGCTTTCTTTCTAAAGTGCATAGCATTCAAATTTACACTGCCCTTTGAATGTTAAAAAAACAAGGAATTACATCAATACTATATCATATAGCAGAAATTTTACCAGCAGTTTTTAATTTATTGAAATCTCCTTTTATTTTGCACAGTATTCTACCAAAATATGCAAATTTTTTAAAAAATTTCAACGATTCAGATACTGAATTTATGTGTGATATATTTTGCTAAAACAGATGTGAAGGCTGAAAATCCTATCTTACTATTTAACTCTAGATTCATTTGTCTACTCAGAATAGTAGCCAAATGAATATTTTATATTACCTTAATTGCATTTCTGTAAAATTTACACACTTTGTCATATTCCCTAGAGTCTAAACTTCTTCATCTGGTGCTCAAAGACTTCTTCATAGTTTTTTCCATTTATTTAACCAACATATTATCCTGTTTACTCTAGACATTACCCTTTCATTAGCCTCATAATCCATATATGAACTTAGTGTTGCAGTTTGCATTTTTAAGGAATTTTTTTCATTGGTATTTAATTATGCATTCATTCAACAGCTGTTTATTCATTCTACAAACATCTATTGTTCATCAGCTTTGACGAGGATTACATTCCTTCATGAATGGAACTGATATTTATAATCACCAAACCTTAATTAAATTTCTTAATTTTCACTCTGTATGAAGCTGTATATGGAAACCATGAACAGAAAGACCAGTTACTTGAACAATCTCATGCTATATTGTTATAGTGTAGGAAGGATAAACAGACTTATAATGTCAATATGGTGACACACTGAATTTTATGACAGAGAGAGGTGCAATTATCTG
Source organism: Sciurus carolinensis (assembly GCF_902686445.1). NCBI lineage: Eukaryota > Metazoa > Chordata > Mammalia > Rodentia > Sciuridae > Sciurus > Sciurus carolinensis. The sequence continues at coordinate 53,643,620 of NC_062213.1, read as the reverse complement.
TGTAAGGAGCACTAGATAATGTAGATAAAACAGCACATGAACCAGAATACAAAGTAAAGACATAGGCACTGAAGGGTATTAGTGAGATGATCTTAAACTTTTATTTAGATTCTGAACTTTAGATAACTGGGCAGACCATTCTGTTCTTCATCAGAGTTTAAACAATAGCTATTTTGGAGGTGAAAGTGGTCTTTTCAATTTTGAACATTCAGAATTCAATGTCATTGTCTCATGTAGCCAGTAACTAGCTGTGTGACTTTAGTCACGCTGCTTCCTCCTAGAATCTCTCATTGCCTTCTCCAAAGAGGACACAATAATAGGATCAATTTCTAAGGGTTGTGTGGAGGTAAATGGAGAAAATTTATGTCAAGCCCTTAATTAGCACAGTACCTCAAATCCATTTGTCTGTGACCTCACACATAACTCCTCAAATGACCATTTCTTTATCAACTAAAATCCTTTCAAAGTCTTGTTTCATCTCTCAAAAATCTATTTATTCCTTTTAAAACAGCGTTTGAGACTTTTACTCAAATTATATGTATCAATTATGTTCCATTACTCTACGAATAATTATAGTGTAGATATTTGATGGATCAGGATACCCAACCCTCTAATGATTTCAATTCTTTGATTTTCAATTTCATTTTATTATGCATAAGACCCATATCTTTGTAGTATCACACTAGAAAATATTGAAAATATATGTTTATGGATTTTACAACTTCACATGTCACTGAAAATCACAGATATATGACTTTCCCAGAAAAATAAAACCAAAAAAAATTCTTAAAATTGTTTAACCACAAGACCTCTTTATTATTAGTATGCCTCTTTTACACTAAATTATCTTTTTTTCCCTTTTTTACGAGGTAATGAAGATTGCTCTTTTTCTTTGTTTCAATTTCTTTAATCCAATTGAAAGAAATAAAGCATACATGGTTTTCAGAATCTCCATTGGCCAAGTTTATTAGGATTTATACTTAACTACTCAAATCTTTATTAACCAATTTGTCTGCCTTTGTGCAGTCAGAAATATCGTTACTGAAAGTACAACCACTAGGGGTGCCATCCTTATCTAGCAGAATCAGATGAGGTGGAGCCATGGGACTCAGAGGCCTGACTTATAGAAACTGGCAGCCACCGAGGACTGTCCCAGATCGGGGAGGAGTATGTGGCCATGTGTGGGAGTGGTTCCCTGTCTGGTTCTAGGATATCTTCCCTGAGAAAATGTCTCCCGTAAGTCCACCCTATCATGTTCATCACAGAAGAAGCCCCTCCCAGTCAGGGCCCCCTTTACCTGTGAGACTATAAATAAGAGTGGTGGGCTACTCCATGTTGTTAGAGGTCAGAGCTGGTATGGCCAGACCTGCCACTCCCCCTCTCGTTTAAAAAGCATATTGGCTCTCGTGTGTTTATTGGTTAGATAAGTGTATTGGGTAGTTTATTGATTTTTAGTCAACACCGTCCTCCAGCAGTTAACCCTTTTCTCATTCACGCAGGACAAGGCTGAGAAACTCTCACAAACCACTTTGCTTGCTTTTCATGCATTGTTTTATATTACATCCTAGTTTTAGGCTTGTTTTGCCTTTTCATGGACTCCTCTGGTCCTCGTTACTATTTGCATTTATTTTTCACTTTGCTTCATAAAATCCACTGGTAACCCCATATTGCAGTAATTTTTTTAAATTGCTTGGCATTCACATCTTAACATATTGTCTCTTACATACAATTTCATCTGGCTTTCCTATGCTTGAAGCCCAAATAAATAGCAAGTCTTTGGCTCACTGGACAACTTGTTTTCTTCTACCCAAGATGATGAATGATTACTGAATCTCCACATTTTTTTTTTTTGTAAATTGTCTTCTCTTTTGAAAATAATGTCTATTAAAAACTGAAAACCAGATATCAACTATTGTATTCACCTACTTAATGGCATTTTTATTGAATTTCAAGGCTGATGCATTGTCAAATGCCATCTGCTAGCAAGGTCAAATGTTAGTTTTATATTAAATATAAACTTATTGAATGAAAGAACATTTTTAAAATAAAATGCATGTGCCACAAATCATCCATTATTATTATCATACATAATAATAGCAGCTAACAGTGAAATAATGATCATGAAGGAAATACAGCTTAACTATGTGTTGCTGAATATTTGATCTACTTTGCTTGCTCTGGATTAACTAGGAAGTCACTATTTTCCTTTACCAATTAAAAAAATATTATAGAAGTTTCATGGATGCCAAAAAAGACTGAAATTTCCAGAGGTAAGTAGACTACTCTTAGTATTTCCAATGAATCAACATTTTTTAGAACTCCAAAAGAACATTTTTCAATTTCTTAATTCATTTTCCTACTGTAAAGACAAATAATAATCATTTCATTAATTAATAAAATGGAAAGAGACCTTTTCTTAGGCCCTTCCTTGGAGGCATTGCATCCAAATTTTTACACCAACTTTTAGATTATAGATAAGTATTGTACTGATTAAACCCATTCTCTGGTTTTTACAATGTGGAGATATGGCAGAAACCTCTAGATACATAAATATACTTTTACAATTAGTTCAGAATTATCTCTCAAGAAAGAAACAGGAAACTGTCAGGGGGTTTAGCTTATTGTCTCTGGAGATAAGAATTCATTGTTCTGCTTTGCTATAAAAAGTGTGTGAGGGTTAATCTTAACTTCATAGTCATTGCTCTAATTTACATGCCTGTAAATCTGCTCCTGTTACTCAACAACAAATTTTATTCTGTTTCTCCTAAATATTAGGGAAAGGTTTATTGTGGACTGGTCATTCTATTTCTTCGACACTACTTCTTTGTAATACCATGGGCATACCATCAATTTGTAATTTTAGTATAGAAACAAAATTACCTTTGAGGTCATAAAAGAATATTATTTGAAAAAAATAGAAAGCCACATCATATTATTTTATTATTATTATTATTATATTTAGCTTTTAATTTTTTGCAGACTGCATTTTGATTCTTTGTACACAAATGGGGTACATAATTTCGTTTCTATGGTTGTACACAATGTAGATTCATACCATTCATGTAATCATACATGTACATAGGGTAATGATGTCTGTCTTAGTCCACCATTTTTCATACCCCCCGCCCTCTCATTTTCTTTTACATATTCTATTCTTGAACAGTTTTAGCATCATAAAGACAACAATTTTAGCTAAGTTGCTTAGAGCAAGCCTGCAATCGCAGCAAACCTGGAAACTGAGGCAGGAGAACAGCAAGTCTGAGGCCAGCCTCAGCAAATTAGTGAGATCCTGACTCAAAATAAAGATTTAAAAATGGGGTGGATGTATAACTCAGTTGTAAAGCACCCCTGAGTTCCATCCCCAGTACCACATGAACATATACACACAAAAAGAAGAAGAAAAAGAAAATTAAAAAAAAAACAAAAGATCAATTTTATGTAAATCTATATAGTCATATAGTTAACATGTTCTCAATGACAAACCTATGTTATGCTTTGATTTGCTTTTATATAATTACAGAAGTTAAAGTTTATGTGGAAAAATAAATACCCATGGATCTAAAGATAAATTCTAGGTATAAAAAGAGTAATTAAGATAGTATGTCACCATATATTAGAAGACATTATAATTTCTTAATGAAGTGTGCACTTGGCCCAGGAATAAACAGCGCAAACAAAAAGGCTATAAAATTTACAAATGACCCAGATACATCAGATAATTTAATATATAAATGTAGTAGGTGAAAAATGAATTATACATTACACGATTTTGACAACTGAAGTGTCTATGAAACAAAACAAAGTTGAATTCATATCTCACAATTTATACGAGGAGTTATCAGTATAGAAGCATAAGGAATTTAAATAATAGTAACAAAAACAAATAAATAGGAGACATCCACAAAAGCATCTTTAAATTTTCTGGTGTACATCTAATAGTTGACATAAAGCTCAGAAGCTATAATATAAAAAAAAATCATAATTGTGATTTCATAAAAATATGAAAATATTTCTCCCTTCATAACCCCATAACCATTTTTCAGGAAATCTAAACCCTAAAGTTTCAGATGTCAAAAGAAACTTCAAATTAGCTATATTCCTTATTTCAACTCATTCTTAAAAACCTGGCTTAGTTTTTAAACAAAATACTTTTAACATGTTTGCCAAATTAATACCACAATCTGTTTTCAAGGAGAAGGTGCACTTATTCTATTCCCATGTAGAATCTCTGAAATAACTTGCTCTAATAGCATTGTTTTTTTTGTCTCTGGTACACAAATTGCATCTATATATGATTCTTAAAATAGCATTTTCACTATTTATAGAGTTAATTGTAGAAAGATATACATATATTTGTTATTATATTTTTATATTACAAAGCCATGCAGAACATACCCTAAAGCTTAACAAAAATTTTTAATTACTTCCAATATGTTACATAGGCCTAATTATACAAAACAATAAGACTTGAAATATTACTATAAATTTGATGAGTTTTCCTTTTCATTGTTGTTAAATTCTAATAAAACTAACTTTCAATACTCTTGAAAGGGAAAAACAATGTATTTAACAAACTGTTACTTCTGCAGAAGCAATTCATTGATTAGGAAAAAAAACTGCTCATCAATTATTGTACCCACAGGAAACAAAGATTTGAGAAATGAACTCACTTATGAAATGTAAGCAGATATTCAGGACCTTATTAAACATCTGCCAATATTAACTAGGAATAGCTAATAAACTTTAGTGCCAGGGTCTGAATCTCCTTGAAGAGATTCTGGGTTAACTGTCAATTAAATCATGCACTGTACAGCTACATTGACGTGTAATTTTCACTATCACACACTTAAACTCAATTAAAGCGTTTCAGGGAAGGACGGGATTTTTTTTTTTTTTTAATTTTATATCCACAGGACAGGAGAAAACAAAGCATTCTAAATCTGTGTTACCTGTAAAGATAAAATAAAATTTAGGAGAATTTTATTTTGTGGTATGTTGCTGGATTTGCTCATGGATTGATAAGTGTGATATAAAGGTATTCATGATTTAAAGCCAATCCAGCATAAAAATATGTAGCAAAATATTTTTATTCACAGAATCTATACAAAATAGAAGTGAATTCAAAGCAGTAGATGAACTTCATGTGAAGTATGAAAAATGTACATGAATATTACTTGGATAAGTTCAATTTATTGCAGAGAACATTCCTGTTAAGGTATATGATTCAGACTACACTTGGGTGATTTTTCACTAAATAGGCCAAATCCATTGTTTTTCCAGTTTGAAAGTTCTTAATATAAAATTGAAACTAAAGTTATGTGACCTATAATTCTATTTCCAAGTTGGTTCATCTACCTACCACCAATTCATGCTTTTTCATTTAACTACTAGTTATCCATAATACTAATTTTCTGTTAATTTATTTTGACTTTCAAACGCAGATGTTGGAAAAAGAAAAACTCTAGAGCATATGATGAAGGAAGAAAAATTCCTACTACTCCAACATCTCTCCTTCTTTCAAGTTAAAACTCCCCTCAGGGAAAAAGAAATTTAAATCATATTATTCAATGCCATACTGCCAATCAGTTCAATTTCGGTAAAGTATCCCTGTTGAAGTTTCTATACTTGTGTCCCCCTTTTTTCTACTTCCCTCCTTATAGTGCTAAGCTCACATTTGTAAAATGTACAGTTATAATGCAAAAACAATAACTAACATTCATGTACCAGTCATTATTCTAAAGTCTTTAGAAGTACTATTTACATCTCACAATACATTTATAACATAGTTGCTTATATTATTCCATTTTGTAGATGAAGGGAATAAGACACACAAAGTTCATGTAAATATCATAAAATCACACAAATCATGGAGCAAATAACAAATAATGTTAGCATGAATATTATTTGTGATTACTACTTATTTTTGAGGCATCATAACACAATACATTAGAAATGTTTCAGAGTTCAGTGTTATACTAAAGAGAAACAGAATTTGAATTGTTAGAACACATTTAATAGATTCAGAGATGATAAGTCTCAGGCAGAAATGTGATGGTGATTAATAGACAGTATCCTTGGATTCTTATAGCATTAAACCATTTCAGAGTCATTAATGTTTTTCTGCCCTAAGCCATGAAATCACCTATCTTCCAAAGAACTTGGTGCCTTTTATTGGAGAAGAATGATATTAGGATTTAAAATCCTAATAGCAGCAGGAGTGCACATAGTACTGTTCCACTTGACTACAATCAAGAAAAGTTGTTCAGGCTATACAATCAGCAAAGAAAGCGATTCTTCTTTGTATCTCACATGATAGTCTATTAATCTACTTTCTCCCATATAATGAGCTACATATTTTAATCTCTGTCACTGAATTTAAGATAGCAAGTTATATTTATGGTATATGTCAAAATCTTGACTCCAGATTTATATGCTTTCCTATGGTTTCCTTCTGGAGTCTAGTATATTGCCATCAAGGAAATTACTCAAAATTGCCCACTAATATATTACAGTATAATAGCAACATTAGAAGAAACTTAAAAAAAATAAAGAAATTTGAGACCACATTTTATCAATATAAATGGAAAAGAAGGATGTGAAAAGATACTCAATATCATTAGCCATTAGGGAAGTGAAATTGAAACCTTATTTGATACCTCCTGCTACCAACTACAAAGCTTAACATTAAAACAAACTTATCATAGAGTATGGACAAGAATGTGAATCAGGGTTGGGGTTGTGGCTCAGTGATAGAGCACTTGCCTAGCATGTGTGAGGTCCTGAGTTCGATCCTCAGCACCACATAAAAATAAAGATTTTGTGTCCACGTACAACTAAAACAAAATATTTTAAAAAAGAATGTGAAACAACTGAAAATGTTGTATACTGCTAGTGTAAAAAACAGTTTGCTAGTGTCTTTAAAAAATTGAACATACACTTTACATATGACCCAACCATTCCTTAATAATTACCCTAAAATACATAAATGAATAAAACTCATGTCCACATAAAGACTTATACATAGATGTTTATAACAAGTGTATTTGTAGTACCTTAGGTGTGGAAATAACCTAAGTGTCCATCAGCACATGAATAAATAAACAATTGTGACATATGTACATGTACATAATGGATTATTTTTGTTATTACAAACAATTAAATTATTTATACACGTAGCAACATGAAAGAATATTGTAAGTGACAAGGGCCAAGCAAAAGAATACATTCTAATTATTCCAGTTATATAAACCCTGGAAAATGAAACTAATTTATAGTAAGAGAAGGAAGATTGGTGGTTGCCTTAAGAAAGTAAGAGAGATGGATCACAAATGGTTGTGAAAAAAAACCTATCTGTGGGGTTAAAGACATGTTTACTCACTTGACTGCACTAACCCAGTCCTTCACTAAAGACTAAAAGTTGCACAAAATATAATAATTCCATAGCTACAGTTAGAAATTGAATGTTATAAAACACAAATTACTATTCAGAGGATTTATAATGACTAATATTTAGAATCTATTTCAACGTATTGAATGTTGTCCTCAGTGAGATGGAATTAATAAAAATTAAAACAGAATATTTCAATTAAAAATTCATATTTACACTGCAAATAATTTCAAGAGCTGTTTAATTTTTTTCTATCATACCATGTTGAAGGCGTTTCTGAAAATATGACCCAACATGCATATCAACATGAAAAGATTAATATGATTATACAAAAAAATATGCAATATGAAACAAGTTTATCACTAATAACCTTCATGCCATTAATGTAAATGTAATTATAGATTGTAAATTAATATAAATTCTATATAATAGATCTTAGGTTAAGGAGACATGCATTGTTAATCTAATAGTCAAATATTAGTGAATCATAACAAATACATTTTAGGAATTGTTTTAGAAAAAACATTGAAGCTGATATGTAATTGATATTTGAAAAAAAGTAAAATCAATTCTTGATTTGAAAACTAAAGGTGAGAGAAGTTGGAAGGGAGGGTGGGCATGATCAATGCATTAATATATGCATGCATGGAAAAGGTCACAGTGAAGCCCATTGTTTTGTACAATTATATGTGTCAATAAAACACCAACATAACAGTAGAATATTTTTAAATATTTAATGCAAGACCATTTTTTGAGAATGACCTCAATCAAAAGTATAACATCTCAGTGTATGTTTCACATAGTGATCACCTACTTTCCTAATATTCAGATCAAGAGACAGCAATCGGATCCCTATAACTGTGTAACTGTGTAACTGTGTCCCTTGGATTGCTTTCCACCCCATGAAGAATGATGATGCTTCTGTTTACTTGGCATAGACTAAAATGTAAGCTTCACATAAACAGTCATAACAGATGTATCTGTTGTGTGTTGCTTTTTTGTGAATATGATTTTAGGAACTCCATTTATAATGATGCATATAGTTGTACATTGTGTTCATTCCCACTGATACAGAATATTTTGCTGTATGTGTGTACCACATTGTATATTGTCTGTTTTTGCTCAATTGTACTGTATGTGAACACTGAAACATTTTCAGTTTTACATTTAAATTAGTCATACTGCTGTAAAGATACTGGTTCATTTTTGTCATATAGACTCAGGAGTAAAATTGATAGATCACCAAGGTATTGTGTTTAACTGGAGTAAGTGTTCACAGTTTTCAAGGTACTCATAACGATGTCAGATTCTGTCAGCAGTATTTATGATAGTTCCATTTGTTTCACATCATACCCAGTACATTGCATTCTAACTTTATTGGGTGTACCCCTTCAGGAAGCTGTGAAATGTAATTGCTCATGATATTATCTGGTATTTTCCTGAAATCTAATGTGCTTTATAGGCTAAATTGTGCCTGCCCCCTTTTTTTACTTGAAGTATTAACCTCTAGTACATAAGAATGTGACTTTATTTTGATATAGGATATTTAAAGAGGTAAGATGAGTCATTAGAGTTGGTCCTAATCCAATGAGTGGTGTCCATTTAAGAAGAGTAGAATAAGAAACAAGAAAGGACATGCAAAGATAGGGTGAAGAAGGTCATCTGCCAAAGACAGAACCCTTAGAAGAAAACAGCCCTTCCCTGCTGACACCTTGATCTTGAATTTCTAGCCTTCTGAACCATGAGGAAATAAATTTCTCTTGTTCAAGTCACTCACTTGAACTCACATGTTCAAGTCACTGTGTACTTTGTTATGACAGTCATAACAAATTAATACAATATATTTATTGGCAATTCATCTTTTTTTATTGAAGTGATGTCTAGTATTTGTACATTAAAAGAAATAGCTTATGTCCCTTTTATGAATTTATGGAAATTCTTAATATACATTGGACATATTTGTCTACAAATACATGTATTGTAAAAATCTTCCCAAATCTCTGAACTACCTATGTATTCTCCTATTTAGGTATATTTTAAAGTTGAACAGATAATATGTTTAATGATTTTCTATATGGTTAGCATAAATGGGTAAACATTTTAAAATTATTAACATTTAATGTTCTTAATACACTGTCTTGGTATAATAGATTTTGCTTAATTCTTCTTTGGTTTTCCTTTGTTAACACTTCATGATTTTCTTTTTTTTATTTTATTTTATTTATTTATTTTTATTATTGTATACAAATGGGATACATGTTGTTTCTCTATTTGTACATAGAGTCAAGGCATACCATTTGTGTAATCATACTTCTACATAGGGCAATGATGTTTGATTATTTTTTTTCCTTCCCCCCCACCCCTCCCACCCCTCTTCCCCTCTATATAGTCCTTCTTTCCTTCATTCTTACCGCTCTCCTTATCCCTAACCCTAAACCTAACCCTAAACCTAATGCTAACCCCTCCCACCCCTCATCCGCTTATCAGCGAGATCATTCGTCCTTTAGTTTTTTGAGATTGGCTTATCTCACTTAGCATGATATTCTCCAATTTCATCCATTTGCCTGTAAATGCCATAATTTTATCATTCTTCATTGCGGAGTAATATTCCATTGTATATATATGCCACAGTTTCTTTATCCATTCATCAACTGAAGGGCATCTAGGTTGGTTCCACAATCTGGCTATGGTGAATTGAGCAGCAATGAACATTGATGTGGCTGTATCTCTGTAGTATGCTGATTGTAAGTCCTTTGGGTATAGGCCAAGGAGTGGGATAGCTGGGTCAAATGGTGGGTCCATTCCAAGCTTCCTGAGGCATCTCCACACTGCTTTCCAGAGTGGCTGCACTAATTTGCAACCCCACCAGCAATGTATGAGTGTTCCTTTTTCACCACATCCTCGCCAACACCTATTGTTGCTTGTGTTCTTGATAATCGCCATTCTAATTGGGGTGAGATGAAATATTATGGTAGTTTTGATTTGCATTTCCCTTATTACTAGGGATGTTGAACATTTTTTCATATATCTGTTGATTGCTTGTACATCTTCTTCTGTGAAGTGTCTGTTCATTTCCTTAGACCATTTGTTGATTGGATTATTTGTATTCTTCGTGTAGAGTTTTTTGAGTTCTTTATAGATTTTGGAAATTAGCGCTCTATCTGAGGTATGGTTGGCAAAGATATTCTCCCACTCTGTAGGCTCTCTCTTCACATTTCTGATAGTTTCCTTTGCTGAGAGAAAGCTTTTTAGTTTGAATCTATCCCAGTTGTTGATTCTTGCTTTTATTTCTTGTGCTATGGGAGTCCTGTTAAGGAAGTCTGATCCTAAGCCAACAAGTTGAAGATTTGGACCTACTTTTTCTTCTATAAGATGCAGGGTCTCTGGTCTGATTCCAAGGTCCTTGATCCATTTTGAGTTGAGTTTTGTGTAGGGTGAGAGATAGGGGTTTAATTTCATTCTATTGCATATGATTTTCCAGTTTTCCCAGCACCATTTGTTGAAGAGGCTATCTTTTCTCCATTGCATATTTTTGGCCCCTTTGTCTAGTATGAGAAAATTGTATTTATTTGGATTTGTGTCCATGTCCTCTATTCTGTACCATTGATCTACCTGTCTATTTTGGTACCAATACCATGCCGTTTTTGTTACTATTGCTTTGTAGTAGAGTTGAAGATCTGGTATTGCGATACCCCCTGCTTCGCTCTTGCTACTGAGGATTGCTTTAGCTATTCTAGGTTTTTTATTCTTCCAGATGAATTTCATAATTGCTTGCTCTATTTTTGCAAGGTACATCATTGGGATTTTAATTGGAATTGCATTGAATCTGTATAGCACTTTAGGTAGTATAGCCATTTTGACAATATTAATTCTGCCTATCCAGGAACATGGGAGATCTTTCCATCTTCTAAGGTTTTCTTGAATTTCTTTCTTTAGTGTTCTGTAGTTCTCATTGTAGAGGTCTTTCACCTCTTTTGTGAGATTGATTCCCAAGTATTTTATTTTTTTCGATGCTATTGTGAATGGGGTAGTTTTCCTAATTTCTCTTTCTGAAGATTCATCACTTATGTATAAAAATGCATTGGATTTATGAGCATTGATTTTGTAACCTGCTACTTTACTGAATTCACTTATGAGTTCTAAAAGTTTTCTGGTGGAATTTCCAGGTTCCTCTAAATATATAATCATGTCATCAGCGAACAGGGATAGTTTGAGTTCTTCTTTTCCTATTCGGATCCCTTTAATTTCTTTCGTTTGTCTAATTGCTCTGGCTAGAGTCTCAAGGACGATGTTGAATAGAAGTGGTGAAAGAGGGCATCCCTGCCTTGTTCCAGTTTTTAGGGGGAACACTTTCAGTTTTTCACCATTTAGAATGATATTAGCCATGGGCTTAGCGTAGATGGCCTTTATAATGTTAAGGAATGTTCCCACTACCCCAATTTTTTCTAGTGTTTTGAGCATGAAGGGATGCTGTATTTTATCGAATGCTTTTTCTGCATCTATTGAAGTAATCATGTGAATCTTAACTTTAAGTCTGTTGATATGGTGAATGACATTTATTGATTTCCGAATGTTGAACCAACCTTGCATCCCTGGGATAAAACCCACTTGATCGTGGTGCACTATCTTTTTAATATATATTTGTATGTGATTTGCTGAGAATTCAATTTTGTTGAGAATTTTTGCGTCGATGTTCATTAAGGATATTGGTCTGAAATTTTCTTTCCTCGATGTGTCTCTGTCTGGTTTAGGTATCAGGGTGATATTGGCTTCATAGAACAAGTTTGGGAGGGTTCCCTCCTCTTCTATTTCATGGAATAGTTTGAGGAGTATTGGAATGAGCTCTTCTATAAAGATTTTGTACAACTCGGCTGAGAATTCATCTGGTCCTGGACTTTTCTTTGTTGGTAGGCTTTTGATGACCTCTTCTATTTCATTCCTTGAAATTGGTTTATTTAAGTTGTGTATGTCCTCCTCGTTCAGTTTAGGTAATTCATATGTCTCTAGAAATCTGTTGATGTCTTCGAGGTTTTCTGTTTTGTTGGAGTATAGATTTTCGAAATAGCTTCTAATTATGTTTTGTATTTCACTCGTGTCTGTTGTGATGTTTCCTTGTTCATTCCGAATTTTAGTAATTTGAGTTTTCTCCCTCTTTCTCTTAGTTAGTGTGGCTAAGGGTTTATCAATTTTATTTATTTTTTCAAAGAACCAACTATTTATTTTGTTAATTTTTCCAATTGTTTCTTTTGTTTTGATTTTGTTGATTTCGGCTCTGATTTTAACTATTTCCTGTCTTCTACTACTTTTGGTATTGGTCTGCTCTTCTTTTTCTAGCGCTTTGAGCTGTAGTGTTAAGTCGTTTATTTGTTGATTTCTACTTCTTTTTTGAATGCACCCCATGAAATAAATCTTCCTCTTAGTACTGCTTTCATAGTGTCCCAGAGATTTTGATATGATGCGTCTTTGTTCTCGTTTACTTCTAAGAATTTTTTTATTTCCCTCCTGATGTCTTCTGTTATCCATTCATCATATAATAGTGTATTATTTAATCTCCAGGTATTGGAGAAGTTTCTGTTTTTTATTGTGTCATTTATTTCTAATTTCAATCCATTATGATCTGATAGAGTACAAGGTAGTATCTCTATCTTCTTGTATTTGCTAACAGTAGCTTTGTGGCATAAAATATGGTCTATTTTAGAGAAGGACCCATGTGCTGCTGAGAAGAAAGTGTATTAGTTCTTTGTTGGATGGTATATTCTATATATGTCCGTTAAGTCTAAGTTGTTGATTGTGTTGTTGAGATCTATAGTTTCTTTATTCAATTTTTGTTTGGACGATCTATCCAGTGGTGAGAGAGGTGTGTTAAAATCGCCTAGTATTATTGTGTTTTGGTCCATTTGATTTCTGGAATTGAGAAGGACTTGTTTGATGTACGTGGATGAGCCAATGTTCGGGGAATAGATATTTATGATTGTTATGTCTTGCTGATTTATGCTTTCCTTAAGCAGCATGTAATGTCCTTCTTTATCCCTTCTGACTAGTTTTGGTTTGAAGTTCACATTATCTGAAATGATGATGGATACTCCAGCTTTTTTGCTGTGTCCGTGTGCATGGTATGTTTTTCCCCATCCTTTCACCTTTAGTCTATGGGTGTCTCTTTCTATGAGATGAGTCTCTTGCAGGCAGCATATTGTTGGATCTTTCTTTTTAATCCAATCTGCCAGTCTATGTCTTTTGATTGATGAATTCAGGCCATTAACTTTCAGGATTATTATTGTGATATGATTTGTATTCCCAGTCATTTGACTCATATTTGTTTTTTGACATGATTTAGTTTCTCCTTTATTTGGCTATTCCTTTAGGGTAGCGCCCCCTGTTGCTGATTTGCATCGTTGTTTTTCATCTCTTCCTCATGGAATATTTTGCTGAGAATGTTCTGTAATGCTGACTTTCTTTTTGTAAATTCCTTTAGCTTTTGTTTATCATGGAAGGATCTTATTTCATCGTCAAATTTGAAGGTAAGTTTTGCTGGGTATAAGATTCTTGGTTGGCATCCATTTTCTTTCAGGGCTTGGTATATGTTGTTCCAGGCCCTTCTAGCTTTTAGTGTCTGGATTGAAAAATCTGCTGATATTTCTATTGGTTTCCCTCTGAATGTAATTTGATTCTTTTCTCTCACGGCCTTTAAAATTCTCTCTTTATTTTGTATGTTAGGTATTTTCATTATAATGTGCCTTGGTGTGGGTCTGTTGCAATTTTGTATGTTTGGAGTTCTATAAGCCTCTTGTACTTGGTTTTCCATTTCATTCTTCAGATTTGGGAAATTTTCTGATATTATTTCATTGAATAGATTATTCATTCCTTTGGTTTATTTCTCTAAGCCTTCCTCAATCCCAATAATTCTTAAATTTGGCCTTTTCATGATATCCCATAATTCTTGTAGATTCTGTTCATGATTTCTTACCATCTTCTCTGTTTGGCCAACTTTGTTTTCAAGATTAAATAATTTGTCTTCAATGTCTGAGGTTCTGTCTTCCAGGTGTTCTATCCTATTGGTTATGCTTTCTATGGAGTTTTTAACTTGGTTTATTGTTTCCTTCATTTCAAGTATTTCAGTTTGCTTTTTTTTCAGTATCTCTAACTCTTTATTGAAATGATCTATTGCTTCCCGTATTTGGTCTTTTAACTGTTGATTGGTGCGATCATTTAATGCCTGCATTTGCTCTTTCATCTCCTCCTTCAATGCCTGCATTTGCTCTTTCATCTCCTCATTTGCTTCCCTGATCGTTTTAATTACGTACATTCTGAACTCCCTTTCGAACATTTCTTCTGCTGTGCTGTCATTGGGTTTTATTGATGTAGTATCTAGATTTGTTTGGGACATTTTCTTCCCTTGTTTTCTCATATTGGTCAGCTGTCAGTGGGACCCTGTGGCTCTATTTCAGTCCGAGTCTCTCAATGCCTCCCCTTCTTAACTCCTGGGTTCTGGAGCGACTGGGGATGCAGTGACCCTCTAGGCCGCGATCATTGATCGCCCTGTGGAAAGAGCCTGCGGCCAGAGTGTGCAGAGCCGCCTGAAGAGGTCTCTGGCTGCCCTGCCCTGATCCCAGAGGCTGCTTGCGGATCGAAGCTCTCCGTTGGTTCGGGGGCTTGTGACTGGTTCTATGTAGAAAGCCTCTCACTGGGCGGTCTGGTCTGAGAAGCTAGCCTTGAAAGGCACCTCCCACCGCGGGGGTCCAGGCTACTTGGGGAGGTCTCTGGCTGCCCTATCCTGGTCCCTGAAGCTGCTTGCATGCTGGAGTACGCTGCGCTGTGCTGGCTCCGGGACTTGGAGCTTGTTCTGGTCAGAAAGGCTCTCACTAGGGGGCCTGCTCTGAGAACCTGGAGAAGCTGGCTGTGTGAGCGGGGCCTACCGCTGGAGTGCGCAGGGCTGCCTGTGGAAGACTCTAGCTGCCCTGCCCTGCTCAGATAAGCCACCTCTATCTGGGCCTGCCACCCGGGCCGAGCTTTACCCAGTGGGCAGACTCACCCAGGGCTCTATTTCAGTCCGAGTCTCTCAATGCCTCCCCTTCTTAACTCCTGGGTTCTGGAGCGACTGGGGGTGCAGTCTCCCTCTAGGCCGCCATCTTGGATCCCCCATGATTTTCAATGTATGAGTTTTACAAACTTTCAACTCACATCTAGAGACTTCAATAACCATGAATTGGAGTTATCACATGCTTTATTTTTACTCTTTTCTATAGAAAACGAGTTGAGATTTTAGGCATTTGATTGACTTAGTATCTGCTTGATAGCAAATCCTGTATTACAGGTGGACTTCCTTGTTATTCCTTTTTTCTTTGAATAAATATTCTTTCAATGAACATATGGAATTCATTTCCTAACAATTCTCCTTATAAACTTTTTAAAAAATAATTATAATAAAGTTTCAGAATTTTGAAAACATTTTTATGAAAAATCAAATAACTTATAAAACAAATAATTGAAATGCTAAATAATATCATAAGAATTGTTTAAATATCCTAATCTTATTATTTAACTTAAAGGAAGAAAATTACGATAAACTAGAAGCTCAGGAAGTCTGTCTTTAAATTCAGCCTTACTGAGAAAAAATTTTTTAGCATTTTATTTGAATGATGCCTTTCCTCTCAAAATGAGCATTTTTACAACCTCTCCTCCCTTTTTGGCTCGAAACTCTCACTTATCTTTAACATCCCATCCTGGTTTGAAGAGTGACATAAGATATTTTCACAATGTGCAACAAAAGAAATACAATACTTTATGATTTTCCAGCTAAGGAAGCAGAAGTGAAGTACAAAATCATGCTTTAAGGCATATTTTGTCAGATCTGTTGTGAAGAATTGAAGGTTTTGGATGTTAATCCATAATGTAGATTGGCACCTCAGAGTACAGATAAACAAGCGTATGGTGTGTTCTGAAAAAGAACTTGTATCACTGCAGCTCATGATAACTGAGTTAGAGAGTGAAAGAAATACCTTCTGCTTTATCCTCAATAATTCATCATGATTTTATAGTGGAAAGGGCTATGGACATTGCAAGGGGGGACCCAAGCCATGTGCTTACTGGGTCACAGGAAAAGGGAATATATTTTCAAACTCCTTTCTATATCTAAATTTTCAAATATTTAATGTTCAGGTCTAACAGAGGTGGACAAAAATATTAATTAATTTTCCAAATATTGTAATGGGCACCTACTGTGTAGCAGGTCTCTTGTAAATCTATAATTATTTCAAAGTAGACAGTTTTATAAACAAATCATTCTAAATGTGGTGTATATATTAAAGGGATATTTTTACAAAGGTTAAATATACATTGGAGAACACTAAATATGTAGTAGACTCACCAAATATTCTACCTAGGATCTAGAAAGATTATAGGAATCACATACATACGTAGAATTGCTCCCTCTCTCTCTCTCTCTCTCTCTCTCTCTCTCTCTCTCTTTTCCTGCGTCTCTCTCATTATTTGTCCTGTTTCATTGTCTTTGTCCTACTTCAATCTTGCCCATTCATGTCTACTCTATCCTAAATATACATGATCTTACAAGTGAACATCTCCCATTTGTGATTGATGGACCTACTACTCCCAAAAGCCCTACCTCTTAACACTGCTACACTGAAGACCAACTCTTCTACATGTCAACATTTTGGGAACATTCAGGAACATTACAGATCCTACAGGCCTCATGGGCAGTCTCTGGGTCACTGAGGACATGCCCTTGAAGAGGATATGGGAAGTCAATCCCTTTTTTCTTCCTGCCTGTGTTAATCACATCCTGACCACGAAGGGTACAGTTTTGCATTATCATACACAACTGCCATCAAAGGCTGTCTTCCAACCCCTGTACCGAGGCCTAAAAGCATGATGCTGATCATTAATTGGAACCTCTACAACTATGAACCAAAATAAATAAATCCTAGCCAAAAATGCCGTAGGTGCCTTGGCCTCAGACTTCAACACAGTCACTGAGCACATACCAGTAAATAGCCCTACCCTCATCACCAATGGCAGCCCTTACTGATGCACATGTCTTTGCTTATGGCTTCCAACTGTCACTGTGTATACACTTGCAGCTGAACATATCACCCTGGCTATACAAACGTGCTTCTTCATGGGTCCAGAGGTACTACTGGGCATGCCAACACCATTCCAGACTTCTGCAGGAGCCCCCCCAACTTTTGCTGCCAGGTTCCCAATATTGCACACTCTTTCTGCCTGAGTTGCCAAGACACCTGATCTCAAATCTCCTGCATACCACTGAAGTCGGTGCACCACACGTCACTATAGCAGATACGACAGTGTATTCCTTCAACCATAAGGTAGGTGTCACTTCAACACCCCTTATTGAACTCAGCCCAAAAAGCTGGGAAGGGGTAACTTATTCCTTCAAATGTGTAGACACAAATGTACAAATAAAATGAACATAATACAAAGAATACCACCAAAAGAAGAGAGTAAACTTCTAGTAATTGATCCCTAAGAAATGGAGTTCCATGCATTGCCTAACAAAAAATTCAAAATAATTATTCTAAAGAAGCACAGTGCACCATGAGAAAAAAAAGATAAGTAATTTAATAAAATTGGTAAAACAATTCAAGAACAAATGAGTTCAACAAAGAATTGAAACCATAAAAAATAAATAAACTCTAGCATGGAGGAATAAAATGATTGATCTAAAGAATGCAAAGAAAGCTTCAACAGCAGACTTGTCTGAAGAGGAAGAATCAGCAAAATGGAAGACCCATAATTTGAAATTATACAGTGTAAGGGAAAAAATAGAATAAGATAATGCAAATGTGTGAAGAAGTCCTATAGGATTTTAAACCAATGTTTGCAAGATGGGAGTTTCAGAAGAAGAGCAATATGCCAGAATACAAATGATAAAAAGAAGTCGTGGTCACCGGTGGGTAAATTAAGCCAAAGAACTGCTGAAGTTAAGAAATATGGGAGAGAAAGAAAGAAAGCAAAACAGTGAGACAGAAACAAGTTTTTGGTAAATATATCCTCAGTTGTTCCTACAATCCTTGTTATGTTTTTGTTCTCTAAAAGACAGTTCCAGAATGTGTCCCTGATTTCCATGATTCTCTTGTGATTTCTAATATAGTTACATGTTTTTCCTAAATTAATTTGAAGGAAATTTTTCTTGCAATAAAATTATATTATCCAAGTAAATTGGTAAAACCAAAGGTCAATATAATAGAATGATTTATGTAAAATAATCAGAATTTGAAAATTAACTTAGGGTATTATTGTTTCTTAAACACTCTATATAAGTCAGCATTAATTCAGATAAACAGAGTAGGGTATATATGAGTATATTATACTCATAGATTAGTAAGCTCCATATATATATTTTGCATATATATTTGAGTATAGATCATTACAAAGGAAGGAAAGAAAGCAGGTAGGGAGAGAGGGTAGGAGGAAGGCAGAAAGAGACAAATTTTTAAAATTATTAATAGACTTACCCAATTATGCAGGTTGTCCTAAGATCTTCAAGGGGCAAGCTAGAAACCTAGGCTAGAAGATGGCATAAGTTTTAGTGATGGTCCTAGTTCAAAGTTAAAAAAACGATTCGTTTCTCAGATCCCAGACTGTCCGAAAGGGAAAGTGAATTCTGGTGCTCAGTCTTTGATTCTATTTAGTCCTTCAATGGATGGAGTCCACTCACACTGGGGAGAGTAGTATACTTTACTCGGTCTACTGATTCAAATGATAATCCAGAAATATCCACACTTACACATCCAAAATAATGTTTAACCAAATATATGGGCCTATAAATCAGTTAAAATAACACATAAGATTGATCTTATTCTAACTGTAAGTTTTTACCTTTTTAGTTCCCTGTATGAGTGTGAATGTTAAATGTTTTCTTTCGTTAGAGGAAAGAGCTAACAACAATATATGATAAATTTGCTTATCTAACAGTTATGCTTACCTACCTTTAGTGCACCTTGCTTTGCAATTCTACAATTTATAAACATCACCCACTAGTTCATGGTCCTAATTTTCTCTTTCAAATCTGCAACTGGCCATAATATTCCCTCTCTTATTCTCCAAAGTAGGTGCCTCGTATTTCAATCCTTTTTGGACACAACCCAGAGTTAGAATCAGATGCCAAAGATTTAAAGTCTCATTCTCACATGAAAGCCTCATGTTAGATACCACCTCCAAATCCAGGATCACCAGGCTACCCACATTCCAGTCCAACTTGAATACACATTCAGGATTGAACCCACTCTTAGTTTTGAAAATTTACTAAAACAACTCACAAAATCAGGAAATGATATACTTATTGTCAGCTTATTTTGCTGCTGTGACCAAAAGACCTGATATGAACAGTTAGAAGAGGAAAGGTTTATTTTGGGAGGCTCATCAAGTCAAAGATCTTGATCCATGAAAGGCCAGCTCTATTCCTTTGGGCTCTAGGTAAGACAGAAATTCTGGCAGAAGTATGTGGCAGGGAAAGAGGCTCAGACATCACATCAGGAAGCAAGAAGAGAGAGAACTCTGCTCAAAAAGTACAAAATACATAAGCCCCAACACATGCCCCCAGGGACTCACCTCCTCTAGTCACACCCTATCTGCCTATAGTTACCACCAAGTTAATTCCTATCAGGGGATTAATGCGCTGATCAGGTTAAACCTGTTGTAACTCAATCATTTCATCTTTAAATTTTATTGCATTTTCACATGTGAGCTTTTGGGGGACTCCTAATATCTAAACAATAACACTTTCTAATACATTTTTAATAGAAAATACAAATGAACAGTGAGATAAAGAAGTATATATAGGGTGAGTTCCTATAGAATTCTGAATGTAGGAGCCTCTTTCACTTAGGATTGGAGTGTGTGTCCCCTCCTGGCGCAGGGATGCATCCAGCAATTCAGAACTCTCTCCAACTACCACTTAGGGTTTGTTTTTGTTTTTGTTTTTGTTTTGTTTTGTACTTATGGAAGTTTCATAACTTAGGCATGATAAATTGAATCATTGACCATAGGTAATTAAACTCAATCTTCAGACCCTTTACTTTCCATGGAAGTTGGGGAGGGTCTAAAAATGTCAGTCCTGTAATCACACAGTCGATTCCTCTGTGGCCAGCAAACATCCTGAATCTAAAGGCTCACCAACAGTCATCTGTTTGGCATAAATTTAGGTATGGTGAAGAGGGAATTCTTGTAAATAATGAAATAAGGTCCTACATCACTACTACTCAGAAAATACCAAGGATTTTATCAACCTTTTCCATGTACTAAGGATAAAAATTCATATTTTTATGCCACATTCCTTCCTTCTAAATTCCTCTCTATTTGAGGATGTTTTCTAATAATTGTAAGAGAGTTAGTTTGCTCTTAAATTGCTATGTTCCCAATGTATTACTTAAAGTGGTATAAAATATACAACCTATAGAATTATGAATAATTTAGTAGTATGTTTTAGGGATAATAGGGATTGGCGGTGGAACGGAGGACAGGTCTCTTGAAGGACAGGACATTTCTGCATAGCAAGAGTGAATGGGAGTGAGAAGAACCAGAGGAAAGATCAGGTGAGAATGATTTTGCATTTCAGTTTTGGTGACAAAAATTTGGACAGATGGAGTCATGTTCAAAAGTGAATGGAAAAACAGAGTTTGGGCTTATCAAGAAAGAAAATGACACTATGTTTTTTTCCCCTCTACATTTCCATCATTCAGCAGAAAAAGATGTATGTTACAATGTATATATCTTTATGAAATCAGGATATGTCTACCATAATTAAAATTTGCACATTTATCAGTTAGATTTTAAGTTATAATAAACCATCAAAACTATATATTTAGTCTGTGATTTACTAACCAGCTAGATCTGCTATTCTGATAGTCTAAGCCGATGGAGTTAGGTATCTTTAGTCAGCTGGAGTCTTCTACCTGTTCCTGTCTGGTGTTGAAGGATTTTGCTTGACTACCTGTAAATGAAGACTTCCCCCTTTATGGAATTTCTCATCCTCCAGGAAACTGACAAGGTCTATGCATATGGTGGTACAATTTCAAGAACGGGAAGAGAGGACCATTCCAGACAAACAAGCTCTTTTCAAAGTTCTCCTTTTATTATACTTACTACTATTTATTAGCCAAACGAGACAGGTGGTCTGCCTGAATTCAAAGACAGGAAACGACTGTATCCCTTAGCAGGTAGAATGTCAAATTAATAGTGAGCTACGGGGAAGAAAAGTTTTGTGGCCAGTTTTGTAGTCTACCACAACATAATACAGAGATATCTGTTTAAATGTGGGTGAGGAATTAAATTTGACCTGATTTCTTTCTTTAAATGCAGTGTATAAACTCTAAACTTACTTATCTCAAAGATCAGCTTTATTTGAATATATCTTTAGGAATATGAAAAAGTTCAATCCTAGAAAATTTTCCATCACTGCTTATTTCTTTATTGAAAGTAAAATCATCTCAATACATAATTAGATAAAATGATGAACATAAAATAGAAGTAAATGGAAGTTGGAAAAGTCAATATCTTAATGTCATTCCAAATTAATTAATGCTTTTAGTGCAGTTGCAAGCAAAATTGTAATGGCTTGGCAAAGTTTTTAAGAGAATCATCACAAAGGAAACTTGCAGGAAATCATAAAGACAATTTTGAAAACAGAAAATGTTAGTTTCCAGACTGATTTTCCACTTGGTAGAGGAACATAAAAAAATAAGAAAAATAATATAACAGGTAAAAAGAAAGAAAGGAAAAAAAGAAAAAAAGCTCACACAAAAAGTTCTCTTGAACTATACCCTTATTTTACTGGAAATGTTAAGCTAACTGACCTGCTAAGCTAATAAATTCACTGCCTTTACCTTTCTGTTCACAGTCTCAGAACTCAGGAGGCAAAGAGTTCACATTTTGGCTTTTTTAACAAGTTCAAAATAAGAGAACTGTTCCATTCTGATTCTATAAATCTCCTGATCTTGTAATCAAAGCAGAAGTAGGAAATAGTTTTAAAACTGGAATATCATCAATATATAATAAATATTTTGTGTACATTGATCAGTAACCTGTCAGACCAAATAGAATCAAAGTCATGTAATTTGACTAATTATTGGCCATAAATTTAAGTACTCTAATTGCTTAAAAGGAGTATATTATTCATCCCAAATACTGTTGGTTTAAGTTTTGATGTTATCAACTGCAGATGGTCTATATGAACTAAACTTTGGAAAATTCAACTGAGAGTTGGCATATAAATACTCTATAGATATTATCCTCTAAGCACTGGGTTTGATGGGACTTCATTTGTACCTTTTTGGACAATTTTTTTTCAGACAGAATATTAGGAGAAAGACCTGACTACTTAGCATCTCAAGGAAAATTTTAAAGTAGGGGGAAATATTTCTTTTAAGGAATAAATAAGAGATTCTAGAAGATGTTTATATTTTATTGATTGTAACTAAGTTGTTTTATAACTTAGTCTATGTCTTTAGAAGTTGGTCATATTAAATGTATCTCTGTGCATTGTACATTGTCACATTATTAAGGTAAGAATTTGAGAACCAGATGGCAAACTACACAATTTTCATTGGCACAGGTAATGCCTTCTCTACTGTTCTGAAAAACACCCAGGAATTAGGGAGACAAAGAGCCCTACAGGTTTCCCAACAGACTGATAAAAACAGTACTTTCTCATCCTCAATATACATCTATGTGAGAAAATGTAAACATTGGGTCTGGTGCTGTTTTACTCCTTTTAACAATCTCATTAGAAAAGCCTTCCAGAGTCTTGTTAAACTAGTGTTTTCAAAAGCATTAGATATGATATCCTGAGGTTATGAGGGTATTATATTGAAAAATAAACTTATTTTTTCTCAAATATATTTGAGGAAGTTTTTTTATTACAAAATTTCTCAGTAAAATAATTTAATGTATGCATATATATATATATATATATATATTTCTTCAGTCTAAATAGCACTTTTACACATTCTCTTTCTTTTTTAGTTTCAATTTAGTTTTCTTCCTTTTCTACTAAGGTAAAATATACATAAAATTTGTTATTTTAACCATTGAATTAAAACTTATATGAAGTAACTTCATACTACTCTGTAACCATCGATATTCATCTCCATAACTCTTTTTATCTAACAAAACTGAAATTATATATACATTAAACAATAGCTTGTGCAACTTCATTCTTTTGCATTTGGATATATGGTTTTCCTAACACCGTTTGGTGAAAAGACTATTTTTTTTTTTTGTTGAGTGGTCTTAGTATGCTTGATGAAAATAATTTAACCATATAATTCAGGGCTTGCTTCTTGACTTCTTATGCTACTTTATTGGTCTGTAAGACGGTTTCTATGCCACAACTACACTATTTTGATTTCTATAACTTTCTAGTAGGTTTGAAATTAGGGAGTGTGACTCTTCCTGCCTTGTTCTTCTTTTTCAGTCTTGACTAGTCTTGGTTAGTCAGATTCACTTGAGATTCCTGAAGAATTTTAGGAAAGTTTTTATGTATTACTATTATTAGCAGTACTACTGTAAATAAAAATGTTTTCTTAATTTCCTTTTCATATTGTATATTTTTACTGTGAATATATGTAACTAATTGCTGTGTATTGACTTTGTATTTTGCCATTTTTTGAAATTCTAACAGCTTTTGGTATAGTCTTTAAATTTCTGTAAAGTTATATCATCTCCAAACACAGATATTTTTACATCTTCACTTCAAATTTGGAAAAGGAAAATATTTCAGTTTTTCACCATTAAGTATGATATTGACTGTAGGTTCTTCATATGTGGCTTTTATTATAGGAGTTTCCTTCTATTCCTAGTTTGTTGAGTATTTGAACCAATGTTTAAATTTGTTGAATACTTTTCTCCATCATTTAAGGGGATCATGTGATTTTCTCCCTTCATTCTGTTAATGCGATGTATTTGAAAGATTGATTTACGCATGGTTAGCCATCCTTATATTCCAGAAATATCATACTTGGTCATGGGTCATGCAGTTCTTGCATGTATATTATTTTTAATATGATGCTGAATTGAGTTAGGTGATAATTTATTGAGGAACTTTACATTTTTGTTCATAAGATATATTACTTTGTAGATTTCTTTTCTCATTGTCTCTGATTATAGTATCAGGGTAATACAGTCTCATGGAATAAATTAAGGAATATTACCTTCTCTGAAATGATTTTGGAAAAGTTTGAGAAGAATACTTTTTAAAATGTTTATAACTAGTCACTTGTAAAAGCCATCAGGTACAGCACTATTCTTTAATGGGATATTACTGATTCATTCTTTTTGATAATTATAACTCTATTAAGATTTTCTGTTTATTTTTTATTTAGTCTTGACAGGTTTTGTGTTTCTAGGAATTAGACCATTGCATCAAGTTTATTGATTTTATGAGTATACATTTTTTCCATACAAATGTCAGGTGTTTCTTATTCATGTAAGAAAGGTAATAATGTTTCCACTTTTATTTTTTATTTGATTTGTCTTATTTCTTTCTTTTTTGGGTGGTACTAAGGATTGAACTCAGGGGCACTTGACCACTAAACTACATCCCCAGACCTATTTCATATTTTATTTAGAGAATTGCTTTAGTGCTTTGCTTTTGCTGAGGTTGGCTTTGAATTTACTGTCCTCCTGCCTCAGCTGCTGGAGATTACAGGTGTGTGCTACCAGGCCCAGCTCTCTTCTCTCTTTCTTAATGCATCCAGTTAAAGCCTTGTGAAATTTGCTGAACTTTATAAAAAAATTCACTTTTAGTTTTCTTCATTTTATCTATATTTTTCTATTTTTATTTTATTTATTCTTCTCTGGTCTTCATTGTTTCATTTCTTCTGTTAGGTTTTGAATTATTATTATTTTTCAGTTTCTTAATTTGTAAAGTTTGATTTTTAAATTTTGAGTTAATTATTTTTAGTGTCAGCATGTGTAGTATATTTTTCCCATAGTGCTACTTTTGCTGTATCTCATAAGCTTGTTGTGTTTGTTTTTTTTCATTCATCTTGAAGTATTCTCCATTTTTCCTTGTGCATTCTTTTTTAATCCATTGATTATTGAAGAGTATATTATTTGATTTCTATCAATTTGTGATAAAATAGTTTTACTTTTTTATTAATATCTAATATCATCCTGTTGTCATAGAATATACTTTCCAAGGTATCTCTTTTTTATATCTACAGAGATTTAATTTGTATATTAATATGTGCTCTATCCTTGAAAATGTCCCAGCACATTTGGGAAGAATGTGTGTGCTACTGCTTTTGGGTAGATTGTTCTGTCTGTGTCTGTCAGATCCGGTTGTTCTGTTGTGCTTTTCAAGTCATATGTATCCTTACTTGTATTCTCTTTATTTTTTCCTACCCATTATTAAAAGTGAAATATTGAAGTTGAATTCTGTCAGTTTTGCTTTATATATTTGGCAGTCGTCATAGATCCACAAATGTTTATGATATATTTCTAGCTGTATTAAACCTTTCATTAGTGTATAAAGTTTATTATTTCTCTTGTAAACTTTTTGGCATAAAGTCTGATAATAGTACCAATCTCTTTGTTTATATTTGCATAGAATGTTCCTGCCCTTTACCTTTAACCAAATTATGTCTTCAGATCTAAAGTTGATTTCTGGCTTATAACGTGTTAACAAGTTTTCAATCCATTTGGCCAATTTCAGTTTTTGATTGGAAACTTTAAACTATTTGTATTAAAAGTAATTCCTGACAAGAAGAGCTCACTTCTTTTATTTTGCTATTTGTTTTCTGTATGTCTGACAGCTTTTTTGTTTCTCATTTCCTGTGTTAATGTCTTCCTTTGTGTTAATTTTGAAATATTTATATTCATTTCTAATTTCCATTTTTGTATAATCTATTTTCTTTGTGGTTACTGTGTGATTATATTTAATATCTTAAAATTATAAAACTAATTTGAATTTATGCCAGTTTAGTTTTAATAACATAAACAATTCTCTGCTCCTTTATGGATCTGTCTCCCTTTTAGTTTTTGATTCTCAAAATTACCTTTATAAACTGTCCAAAAATTTAAAATTATTTTTAAAGCATTAGTTTATATATATGTATAAAAAGTGAAGTCATAAAGTTATAATAGTGTATTTTATACCAATAATTTTTAAATTGATGGTCTCTTACATTGTGTAGCAAATTAAAAGTGGGTTTACACATTACTGCTACATTAATACTAGCTTTTGTAACTGCCCATTTAGTTATCTTTACTGATATCTCCATTTCTTTCTTTTCTTTAGGTTTTCATTAGTGCATTATAGCTATATATAATATTGGGGATTATTTTGACACAGTCACATATTCATGGTATATAACTTGTTACATTTCAGTCCCAATTTCTTTAAGCTATTTTAAGTTACTCTCTAGTACCCTTTCCTTTCTTTCTGCAAGATATTCTTTAGTATTTCTTATATATTATGTCTGTGGCAATGAACTCCCTCAGTTTTTATTTACCTTAAAATGTGTTAACCTCTCTCTCGCTTTTGCAAGATATGGTATTTTGTTATAGTTTTTGATATTTGAATTTCCTTTCAGCCCTTTGCTGACTGGCTTCTAGTGTTTCTGATGAACAGTCTGCTTATAGATTCATGAACAGTCACTTGCATGTGACAGGTTGATTCTCCTGATGCTTTCAATATTCTGTCTTTTAAAAGATTAATTATAATATGCTCAGTATGGATCTTCTTGAATTTGCGTTGATTTGTGTTGATACTTTCTCAATGTTTATAGTCATATTTTCATCAAATTTAGGAAGACTTCAGTCACTATTTTTTCAAATATTCTCTCATTTCTCTCTGAGATTTCTATAATGCATATATTGATCCACCTGATGGTGTCCCACAATTTCACGGTGCCTTAAAGTCATGTTCACTTTTCCTTTTTTCTTTTTTCTGTTTTTCCTTGCTTGGGATCAAACCCAGGGCCTTGGTACATGCTATGTAAGAGTTCTACTGTAGAAGTACACCAAAGCTCAATGCTCATACTTTTTTCAGTCTAACTTCTTTCTGTTTTTTAGATTTGATAACTTCCACTGTCCTATTTTGAGGTTTGCTGATTCTTTCTTCTACCAGTGCAAATCTGCCTTTGAATTCATCCAGCAAACTTTCATTTTGATTATTTTAATTTTCATCTCCAGAATTTTTGTTTCTTCACAGGTTTTCTGTTCATTCATATTTTCTTTATGTTCATGCATCAATTTTTGACTTTTTCACATCTTCCTTTAGGTTTTTTAGACATCTTTATGTTCTAAAGCATTTGTCTAGTAGATATGCCATCAGTTCTCTCACATGGACAGTTTCTATTGGTTTATTTTCTTCCTTTGACTGTACCATATTTTTCTGTTTCTTTGTGAAATTTTTGATTTTTAATGGAAACTAGACATTTGGGTCTATTAAACCCTTCCCCTGTGTTTGCCCTTCTTGTTTATATTTGTTATAGACTTTCTCCTTGACATGAATCAGGCTGTGGTATAACACTGAGGTATTTTCAGATCTATACTGAACCTAGGCATTTCCCTGGACAGTGATTTTTAAGTTTCTTTTATATTCAATTGCTTTGGAATGTTCAAGTCTTCAACAAATTGATTCCAAAAGGGGAGAAAGAGAAAAATAAAAGAAAAAAAAAAAAAGGAATTGGTCCTTTAAGTCCCCTTAAATCTACTTATTTGGTGTTTTTATTTCATTTTCTTATACATCATTAAAAATATGTGCATAACATATATTAATATATTTTGTAGGAGGTAAATTTACACTATTATCCAAAAATATTTTATTTTATAAATGTAATCAATGATTTTCAACACTTGGAAGATTTTTTATTTAAGCCTTAGAACAATATTTTCTACTGATACAATAAATTTACAAACCTGTCAGAGGGCCAGGGTTTTCAATAATGGACATAGGTACAATAATCAGGTGAACTGATAGTAATTTAACTATATATATAAAATCATCATATATTTACAATGACTCTGTAGGACCTAATGCTCAATCTGCCTTTAAAAATCATATTTGATTATCCTTAAAATTTGACCTTTATTTATGTTTACATGATAAACTATTATCATATAAATTTATACTTACATAAACAATTTAAAATATCAGCCTTTTGAACCTGTCTACATGTTTAGTTCTTTTAAGGAAGCTACATTTTATGAAAATACTATTTCTGCACACCAGGATGGAGTTTTATATTTAGATAGTATTCTATGAAGATTTTCCTCTTCATCTAATGTCCATTAAGACGTAAGTTTTCGTAGAATATCTATATTGTCATTTTGGCAGTGATTTCTGTATGGATAAGGAGAGAGATAGAAATTATTAATTATACCAGATAAACAACAGCTGGTACTGTTTACCCACATTTCCAACTGCAAGATTAGGGATCTCCACAGTTGTTAGATAAACTCAGTTTCAGTCTATTAAATGTACACTAACAGTGCAACAACCCAAATTAATATCTAAGCAAAAAATTGGAATAATTTTTTCTCAGTATTTTTATCTATGAAATTGATACATAATAGGTTGTTATACAAAAATTCACTAGTAAGTGATATCATTGCCTCTAATAATCCTGATTAATTCATGAAGATTATTTGCTGGTGTCATTTCTTTTTATTGTATGTCATCAAAATATGTGCATATCATGTAATATTTGTCAATATTTTTGTAGGAGAATAATTTCATTATCCTAAATGATTTTATTTTGTAAAAGTAATCAATTATTTTAAACATTTGGAAGATTTTTAATTTAAACCTTAGAACAATATTTCCTACTGGTATAAAATAAATTTACAAACCTTAACCAATAATATCCTAAATATATTAGCATAGATTTATAAGGATATATTTCAGTAAAATTGATGCTATTGACATTGTGTATTAAAAAACAGCAAATTATTGTGCTAAAATAAAAACATAAACTATACATGAATAACAAATTATTAATTCCTCGATGTGATATAATAAATAAAGCCTATTGTTTCTTAACCACATATATGCCTTAATCCTTATTTATAATACTAAAATTTAAAACATGAATGGAAAATGTGGGAGTTTTAACAGAAGGAATGCTCCAATCTCTAAGGCATTGGAAACTATACCCATTTAGTGATTCCAATATGATCTAAATCTGATCATTAGATTTGTAAGCAATAGCACTAAATTTTTCAATAAAAGACAATCCATTTGTATCCTTATTCCTTATAGACAATGTAGAGTTAAATGTGCCTGGGGAGAATACATATAGTATATTTTTTAAAAAAATTAAAGGCCATCACTTCTCACTACCACCTTGGCCACTTTCTTGGTGCGTCTTCTCTCATTTGGCTCAGAAAAAAGTCCCCTTTGTGTCCTAGTCTCTGCTGTCAACAACCAAATCTAAAAGTCATGACCAGAATATTTCTTTTAAAATGTAAGTCAGATCATGATGTCTGTTGTGGTTTAGATATTAGATGTCCCCCAAAGCTCATGTGTGAGACAATGCAAGAAAGTTACAGGTGGAATGATTGGATTATGAGGGTCTTAGCCTAATCGGTGTTTTAATCCTCTAATAGGGATTAACTGAGTGGCAACTGCAGGCACGTAGGATGTGGTTGCAGGAAGTGTGCCATGGGGATGTGCCTTTGGGTTTATATTTTGTCTCTGCAGAGTGGAGTCATCTGTTTCTACTTCTTGGTGGCCATGTTCTGACTGTTTTCCTCTTCCACCATGACTTTCTGTCTCATCTTAGGCCCAGAGCAATCGAGTCAGCTGTCTGTGAACTGAGATATCTGAAACCCTGAGTGCCAAATAAACTTTACCTCCTTTAAAATTGTTCTTGTCAGATATTTTGGTACCAATGGCAAAAAAAAAAAAAAAAAAAAAAAAAACTGACTAAAACACTGTCTTTATATTAAATGCAGGCTTCTGGTCATTAGAAATATGCAAGACAAGCAAACTTTGAATGGAAAACTTATTCAACTCAGTTTGGAGGCTGAAAGTCCAAACTGCTTGACACAGGTTTTGGCAAGTGCTCCTCCTTGGCTACATCACTTCAAGACAGACTGGCATGAGGGAGCATGTGCAGGAACAAGTGGACTCATCACGAGAGAGAAAGGTAGAGAGCTGCGTGGGGCTGGGATAATATTTTTAAAACAACACACTCTCCTGAGAAGGACCTTGATTCCTTCTGAGGTCAGGGTTCATAACCTATGGGTCTCCCACCAGGTCTTGTGCATTAAAAGTTCTGCTACCACCTAATATCACTGCTCTGAAGACTAAGCCTTCAAAGTTGACTCCTGGGGGACTCTTAAACCATCTCCTCATCATAGCAACATTATGGCAAAATCCTCTGTTTTCCAACTCACTCAAAATCAGAATTATCACAGAGACCAATAATACTCAGAATAAATTGGTTCTTTGTTATCTATTACCTTTTATCTTATTATTCCTGTTTTCTCCATATTTGTTTTGTCATCTATGGCTTCTCTGCTTTTTCTATAATGTATCAAAAGTGCTTTCAATAACCTCAAGGGCATTTCTCCCACTTCAGGAGTGAGTTTGTTCATTTGTGATTCTTCTCTGTTTATGTCTGTTTTGGCACACCTCACTTCCTTCAAGTCTTTCATAGGTCAGATATTCTCACTGAGCTTTCCTGTACTCCTCTTTAAAATACAACCTCCCTCCCCTGTGAGTCAATATTCCTTCCCCAGTGTAGTTCTCCAAAATAGTCACTGCAGTTTAATTTAATCTAAACTTATTTGTTTATATATTGTCTATCTTCTTCAACTAAAATGCAAACCTTAGAAAAGCAGATATTTGATTTTTCTTTTACTCATAAGTGAACTCTTTGTATCTAGAACAATGCCTGGTACGTAGTAGGAACTCAAAAATGTATGTCAAATGACTGAATACTTTATTAATTTACATCTTTAAAATATCTCCAGTTAAAATTTAAAATGTACCAAAGAGTTTATTAATCTTAAATAGATCTTACCATTTAAATTTTTCTGAAATAGGATAAGTACCTTTAATCTCTGTGATCTACTTCAGATATATCCTATGTATCCTAAAATAGGAGCTCCCCTGGAAACTTTAATTATTGGCCAGGGACATAATATGTCAATCTCTACTCTTTTCAAAACTAACCAGGAATAGACTCCTCATACCCTCCTTTCAATGTACTTTCTTATTTTCAGTTTCAGATGACAAACTAGACATGGAAATATTATACTTGTCTATTGTCTCTAGGTATGTGCTCCAGGCCAGACTAAGACATATTGGTTGTGAAGGTAATACTACTTTAGCTACAGTGGTATTTGTTTTAGAGATAATTAGTTTTCCATCTGGCATTTGAGGGAGTGTATTACATTTGCTTTAGGGGTAAAACAGAGAAATGATCACAATTGTGTAACCAAGCAAATTCTTCCAATGTGCACAGTGTAGAAATGACATATAGCACTGTATAGTGCCTCGGCAGTTAAAGTGATAAATTGGTAAACTAACTCTGTTTATATGTGCAAAGATCTGTGCAGAAAAATATCAGTAAACAACTAGTACTATAATTGACAACCTGCTTCATTGTGCATTAATTTACCATGCTTATCAATTGGGTGATTTCTGAATTCCGTTTGAAAACTAATTTAGCACATGTGAATTTATAATGAACAGCTTAAAAAGTGATAAGATGCTTACCTATTTAGGCAGAAGTAAGAGCTCTAGAAAATTAAAGGCATAAATTCCCATCACATCTTTCAAAAATAAAATGCAGTATGCCTTGCAAAGTCATTAAGCTACACATATGTAAATTCCCAACAAATGTATGCAAGAAGGCTGTGACACTCATGATGCTCTTGTTAAAAATAAAGCTGTTAATAATTGTGTATGAAAAATGCATCTAGGGTAGAATAGTAATAATGTTATAAAGTTATTGAGAATCCCTTGTGTGAGGAAAAGGCCAGATAACAAAGGCTGTCAGTGTTGGCACATGGAACATTATTATATGCTGTAATAAGTTTATCTTTCTTGCCCGTTCCATCATGTGGCATTTCAATAACTCAAGATTAAGAGTAAGCTTTACTATGTATTTCTTCAGTGAGACATTCTCATAATGACTGGAGCAATAAGCAGGCAGTCTAATATAGAATCGAGTTTGTTATAGCTGAATTTGGAAAGCAGGTTCTTAGACATCCACACAGAGACAAACAAAAAAAGGTAACATATCAACAAGTATTGTTTCTGTTTGCAAATTCATGGTAATTTTTAGAACCATTTTTTCAGGAATACAAGTCAGAAAAGTTTCAATCTAACAACTTTGCTTTTGTTTTTAAATAGGCATATCTTTTTAATGGAAATATTTTCATTGCATGATCTATAATGGTTTACACTTAGAGTTAATTTTTTCCTTACTGCTTTTACTTTTCATAGACATTAAAAATATTTAGTCCTTTAGTCTTATTTCCAGTTACCTATGAAATGAACCGTGCAAACATATTTGTATTTATCGATTATAAAATTCCTTGGAGTTAATTTGTCCACAGTATTTAAATGGAATTATTTAAATTTTACCAATTAGAAGTGGAGAGCTAGAATGAAAAATTCATGTAATTTTTAGCTAAACTAGAGAAATTCACTTATCCTCAAACCTTTTTTTTAATTATTTATTTGTTTTCTAATTTTTTACAGACTGCATTTTGATTCATTGTACACAAATGGGGTACATCATTTTGTTTCTATGGTTTTGCACATTGTATATTCATACCATTTGTGTAATCATACACGTACATAGGGTGATGTATCTGTCTCATTCCACCATTTTTCATATCCTCCTCCATCTCATTTCCTTCTACATAATCTAAAGGTCTTCCATTCTTCTCTCACTCTCCATGCTCCACCCCCATTATATATCATCATCCACTTATCAGGAAAACATTCGACCTTTGGTTTTCTTGGGATTGACTTATTTCACTTAGCATGATATTCTCCAATTCCATCCATTTATCTGCAAATACCATAATATTATTCTTCTTTATGACTGAATAATATTCTATTATGTATATATACCAAAGTTTCTTTACCCATTCATCTGTTGAAGGGCATCTAGTTTGGTTCCACAATTTAGCTATTGTGAATTGTTGTGAAATGAACCTCTATCTCTCACCCTGCACAAAACTCAACTCAAAATGGATCAAGGACTTAGGAATTAGATCAGAGATCCTGCACCAAATAGAAGACAAAGTAGGACCAAATCTTCATCACCTTGGCTTAGGATCAGACTGCCTTAACAAGACTCCCAAAGCACAAGAAATTAAAGTAAGATTCACTAAATAGGATGGATTCAACTAAAAAGCTTTTACTCAGCAAAGGATACAATCAAGAATGTGAAGAGAGAGCCTCCAGAGTGGAAGAAAATCTTTCCCACATGCACTTCAGATAGAGCACTAATCTCCAAAATTTATAAAGAACTTACAAAATTTTACACCAAAAATACAAAGAACTCAATCAATAAATGGGCCAAGGAACTAGACAGACACTTTACAGAAGAAGACATACAGATGATTAATAAATATATGAAAAAGTATTCAATATCTCTAGCAATTGAGAAATGCAAATTAAAACAACTCTAAGATTTCGTCTTACTTCAATTAGAATGGCTATTATCAAGAACACAAACAATAAAAGATGTTGGCATGGATGAGGGGAAAAAGACACACTCATACATTGCTGGTGGAGTTGCCAATTGGTGCAACCACTCTGGAAAGCAGTGTGGAGAATTCTCAGAAAACTTGGAATGGACTCACCTTTTGACCAGTTATGCCACTCCTCATTTTATACATGACTTTGTTTTCAATGATGATACAAATTTAGTTTTCTGTTCTGAATTACAGAGTCAATCATACTTCAAAGTATTGTTAGGCAAGTCCTAAGGTTGTGAAATGAAAAACAGGTAAAAATGAGTACAGGACAACAGCAGAGTAATACAAAAAGATGATGACTGTGTTCCATTGCTCATTCATTTGGAGGTAATACTGAACTCTTCCACAGCTGTAAAATTTCATAAACCTTCTTTGCAAAAGATAGGTCTCAGTCTCAAACAATAATGTACTGACAAAAACATCAATTAATATGACAGCTCCAAAAAATATTTTAGTCTAATAAGTATTGAAGTTTTGGTGCTTTCATATAAATATATTAATGCAATGTTTCCAGGGCTATACTTTTATTGTCATGTATTTCAAACAATAATTAACCTTGTGATTCAGAATTTAATAAATACCTTCAAATTTAAAGAGGTCAATGAGAGAATATCAAGGGGTGGGTGCAAATTAAGGCTTTCATATATTTGATGAGTACTATTAAAATATATTACCATTCACTCCACTACATGGTTAGTAGTTTTCATGTTTCTAAACTCTTTTGAACTAGAAACTATGACCTTGCAAAGTGAAAAAAGCAAATCAGAGAATCAATGACATGTGTTTCCCTCTGGTTCAATTATTAAGGGCAAACGAGGACAAGATCAGCATCTTGCATAATGTCAGATTACTGGAGAGCTATTAAGGAGAAAAACACATTTAAAACTTTAACACAAATTATTACATTATTTTAATAAGAAAGATATTCCATAATCATAATACATTTTCTTAAATTACCTCAATTCCATTTAAAAACATCCTTTATTCATTCAGTAACACAAGAGGATTTGGGTTTGTCTGATTTTGCTCAATTTTGCCTCTTGACACTTTTTTTGAAGTTGAGAGACTGTTTTCTCCTACCAGTTAACACTAAGTTCGGAGATGGGAAGATTTTTGTCCTGATTTAACAAATCTAATCATGAGCTATTGCAGGCTGTATCGACTCTGTGGAATGCAGCAGCAGCATATGTTATGTGCAGGAGAAAGGACACTCCACACATCCATGTATTTAAGAAGTGGCAAGGTTTCGATGATTGCATCGTCTATCTTAAACTCAATATGCCCAAAAAGGAATTCACCATTACCCTCCCTCATTGTCAATGCAGTGAAATATTTCCCTCATCATTTTTTTGCTCCCCCAAATCACTCACTTGTCAAAATCAGGAGTCCTACTTCAACCTCTTATACATGCTGAAATCACTCGTTGCACTTCAATTTGCCTATTGTCCACTTTTCGTCATTGATACTCTTCCTACTTTAGTTCAGACAATTGACTCATTATTTCTTCCATAGAAAGTTCTGCCAGCCTACTAATTGTCTGCTTTCAGTTAGCAAAAAAAGTTGCATTCCTATACTAATTAAAAATCTTTAATGGCTTTCTATCCAACATCAGGATAATATCAGACATCCTTAGGGTCACACACAACCAAAACCTATTGTCTTTTGGATCTCTATCCTTATGTGTTAGTGCCTCTGTCTAACACTCCACCTTCTAGTGAGGCTGAATTATTTGCAGTTGCCCAAGTAGTTAGCCTCTTTTTATTCTGGGGTGGTATCTCTGTGGCTCTGTCTTCCAGGAAGATTCATATTTTCATTTACTTAACACTTATTCTTTGTGCTTCAACAGGTTTTCCAGGTTGTAGTTCTGTTGTCCCTTTCCTCAAAATGATTGAATTACCTTTATAAAATTTAAATGCCTTATCTTGTGGAATTTCCAGGTTCCTCTAAAAATATAATCATGTCATCAGCGAACAGGGATAGTTTGAGTTCTTCTTTTCCTATTCGTATCCCTTTAATTTCTTTGGTTTGTCTGATTGCTCTGGCTAGAGTCTCAAGGACGATGTTGAATAGAAGCGGTGAAAGAGGGCATCCCTGCCTTGTTCCAGTTTTTAGGGGGAACGCTTTCAGTTTTTCACCATTTAGAATGATATTAGCCATGGGCTTAGCGTAGATTGCCTTTATAATGTTTAGGAATGTTCCCACTACCCCAATTTTTTCTAGTGTTTTGAGCATGTAGGGATGCTGTATTTTATCAAATGCTTTTTCTGCATCTATTGAAATAATCATGTGATTCTTGACTTTAAGTCTATTGATATGGTGAATGACATTTATTGATTTCCTGATGTTGAACCAACCTTGCATCCCTGGGATGAAACCCACTTGATCGTGGTTCACTATCTTTTTAATATATATTTGTATGCGATTTGCTAAAATTTTGTTGAGAATTTTTGCATCGATGTTCATTAAGGATATTGGTCTGAAATTTTCTTTCCTCGATGTGTCTCTGTCTGGTTTAGGTATCAGGGTGATATTGGCTTCATAGAACGAGTTTGGGAGGGTTCCCTCCTCTTCTATTTCATGGAATAGTTTGAGGAGTATTGGAATGAGCTCTTCTTTAAAGGTTTTGTAGAACTCGGCTGAGAACCCATCTGGTCCTGGACTTTTCTTTGTCGGTAGGCTTTTGATGACCTCTTCTATTTCATTGCTTGAAATTGGTTTATTTAAGTTGTGTATGTCCTCCTCGTTCAGTTTAGGTAATTCATATGTCTCTAGAAATCTGTTGATGTCTTCGAGGTTTTCTGTTTTGTTGGAGTATAGATTTTCGAAATAGCTTCTAATTATGTTTTGTATTTCACTTGTGTCCGTTGTGATGTTTCCCTGTTCATTCCAAATTTTAGTAATTTGAGTTTTCTCCCTCTTTCTCTTTGTTAGTGTGGCTAAGGGTTTATCAATTTTATTTATTTTTTCAAAGAACCAACTATTTATTTTGTTAATTCTCCCAATTGTTTCTTTTGTTTCGATTTCGTTGATTTTGGCTCTGATTTTAACTATTTCCTGTCTTCTACTACTTTTGGTATTGGTCTGCTCTTCTTTTTCTAGTGCTTTGAGCTGTAGTGTTAAGTCGTTTATTTGTTGATTTCTACTTCTTTTTTTGAATGCACCCCATGAAATAAATCTTCCTCTTAGTACTGCTTTCATAGTGTCCCAGAGATTTTGATATGATGTGTCTTTGTTCTCATTTACTTCTAAGAATTTTTTTATTTCCCTCCTGATGTCTTCTGTTATCCATTCATCATATAATAGTGTATTATTTAGTCTCCAGGTATTGGAGAAGTTTCTGTTTTTTATTCTGTCATTTATTTCTAATTTCAATCCATTATGATCTGATAGAGTACAAGGTAGTATCTCTATCTTCTTGTATTTGCTAACAGTAGCTTTGTGGCATAAAATATGGTCTATTTTAGAGAAGGATCCATGTGCTGCTGAGAAGAAAGTTTATTAGTTCTTTGTTGGATGGTATATTCTATATATGTCCGTTAAGTCTAAGTTGTTGATTGTGTTGTTGAGATCTATAGTTTCTTTATTCAATTTTTGTTTGGACGATCTATCCAGTGGTGAGAGAGGTGTGTTAAAATCGCCTAGTATTATTGTGTTTTGGTCCATTTGATTTCTGGAATTGAGAAGGACTTGTTTGATGTACGTGGATGAGCCAATGTTCGGAGCACAGATATTTATGATTGTTATGTCTTGCTGATTTATAGTAAAGTAGCAGGTTACAAGATCAATGCTCATAAATCCAATGCATTTTTATACATAAGTGAAGAATCTTCAGAAAGAGAAATTAGGAAAACTACCCCATTCACAATAGCATCGAAAAAAATAAAATACTTGGGAATCAATCTCACAAAAGAGGTGAAAGACCTCTACAATGAGAACTACAGAACACTAAAGAAAGAAATTCAAGAAAACCTTAGAAGGTGGAAAGATCTCCCATGTTCCTGGATAGGCAGAATTAACATTGTCAAAATGGCTATACTACCTAAAGTGCTATACAGATTCAATGCAATTCCAATTAAAATCCCAATGATGTACCTTGCAGAAATAGAGCAAGCAATTATGAAATTCATCTGGAAGAATAAAAAACCTAGAATAGCTAAAGCAATCCTCAGTAGCAAGAGTGAAGCAGGGGGTATTGCAATACCAGATCTTCAACTCTACTACAAAGCAATAGTAACAAAAACGGCATGGTATTGGTACCAAAATAGACAGGTAGATCAATGGTACAGAATAGAGGACATGGACACAAACCCAAATAAATACAATTTTCTCATACTAGACAAAGGGGCCAAAAATATGCAATGGAGAAAAGATAGCCTCTTCAACAAATGGTGCTGGGAAAACTGGAAAACCATATGCAATAGAATGAAATTAAACCCCTATCTCTCACCCTACACAAAACTCAACTCAAAATGGATCAAGGACCTCGGAATCAGACCAGAGACCCTGCATCTTATAGAAGAAAAAGTAGGTCCAAATCTTCAACTTGTTGGCTTAGGATCAGACTTCCTTAACAGGACTCCCATAGCACAAGAAATAAAAGCAAGAATCAACAACTGGGATAGATTCAAACTTAAAAGCTTTCTCTCAGCAAAGGAAACTATCAGAAATGTGAAGAGAGAGCCTACAGAGTGGGAGAATATCTTTGCCAACCATACCTCAGATAGAGCACTAATTTCCAGAATCTATAAAGAACTCAAAAAACTCTACACGAAGAATACAAATAATCCAATCAACAAATGGGCTAAGGAAATGAACAGACACTTCACAGAAGAAGATGTACAAGCAATCAACAGATATATGAAAAAATGTTCAACATCCCTAGTAATAAGGGAAATGCAAATCAAAACTACCCTAAGATTTCATCTCACCCCAATTAGAATGGCGATTATCAAGAATACAAGCAACAATAGGTGTTGGCGAGGATGTGGTGAAAAAGGAACACTCATACATTGCTGGTGGGGTTGCAAATTAGTGCAGCCACTCTGGAAAGCAGTGTGGAGACTCCTTAGAAAGCTTGGAATGGAAACACCATTTGACCCAGCTATCCCACTCCTTGGCCTATACCCAAAGGACTTAAAATCAGCAGACTACAGAGATACAGCCACATCAATGTTCATTGCTGCTCAATTCACCATAGCCAGATTGTGGAACCAACCTAGACGCCCTTCAGTTGATGAATGGATAAAGAAACTGTGGCATATTTATACAATGGAATATTACTCCGCAATGAAGAATGATAAAATTATGGCATTTACAGGCAAATGGATGGAATTGGAGAATATCATGCTAAGTGAGATAAGCCAATCTCAAAAAACCGAAGGATGAATGATCTCGCTGATAAGCGGATGAGGACATATAATGGGGGGTGGGAGGGGCTAGCATTAGGTTTAGGGTTAGGTTTAGAGTTAGGCTAAGGAGAGCGGTAAGAATGAAGGAAAGAAGGACTGTGTAGAGGGAAAAGAGGGGTGGGAGGGGTGGGGGGAGGGGAAAAATAAAATAAACATCATTACCCTATGTAAACGTAAAAAAAATAAAAAAAATATTCAAAAAAATAAATAAATAAATAAATGCCTTATCTTGTACATGAGTTATCATATTGTTCTTGTCTTTTCAAATTGTACTTTTGTCTTTTCCTATATGATTTTTTCCCTTAAATTCTTAACTCAATAAATGAGTTAGTTCTGTGTCATTCCATTATCTAGTATGCTACACTTTCTTAATGTCTATTTACTGACAAATACAGTGTAGTTTCATCTACTAATATTGGCCAGCATTTGTTTATGTTTATTATGTATACTGTATCTAGCATTTTTATTGGTGCATTATAGTAACACATAATAGTGGATTCATTTTGACATTTTCATAAGTGAATGTAACACAACTTCATTTCAATCTCTAATACTTCCTCTTTCCTTTCCTTCCTCCCAACATTTTAAAACTGATATTAACGTTTACATTATAATTTGGCATCCTTTATCTTTTGTTATTTATGAGTCTTAGATATTAAAGTTCTTCCCTTTGTTATCCTGACAGATGCATGAAATAGTTTAGAAAGTTTTAGAGTGTGTAATATACTGAAAGTAGAAAACAGTGCAAAATTAAAAGCTCCACGGGTTATTTTAAACAGTAAGAAAATTTTCATGTTCTCTCTCTAATCTTCTTCATAGTTTATTACTAATTTTTCCATGTAGAAGGGTTTAGATTGTTAAGTAATTGAATATTTTGAGTATGGTAAAACATGTACTTGGGGGAATGAATGAGAAAATTCAAAGCATCTAAGCTGTCATGTTCTGTTATTATGGTTTTGACATGCGGTGTACCTCAAGAGGCTCATGTTAGGCAATGAAGCAATGTTCGAGGGTGAAATAATTAGATTATGGGAACTGTAACCTCACTGGTGGATTAATGCAGTTGATGAATTAATAACTTGAAATGATTAGTGTATTGAGTGGTAAAACATAGGTAGGTAGGGTGTGGCTGCAGGAAGCAGGTCACAGGGGGTTATGCCCTTGAAAATTATATTTTTCCCCTTGCTCCTCTCTGTGTGTCTCTCTCTCTTTGCTTCCTGGTTGTTTTCCTCCTCTACATCTTTCTGCCTTTATATTCTACCTCACCTCAAGCCCAGAACAATGGAAATGGCCAACCATGGACTGAACTTCCGAAGTTGTGAATCAAAATAAACTTGATCTCCTGTCAATTATTCTTTTCAGGCATTTTGGTCACATTGAAGAAAAACTGACTAAATCAACTGCTCATTTATTTTATCATTTTATCACCTTTAAGTGAGATGATTCTAAACATAGTTTCAGAATTTCTTTATCTTACCATCTAAAACAGTAACTACTACTAGAATAAAAATGATTACCAACATCAACCAAGGATTTCCATGTCAAGATATTAACAAATTACAAAATCTCATGGGAAAATCAAATGTTTTATTTTGTTACAATTGTAAGTTAAATGTAGAAGTTGTTTAGAAAAAAGGCAATGATATTTTTGAAAATAGAGAACTGGATTAAATATAAGCATGTGTATGTTTACTATATTTCCACATTGCTATAAAATATATTCATAGCTATATTTTATGTGATCATATCTGCTTAAATATAGTGTCTAATTTCACTTTTAACTTTTCTATACAAATGTTAAATTTAAAGTAATTCAAGTGTGCATTTACATAATGTAACTAAACAAATGATACTGAACTAAAACAGGTGAAATGCACTTCATGTGAAATCACTGCAGAGTAAAATCACCACCTTATAGTCAGAAGGTTCCT
The DNA here is from genome assembly GCF_902686445.1 of Sciurus carolinensis. Classification (NCBI taxonomy): domain Eukaryota; kingdom Metazoa; phylum Chordata; class Mammalia; order Rodentia; family Sciuridae; genus Sciurus; species Sciurus carolinensis. Next base: position 53,602,188 of record NC_062213.1, on the reverse strand, counting down.
AAAAATAAGGCTTACCTGTTTAAGGCATCTGAGTGATATTCTTTCTTCCAATTCTAAGTATGCTATAAAATTGAAAATGCTGTATAATTGTCAAAAAGCACAGAGCCTGAAAATTAATTTAAACAAGTAAATGGATAAGTGATAAAAATCTAACACAGAGGTAGTTTGTTAAGCAGTAAGAAACTAAACACACTCAGAAAAGTAGAACTATACTGAAGTTATGTGTTAGCTGTGTTAACCTCTAAGAAATTGTATTCCTCTGTATATCTCTACCATAAAACACAAAAGCACATTATGAAATATTCCTTTATTTGAATAGATAATACATAGAGGTTAGGGACCATGTCTTCTGAGTTACCTTAAACTATTGTAGATATACTGATATGCATTGCAAAGTTTTCAATAAGATTTTCAAAGAATGATTGAAAATTCAATAATACTTCAAAATGTCTTAGACTGAGGCAATCTTAATAGAATAAAAGTACTAGAAAAATTAGTTCCTTTAGAGATTTATATATTCATGTTTGTTCAATAAAGATTTAAGTGGTGATTTACTTTGGAAAAGACACTGTATTTGCTGATTTCTACAGGTCTCTGCTGGGTCTCATGAATCTTTTTTTAGATAAGCACCCTGTCACACATTTTTAAAAATACATTTGAATATGCACATCAAATTATTCTGATTTTATTTTTTAAAAGGATCACATTATTTTACTACATCAAATAGAGCCAACTAGACTCACAAATAAGGAAGAAATAAATGTATGTGAATTTGAAAGGATATGTGGGAACCAGAAAATGAAGTGTCAACAAAGCAAGAAGAGAGAGTATTCCTTTAATTTCTTAGTTATGATATATATATGTACATATGTGTGTATATATACATATAATTATCATATTTTTAATTTTTGAGTTAGTGTTTCAGTAAATATGTAGAGTGGTAGGGTCACCTACTGAATGTAAAAGCAGTAAAAATAACCAAAATATTTAACTTACCATTTCTTACTGATAGGAATACCAGTGCAAATAACGAGTTGATGGGAGTTGGGACTGGACTACGGTGTAATTTTTTTTGGCCATGTTTTCTCTCTCTTTTTTTTTTTTATAAAAAGGGCTGGAATGTCTCTCAGTGGTTAAGCGCCCCTGGGTTCAATCCCCAGTACCAAAAACAAACAAACAAAAAGTAAACAGTTTCAGAAATGGAGGATAAGCTTTTAAGAACTTCCATAGCATTAGCGTTTGGGCATGGCCTGGCACCTAACACAGGAAACTTTTTGTTGTGGTTTTCATTGCTTTTTTTTTTAATTTTAATTTATTTTTATTGTAAATGAATGGGATACATGTTGTTTCTGTTTGTACATGGAGTAACAGCATACCATTTGCGTAATCATACATTTACATAGGATAATGATGTTTGATTCATTCTGTTAGTTTTTCCTTCCCCCCAACCCCTCCCACCCCTCTTTTCCCTCTATACAGTCCCTCCTTCCTCCATTCTTGACCCCCTCCCTAATCCTAACTCTAACCCTAACACTAACCCCTCCCATCCCCCATTATATGTCATCATCCGCTTATCAGTGAGATCATTTGTCCTTTGGTTTTTTGAGATTGGCTTATCTCACTTAGCATGATATTCTTCAATTTCATCCATTTGCCTGCAAATGCCATAATTTTATTATTATTTATGGTGGAGTAATATTCCATTGTATATATATATATATGTGTGTGTGTGTGTATATATATATATATATATATATATATATATATATATATATATATACACCATAGTTTCATTATCCATTCATCAATTGAAGGACCTCTAGGTTGGTTCCACAGTCTGGCTATTGTGAACTGAGCAGCTATGAACATTGATGTGGCTGTATTTCTGTAGTATGCTGATTGTAAGTCCTTTGAATATAGGCCAAGGAGTGGGATAGCTGGGTCAAATGGTGATTCCATTCCAAGCTTTCTGAGGAATCTCCACACTGCTTTCCAAAGTGACTGCATTAATTTGCAGCCCCACCAGCAATGTACGAGTGTACCTTTTTTCCCACATCCTCTCCAACACCTATTGTGCTTATATTCTTGATAATCACCATTCTAATTGGGGTGAGATGGAATGTTAGTGTAGTTTTGATTTGCATTTCTCTTATTACTAAAGATGTTGAATATTTTTTCATATGTTTGTTGATTGCTTGTAGCTCTTCTTCTGTAAAGTGTCTGTTCATATCCTTAGCCCATTTGTTGATTGGGTTATTTGTATTCTTGGTGTAGACTTTTTTGGTCTCTCTTTGCATAGCTGATAGTTTCCTTGGCTGAGAGAAAGCTTTTTAGTTTGAATCTATCCCAGTTATTGGTTCTTGTTTTTATCTCTTGTGCTATGGGAGTCCTGTTAAGGAAGTCTGACCCTAAGCCAACATGTTGAAGATTTGGACCTACTTTTTCTTCTGTAAGATGAAGGGTCTCTGGTCTAATATCAAGATCTTTGATCCATTGTGAGTTGATTATTGTGCAGGGTGAGAGACAGGAGATTAGTTTCATTCTGTTGCATATGGATTTCCAGTTTTCCCAGCACCATTTGTTGAAGAGACTATCTTTTCTCCATTGCATATTTTTGGCACCTTTGTCTAGTATGAGAAAATTGTATTTATTTGGGTTTGTGTCCATGTCCTCTATTCTGTGCCATTGACCTACCTGTCTATTTTGGTGACAATACCATGTCGTTTTTGTTACTATTGTTTTGTAGTATAGTTGATATTCTGATATTGCAACTGCTTCACTCTTCCTGTTAAGGATTGCTTTAGCTATTCTGGGTTTCTTATTCTTCCAGATGAATTTCATGATTGCTTGCTCTATTTCTGTAAGGTATGTCATTGGGATTTTAATTGAAATTGCATTCAATCTGTATAGCACTTTTGGTAGTATGGCCATTTTGACAATATTAATTCTGCCTATTCAAGAACATGGGAGATCTTTGCATCTTCTAAGATCTTCCTCAATTTCTTTCTTCAATGTTTTGAAGTTTTCATTGTAGAGATCTTTTATCTCTTTGGTTAGATTGATTCCCTAGTATTTTTTTTTTTTTTGAGGCTATTGCAAATGGAGTTGTTTTTCTCATTTTCCTTACAGATGTTTCCTCGCTTGCATATAAAAATGCTTTAGATTTATGCATGTTGATTTTGTAGTGTGCTATTTTCTGAATTCATTGATGGGGTCTAGAAGTTTTGTGGAGGAGTTTTTTTGGATCCTCTAAATATAGAATCATGTCATCAGCAAATAGTGGCAGCTTAAGCTCCTCTTTTCCTATTCGTATCCCTTTAATTTCTATAGTCTGCCTAATTGCTCTGGCTAGAGTTTCAAGGACAATGTTGAATAGAAGTGGTGAAAGAGGACATCCCTGTCTTGTTCCCATTTTTAAAGGGAATGGTTTCAGTTTTTATCCATTAAGAATGATGTTGGCCATGGGCTTAGCATAAATAGCCTTTACAATGTTCAGGCATGTTCCTACTATCTCTATTTTTTCTAGTGCTTTGAGCATGAAGGGGTGTTATATTTTGGCGAACACTTTTTCTGCATCAATTGAAATAACCATATGATTCTTATCCTTAAGTCTATTGACTTGATGGATTACATTTATTGATTTATGAATGTTAAACCATCCTTGCATTCCAGGGATGAACCATACTTGATCATGGTGCATGATTTTCTTAATATGTTTTTGGATACGGTTTGCCAATATCTTGTTAAGGATCTTTGCATCTATATTCATCAAGATATTGGTCTTAAATTTTCTTTCCTTGATGTGTCTTTTCCTGGTTTGGGTATGAGGGTGATATTAGCTTTATAGAATGAGTTTGGTAGGGTACCCTCCTTTTCTATTTCCTGGAATACTTTGAGAAGTATTGGAATGAGTTCTTTGAAGGTCTTCTAGAACTCGGCTGAGAATCTGTCTGGTCCTGGACTTTTCTTGGATGGTAGGTTTTTAATGACTTCTTCTATTTCATTGCTTGATATTGATCTGTTTAAATTGTGTATGTCCTCCTGGTTCAGTTTGGGAGTAACGTATGTCTCTAGAAATTTGTCAATGTCTTCGGTAGTTTCTATTTTGTTGGAATACAGATTTTCAATGTAGCTTCTCATTATGTTATGTATCTCAGTGGTGTCTATCGTGATATTTCCTTTTGCATCATGTATTTTAGTAATTTGAGTTTTCTCTCTCCTTCTCTTTGTTAGTGTGGCTAAGCATTTGTCTATTTTGTTCACTTTCTCAAAGAACCAACTTTTTGTTTTGTCAATTTTTTGAATTGTTTCTTTTGTTTCAATTTCATTGATTTCAGCTCTGATTTTAATTATTCCCTGTCTTCTACTACTTTTGCTGTTATTCTGTTCTTCTTTTTTCTAGGGCTTTGAGCTGTAATGTTAGGTCATTTAGTTGTTGACTTTTCATTCTTTTCTGGAATGCACTCCCTGCAATGAATTTTCCTCTTAGTACCGCTTTCATAGTGTCCCAGAGATTTTGATATGTTGTATCGTTGTTCTCATTGACCTGTAAGAATTTTTTTTTATTTCCTCCCTGATGTTTTCTGTTATCCATGTTTCATTCAATAGCATGTTATTTAGTCTCCAGGTGTTGGAGTAATTTCTTTTTTTTTTTTTTTTCATTGATTTCTATTCTCATTCCATTATGATCTGATAGAACACAAGACAGTATCTCTATGTTTTTGCATTTCCTAAGGGCTGCTTTGTGGCATAACATATGGTTTATTTTCAAGAAGGTTCCATGTGCTACTGAGAAGAAAGTGAATCGGCTCGTTGATGGTTGGAATATTCTATATATGTCTATTAAGTCTAGGTTATTGATTGTGTTATTGAGTTCTATGGTTTCTTTGGTTGGTTTTTGTTTGGAAGATCTATCTAGTGGTGCTAGTGGTGTGTTAGTCACCCAGAATTATTGTGTTGTGGTCTATTTGATTCCTGAAACTGAGAAGGATTTGTTTGATGTACAGAGATGCACCATTGTTTGGGGCATAAATATTTGCTATTGTTATGTCTTCCTGATTTATGGTTCCCTTAAGCAGTATGAAATGTCCTTCTTTATCCCTTCTGACTAACTTTGGCTTGAAGTCCACTTTATCTGATATAAGAATGGAAATCCCCGCTTTTTTACTGAGTCCATGTGCATGGTAGTTTTTTTTTCCCATCCTTTCACCTTTGATCTGTGGATGTCTTTTTCTATAAGATGAGTCTCTTGCACTCAGCATATTGTTGGATCTTTTTTTTTAATCCATTCTGCCAGTCTATGTCTTTTGATTGATGAGTTTAGGCCATTAACATTCAGGGTTATTATTGAAATATGATTTGTATTCCAAGTCATTTGGGCTTATTTTTGGTTTTTAGTTTGACTTGGTTTCTCCTTTGATTGGCTTTTCTCTAAGGTAGTTCCTCCCTTTGCTGACCTACATTGTTGTTTTTCATTTCCTCCCCATGGAATATTTTGTTGAGAATATTCTGTAGTGCAGGCTTTCTACTTGTAAATTCTTTTAACTTTTTTTTATCATGGAAAGATTTTATTTCATCTTCAAATCTGAAGGTTAGTTTAGCTGGGTATAGGATTCTTGGTTGGCAACCATGTTCTTTCAGAGCTTGAAGTATGTTGTCCCAGGTCCTTCTAGCTTTTAGATTCTGGGTTGAGAAGTTGACTGCTATCCGTATTGGTCTCCCCCTATATGTAATCTGATGCTTTTCTCTCGTGGCCTTCAAAATCCTATATTTATTTTGAATGTTAGACATTTTTGTTATAATGTGCCTTGGTGTGATCTGTTGTGATTTTGTGCATTTGGTGTTCTGTAAGCCTCTGTATTTGGTTATCCATTTCATTCTTCAGGTTTGGGAAATTTTCTGATATTATTTCATTGAATAGGTTGTTCATTCCTTTGATTTGTTACTCTGTGCCTTCCTGGATCCCAATAATTCTTAAATTTGGTCTTTTCATGATGTCCCATAGTTTTTGGAGATTCTGTTCATGATTTCTTACCATCTTCTCTGTTTGGGCAACTTTATTTTCAGGATTAAATATTTTGTCTTCATTGTCTGAGGTTCTGTCTTCCAAGTGGTCTAGTCTTTTGGTGATGCTTTCCATTGAGTTTTTTATTTGGTTTATTGTTTCCTTCATTTCAAGGATTTCCATTTGTTTTTTTTTGTTTGTTTGTTTTGCTTTGTTTTGTTTTAGAATCTCTATCTCTTTGTTGAAATGATCTTTTGTTTCCTGCAGTTGCTCTTTCAGCTTATTGGTATTGTCATTCATTGCCTGCATTTGCTCTCTTATCTCATCCTTTGCTTTGTGAATCATCTTAATCATGTAAAATCTGAAGTCCTTTTCTAACATTTCTTCTAACATACTGTCGTTGGATTCTATTAATATAGAATCTGGATTTCTTTGGATCATTTTCTTCCCTTGTTTTTTCATGTTATTCATGTATCTTCCCCTCTAGCAGTGCAGATCTGGGGTATTGCAGATTTCCCCCTCTAGGTTTATATTAGCCCTATAGGTTTCAAAACCTTTCTTTAAGGGTAGATCAATATTAGCAGTGCCCAATTCAGACACTATGCAATCCTAGACCAAATAGCCCCTATGAGGACAATAACAAAATTGTCATAATAAACAGAATGAGTTAAAATATTATTTTCAATAAAACAAACAGATTTGCAATAAGGTCTGCAGTTTCTAATGGAGGACAAAGAGGATGCAAAGGGATGTAGAATGTGACTGTTAATGGGATAAGAAAAGAATATACAGAAGTTCTAGATAATAGAACTGGGGAGAGTGTAATCAAAAGAAATTGGATGTTAGCTTGCAAAAAAGGGAGAAAGAGTCTCTGAGGGAACAGGTAAACAAAAGGAAAAGAGAGCAAGAAAAGTAAAGAAATAAAATCTTAATTTTTTTCAATAAGGAGAAAAAAGAAAATCTACAGTATAACAGTCTTATAGTAATGAAACTTCCCAGTCTTCAGTAGCTTGATGCATGAGAGGTACCTGACAATCCATGTTTACTCTTTAGTAGTTTATTTAGCCGCTTGGTTAGCATGGGGAAACCTTGGCATGTTTAGGTAGAGAAGAAAAAGGAGCATGTTGAAAAAGCCTGAATATGCAAGGAAAAAGAAAAGAATTTGATGAAATGGAGTGTATCCAATGACTCACAGAGAATTTAGTCTGAAGAATGAGTTGAAAATACAGGAATTTGGAGGTACAAAACAAAATATTTGAGCAAACTTTAATAACAGTCAATGTTATTGTTCAATATTGTTAAATATTGTCAATGCTATGAGTAAAAAGGAAAGTCATTTCAAGTAGGAGTGATGCTATTTGGGTCACATAAAAGATGTTCAGAAAAGTTACCAGAGAGAATATGAAAAGAAGTAAATTAACAAAAAGCTTGAACTAAACTTTCTGCCATTGTGAAAGCCTACATAAGACCAGATGGCAGGTATTTTTTTGTAGCATGTTTTATAAGCTGTGCTGTGAATGCATGTTTACAACAGCATTATTTTCAATAGTCACCAAGTAGAAAAACACTAAAGCGTCCCGGGACAGATGTAAGGATAAACAAATCATGGTGAGTATAAACAGTGCAATATTATTTGACCTTCAAAAGGAAGGAGATTTGGCACATGCTACCACATGAATGAACATTATGTTAAGTGAAACAAGCCAGACAAAGAAAGAAGAATATTGTATATCTTATATATGAAACTCCTGAATAGTCACATTCATATAGATAGATTGTACAATGAAAGTTGCCAGCAGATGGAGAGTGGAGGGAGTTGGGTGTTCTGGTTTAATGCAGATAGACTTTCTGTTTGGGTTGATGGAAAAGTTCTGGAATTGATAGCAGTGATGATCACACAGCTCTGCGAACGTCCTCAATACTAGTGAATGGTGCAGTTAACATGAATTAAATATTGTGTTTACATATATTTTACTGGTAACATATTAATATATAAAGGAAAGTGTCTTTGGAATAATATTAGTTAATTTTAATATAATTTTAGACCACATTTTCTGCAAAATATGAGATGATTCCTTAGAGAAAGTGATTATGTCTACAATACTAGATACAATACAGCTCCTGATAGCATGACTTTTACAAAAGTATAGGTTATAAATTCCTGGTCTTATTCCAAGAACATATATAAAAAAGGGAGGTTTCAAGATGGCAGAATAGAAAAGGTCATCTTCCTGGCTGTTCTGTGATATGAAACCAAGAAAGCAGGTAGCTTCTCAGCAAGGTGGGTGAATTAAAAAAAAGGGCAGGGGTAATTTACTGGAATTTAATACTGCACATTCCAAAGCAGATCTGGGACACAGGAGGTTGGATATACTAAAATAAGGAAGAAATCCTCAGAGCCATAGTCAGTTCTGCAGCCAGAGGCACCAACGATAGCAGTCCCTCTGCAAGCACAGTGGAGGGATAAGGGAATTAAAGGAACCTGCATTTTTAGGAGGCCTAAGGCTTGTCTGGGTATGGAGAGTTTAGAGATCAAAGACATGACCTGACTAAGGTGAAAGGCTGCACACAGTATCCTAGAGCAAGATAGAAGCCCCATCTCTCCCAGCTGTGAGTGGAGAACAGAGGAAGGAATCATTCTGCAGCTGTGGGCTGGGGGAACCAATTCCTGGAAAACTCAAGATTAACCCAAAATACTGGCCTGGCAAACCCACCGTGCACAACATAAAGCTTGCCTAAATGGCCAGGATAAAATCAAACTTGGAAAGAGGTTTGCACAGAAGACTACTGGTCGTGGAAACCCACCAGACTCCTCCCTATCCCTCCAATCCAGCTGCTTGCAGAACCTTCTGGGTGAGATGTGCCTGGCCTGGAACTTGAAAGGGTGGAGGTGGGAGAAATTGAGTTTGGAGACTGAACCTGAGGCCAGGAAACATGGGGTGTCCAGGAGACACAGAAGACAAAGCATTGTCTCCTCCACCACCTGAGTGGAACCCAGGGGAGATTCCCAGGGTTCAGTCTTGCAGCTTGAACCTTGTTGGACCTTGGAGTTGCACTGACTTAAAATCTCCAGACCAACTGATATTCAGCAAAGAACCTGGAGCATATCCAAGCCTCAATATTGCCTCTAGGAGTTTTACCTATAGGATTACCTCTCTTACTCCAGCAATCCCACCCTGAGAATGGAGAAAATACATGCCCCAGAAGAATCCACCTAAAACAGTTGAGAAGGGAAGCTGAGAATCTTTAAAATTCCAATGGAAATGATTCTTTAACTTTTCATCAAGATCTTTTTTTTTATTTACTATGTTTAATTACTATTTTATTTACTATGTTTAATTATATTTAATTTACTATGTTTTATTTACTATGTTTAACTTAATAGTTCATGTACATTTACACATATTCATATTTGTTTTTTTTTTTTTTTTCTCATTTCTAGTGTTTTTGAAGTCAGTTATTTTTCATGGACCAGTATTTTGAGGACTAGGAGCTTTGACTGGTATTTTTGAGATTCATTTTGTATTCTTTGATTTTTTAATTTTTAATTTTTTTGGTGTGTTTGTGGTGCTGGGGACTGAACCCAGGGCCTTGTGCTTGCAAGACAAGTACTCTACTGACTGAGCTATCTCCCCAGCTCCTTAATTTTTAATTTTTAAAAATTTACTTTATATTTTTTCTCTCATTTACCTGTTTCCCTTGATTCTCTTTTGCTTTTTTTCTGCTAACAGCTAATCTCTATTGTCCACTCTTTCATACTTCCTTTAAATTCTTACTTTGATCTTCTCTCCTCCTCCCTCAAAATATTCACATCTTATATCAATTCTGTTCTCCCTGTTCATAATTCAAAATTGTAAATGCTAATCCAAACTTACTGTTTTTTATTATAGACAATAACTGATTGGATCATTTATGTTTATTGGAACAATTAATTCTGTAGACATCATAGCAGTATTTATTTGGTTTGATGCTGCATATTGCTTGTTATTATATGACTCCCCCTAAACAGTGAGGTAGTGAAAACCATCAGGGACATGATAAGTTCACAAGGTAGAATCTCTACTGCCTCAGATCCATATTGTTAGATGGATAGTCACACAAACAACATGATATAACAAGGGAACAAAGTCACACCAAACAAACCAAGATACTTCAATAACACTATCTAATGATACCATGGTGGAAAAAATGTCAAAGAAGGAATTTAGAATGTACATAAACTAATCTGTGAGGTAAAGGATGATGTAAGGAATGATATCAGAGAGAAAATACAGGAAGTGAAAGATCACTTCAATAAAGAGAGAGAGATTCTGAAAAGAACCAAGTAGAAATCCTGAATATGAAGGAATCAGTAAATAAAATTAAAAGTTCAATGAAAAGCATAACCAACACACTAGACCACTTAGAATACAGAGTTTCAGGTAATTAAAATGAAATGTATAAACTCAAAAATAAAATTGACTATGGAAAAAGGATGTTAAGAGACCATGAACAAAACTTCCATGAAATATTGGATAACCTGAAAAGATAAAATTTAAAATTTATCAGGATAGATGAAGATGGGGACATAAATACCAAAGGAATGTGCAATCCTTTCAATGGAGTACTGTAAAAAAATTATCATATGTAAATAATGAAATGGAAAATCAAATATGGGAGTTTTGTTTTGTTTTGTTTTTTGGTATTGAGGATTGAATTCAGGGGCACTTAACCAATAAGCCACATTCCTAGTCCTATTTTATATTTTATTTAGAGACAGGGTCTCACTGAGTTGCTTAGTGCCTCGCCTTTGCTGAGGCTAGATTTGAATTTGAGATCCTCCTGCCTCAGCCTCCCCAGTCACTGGATTACAGAAGAGCACCACCACACCTGGCCTTTACAGGACACCAAATATACATAATCACAACAGACCCGTCATCAAGGCACATTATTATGTAGATGCTTAACCTATAAAATGAGGATAGAATTATAAAGACTGACAGAGACAAAGGACAGGTTACTTTTAGAGGAAAACCAATCTGGGTCTCAGGTGATTTCTCAACCCTTATCCTCAAAACTAGGTGGTCCTGGCTTAATGTATACCAAATTATGAGAGAAAATGGATTCCAGCCAAGAATACCATACCCAGCAAAATTAAGTTTCAGATTTGACAGTGAAATAAAAACCTTCCATGATGAACAAATATTAAATGATCCACAACTAGAAAGCCTGTACTACAGAATACAGAATTTTTCATTCATGGATGACTGAATATACTTTCTTCTCAGCAGCACATTGATCATTCTCTAAAATAGACCATATCCTAGACCACAAAACAACACTTAACAAACACAAAAAATAGTGATAATACCCTGCATCAGATGATAACTGAATGAAGTTAATCAATGATAAAATTAATTAAAAAAATAGAAGCTACTATAACAGTTGGAGACTAAATAATATACAACTGAATGATCAATAGATAGCAGAAGAAATCAGAGATTAAAAAAAATTCTTAGAGGCAAATGAGGGTAGTGATACAACCTGTCAAAATCACTGGGACACTATGAAGTAATTTCTAAGGAAAATTCATTGCATAGAGCTAATTCATTAAAATAATACAAAGTCACCAAATAAATAACCTAAATTTACATCTAAATGTCTTAGAAAAAGAAGAAAAAAAATAACACCAAAAGCAATGGAAATCAGGAAAAAATTAAAATTAGAGCTGAAATTAATGAAATCAAAAGAAAAAAATTCAAAAATTGATGGAAGAAAAAGTAATTTTTTTGAAAAAATAGAAAGAAATTGATAAACCCTTTGCCAAGCTAATGAAGAGAAAGAGAGAAAAATCAAATTATTAAACTTCCTGATGAAAAAGGAAATATCACAATGGACACTACTGAAATACAAATGATAGTCAGAAGCTATTCTGAAAATTTATACTCTAAAAAAATAAAAAATCTCGAAGACATTGACAAATTTTTAGATACATATGATCTACTCAAATTGAATCAGGAGAGAATAGAAAATTTAAACAAATCAAATTCAAGCTATGAGATTAAAGATACCATCAAAAAACTACCAAAAAAGAAAAGCCCAGAACCAGACATATGTGCAGTCAAGTTCTACTGGACCTTCAGAGAAGAACTAATACCAATTCTCCTCAAATTATTCCATTAAATAGAAAAGGAGGGACCTTTCCCAACTGATTCTATGAAGCAAGTATCACCTGATAAAAACAAACAAACAAAAAACAAAACAGATAGGGCTAGAGATATAGCTCAGTTCGTAGAGTGCTTGCCTTTCAAGCACAAGGTGCAGGGTTCAATACTTAGCACAGCAAATACACACACACACACACACACACACACAACAACAACAAAGAACAGACAGACATATCAAGTAGAGAAAACTTCAGACCAATATCTCTCATGAACATAGAATAAAAATTCTTAACACAAACACCGGCAAACTGCATACAAAAACATATTAAAAAGATAGTGCACCATAAACAAGAAGGAATAATCCCAGGAATGCAAGCATAGATCAATCTATGGAAATCAATAAATGTAATTTATCGCATCAATAAAGACATGAATAACATGATTTTCTCAACAGATGTAGAAAAAACGTTCAACAAAATATAGCATTTATTCTTGTTCAAAACACTAGAAAAAGAAGGGATAGTAAGAACATACTTGAACATTGTAAGAGCTGTATATGTTAAACACAAGGCCAACATAATTCATAATAGAGAAAAATTGAAAGCATTTCCTCTAAAACCTAGAACAAGACAGGGAGGGACCTCTTTCACCACTTCTGTTCAACATAGTCCTTAAAACTCTAGATAGAAAAATTAGAAGAAATTAAAAGGTATGAGTAGGAAAAGAAGAACTCAAATTATTCCTATTTGCCAATATGATTCTATGTTTAGAAGACCCAAAAATATCATTAGAAAGCTGCTATAACTCATAAATGCATTCAGCAAAGTAATAGGATATAAAATTAACACACATAAATTAATTGCATTTCTGTACATCTATGATGAGTCAACTGAAGGAGAAATTAGGAAATCTATCCCATTCACAATAGTCTCAAAATAATAAAATGTTTGTGATTCAAGCTAACAAAAGAGGTGAAAGACCTCTACAATGAAAACTACCAAACACTAAATAAAGAAATTGAAGAAGACCTTAGAATATGGAAAGATCTCCCATGCTCTTGGATAGGCAGAATTAATATTGTTAAAGTGACCATAGTACCAAAAGTGCTATACAGATTTAGTATAATTCCTATTAAAATTCTAACAAATTTCTTCAGAGGAATAGAAAAAGCAGTCATGAAATTCCTTTGGAAATAAAAGAGACCCAGAATAGCCAAAGAAATCATTAGCTTGAGAAATGAAGCTGAGGCATCACAATACCTGACCTTTAACTATATTGCAGAGCCATGGTAACAAAAACGGCATGGTATTGGCAGCAAAGCAGATATGTAGACCAATGGTACAGAATAGAAGACACTGAGACAAACCCACATAAATATAGTTATCTCATACTAAATTAAGATGCCAAAAATATACATTGGAAAATGACCTTTTCAACAAATGGTGCTGGGAAAACTGGAACTCCATATATAGTAGAATGAAATTGAACCTCTATATCTCACCCTGCAAAAATCTCAAAGTGGATGAGGACCTAGACATTAGACCAGAGACCCTGTGCCTAATAGAAGAAAAATTAGGCCCAAATCTCCATCATGTTGACTTAGAAACCAAATTCCTCAATAAGACTCTTAAAGCACAAGAAGTAAAATCAAGAATCAGTAAATGAATGATATCAAACTGAAAATCTTCTTCACAGCAAGCAAATAATCAGTAATGTGATGAGAGAGCCTACAGAATGGGAGAAAAATCTATGCCACCTGCACCTCAGATAGAGCATTAATTTCCAGGATATATAAAGAAATCAAAATTTTAGCACCAAAAAAACAAACAACCCAATCAATAAATGGGCAAAGGAACGGAAAAGAAACTTCACAGAAAAAATATGATCAGTCAACAAATATATGAAAAAGTGTTGAACTAGCAATTAGATAAATGCAAATTAAGGTTACACTAGGATTCCATATCACTCCAGTCAGAATGGCAATTATCAAGAATACAAGAAACAATTAATGTTGTCAAGGAAGCAGGGAAAAAGGTCCACTCATACATTGCTGATGGGACTGCAAATTGGTGCAACCACTATAGAAAGCAGTATGGAGAATCCTCAGAAACCTTGGAATAGAATCATCATTTGACCCAGTTATTCCACTCCTGGGCATATACCCAAATGACTTAAAATCAGCATACTATGGTGACATGGCCATATCAATATTTATAGCAGCTCAATTTACAATACCTAAACTATGGAACCAACCTAGATGGCCTTCAACAGACGAATGGATAAAGAAAATGTTGTATATATACACAATAGAATATTACTCAACCATAAAGAAGAATAACTTGTGACATTTGCCAGTAAACAGATGGAACTGGAATCTATCATTCTAAGTGAAATGAGTCAATCCCAGCAAAACAAAGGTTGAAAGTTCTCTAATATGTGGATGCTGACACACAATGAGGGGGTTGGGGAGGGAAAAATAGAAGTTCTTTGGATTAGACAAAGGGGAATGAAGGGAAAAGAGGGGCAAATTGGAAAAGGAAAGACAATAGAATGAATCAGATATAACTTTCCTATGTTCTTATATGAATACATAACCAGTATAACTCCAAATCATGTACAACCATAAGAAAAGGAAGTTATACTCCATGTATGTATATGTCAAAATACACTCTACTGTCATGTATAATTAAAAAGAACAAATAAAAAATGAAAAAAAAAAAAAGAAAAAGAAAGAGCTCAGAACATACATAGGCTCACTTTTGCCAACTCCAGACAGAGAAAAGAATTGTAGAGAACAATACTTCTCTACTTTGACTCTCTACCTTGATGGCAGAATTACCTTGGGTGCTTTTAAATAATATCATATCTGAACTCCATTCCATATTAAATTAGAATTTCTAAGAGTGAGACCCAAGTGTACAAATTAAAATAGTTTTCCAGGTGATTGTAATGGGTTGTCATAATTGTGATCCACTGAGTACGGAGTCTTGTATGTTATTTGTGATGCTCCTCGTGAAAACAGTCAGGCAGGAAGTGCATGTCAAGTCATAAAATGCCTCAAGACTGAAATACGTGCTGTTGTGAGCTCAGCTGCATAACATATCAACCCCAGATGCCCCATTAAGTCAGCCCATGTATGAAACGATTTCTTTTGATGTTTATGGAACTTACAGGTCCCACGATGCTATTTTCTGATGAGGTTGTGTTTAATGACCTGAATCCATCTATGAGCCAGGATAATACCCTGATTATACTTCTCCCTTTTCACGTTTATCAGCTGAGGAGCACATTAATTTTTTTTTTTTTTTTTTTTTTTTTTTGCCATTTAACAAATGGCATGCAAGTTGGGCTTCATAAGGAAGTGTAAGTTCCATACCATTTCAGGGATGACCCTTTCGTCCACAGCTGTCACCTAAGTTCTATACAGAAGAAAACACTGAATTTATATGTTACACCAGAAATTCTGAACTCTGCAACCAACTGGATCACATTAAGAACCCAAGCAGGAGACATATTTGTAGTCAATGTCACCACATAAGGAATTTTTTGTTACATAACTTTTCTCTTGAGGATGATAGAATGAGGTCCACTTTAATTAAATGCACAGGGAACACTAATCTCCTTTGAAAGGCACTGCTAATTCACTTACTGCTGATCATGTTATGTAGTACTAGTAGATATTTCAAGGGAAAAGCATAAGACAGAGACCATTTCCTGGAAATATCCAAAAGAACAGGCCCTTTCTTGTATATATCCCTCAGGACCAGTGGCTACCAACATCTCTGAACTACTCCATCATGACCCAACTCATGACTATACTTCATCAGGAGTTATGAACATAACATAATCAGCATCTGCCAAGCAAAAGAAAGTAAGAAATTATGGATATATTTATAATTTGACCCTATAATCAATTGTACATTAGTTTGATCTCCTGTTAATAAATTTTTGTGTGTGTTAAATAAAATAGAAGTATATGTAAAAGAGACTGAGTGGGCTGAGGCAGCTGAGAGGCAATGTGAGATGGATACCACCTGAGTGCTATGCTGTAGTTCTCAAAGGGTGGTGTGCAGACCAGCAACCTCAGCAACACTGACCACAACTTAAAAAGCATTACAAATGCTCAGGTCCCATATCGAACCTCCTTAAGAAGAAAGTCCTAGAGTGGGACTCAGGGATCAGGGATTTGTGATTCAGATGCACAACAGTGGGTGAAAACCACTGTTCCACATCCCACAATACGGAAGCCATAATGGAGACTGATAAAGATCACCTGGACCAGATAAGTTGTGCTTACTTTTACCTATGATCCAGACCTACAGGCTAAGAGAGTTGTAGAATTCTTGATGCTCTGATGAGTCATTCAAAGGTCATCATTTGCTACTGCTCATCTACTGGTGAGGCATGGGAGAAGCACTCTTTCATGTGCATCTCCAGTCAGGAAGTGAACCAGCAATTTGATAGGACCCACTCACTTCTTCATCCTTTCAACTGTGAATACAATCCAGTTTACTATAGTATATTTTTATTCGTCCAACTAAACTTGTATTTTTTCTAGGACTGCAAGTATACTAAATAGTATTAATTATTGGTTCTTGACATACAATAATTTTTTGGTTCATGTTTGATCCTTGGTCATTGTATTCATTCATTTATTTGTTTTTATTTTTATATTTATTTTTACAGACTGTATTTTGATTCATTGTACACAAATGGGGTACAATTTTCTTTTCTATGGTTGTGCACAATGTACATTCATACCACATGTGTAGTCATACATGTAAATAGGGTAATGATGTCTGCCTCATTTTATCATCTTTCATACTCCAGCACCTCCTTCCTTTTCCTCTATGTAACCTAAAGTTTCTCTATTTTTCTCTAAACCCCAACACCATTATGTATCATCAGTCACTTATCAAAGAAAACATTCAGTCTTTGGTTTTTTGGTTGTTTGGGATTGGTTTATTTCACTTAGCATGATATTCTGCAATTCCATCCATTTATCAGTAAATGCCATAATATTATTATTCTTTATGGCTGAATAATATTCCATTGTGTATATATACCACAGTTTCTTTATCCATTCATCTGTTGAAGGGCATCTAGGTTGGTTCCACAATTGATCTATTGTGAATCTAGTTGCTATAAACATTGATGTGACTGTGTTACTGTAGCATGCTAATTTTAAATCCTTTGGGTATAAACCAAGGAGTGGGATAACTGGGTCAAAAGGTGGGTCCATTCCAAGTTTTTTGAAGAATCTCCACATTGCTTTCCAGAGTGACTGCACCAATTTGCAACTCCACCAGCAATGTAAAAGTGTGCCTTTTTCCCCATATTCTCTCCAACACTATTATTACTTATGTTCTTGATAACAGCCATTCTAATTAGAGTCAGACAGACCAAAGAAATTAAAGGGATATGAATAGGAAAAGAAGAACTAAAGCTGTCACTATTTGCCGATGACATGATTCTACATTTAGAGGATCCAAAAAACCCCAGCAGAAAATTTCTAGAACTAATAAATGAATTCAGAAAAGTGACAGGGTTCAAAATCAATATGCATAAATCTAATGCATTTCTATTCATAAGTGATGAATCCTCTGAAACAGAAATTAGGAAAAACACTCCATTCACAATATCCTCAAAAAATAAAATAAAATACTTGGGGATCAATCTAACAAAAGAGGTGAAAGACCTCTACAATGAAAACTACAGAATACTAAAGAAAGAAATAGAAAACTTTAGAAGATGGAAAGATCTCCCATGCTCTCAGATAGGCAGAATTAATATTGTCAAAATGGTTATTCTACCAAAGGTGCTACACAGATTCAATGCAATTCCAAATAAAATCCCAATGATGTTCCTCATAGAAATAGAGAAAGCAATCATGAACTTCATCTGGAAGAATAAGAGACCTGGAATAGCCAAAACAATTCTGCATAGGAAAAGAGAAGCAGGAGATATCACAATACCAGACATTAAACTATACTACAGAGCAATAGTAAAAAATATGTCATGATATTTGCACCAAAATAGACAGGCAGACCAATGGTACAGAGTAGAAGACACAGAGATGAACCCACATAAATACAGTCACCTCTACTAGACAAAGGAGTCCAAAACATACAATGGAGAAAAGATAGTCTGTTCAACAAATGATACTGGGAAAACTGGAAATTCATATGCAGTAAAATGAAATTAAATCTCTTTCTCTCACTCTGCACAAAACTCAACTCAAAATGGATCAAGGACTTAGGAATTAGACTAGAGACTCTGCACAAAATAGAAAAAAAAAGTAGGCCAGAATTTTCATCACCAGAATTTCTTAAAAGACTTCCAAAGCACAAGAAATCAAAGCAAGAATCAATAAATGGGATGGATTCAAACTTAAAAGCTTTTTTTCAGCAAAGGATACAATCAATAATGTGAAAAGAGAGCCTACAGAGTGGGAGAAAATCTTTTCGACATGCACTTCAGATAGAGCACTAATCTCCAAGAACTTACAAAATGTTACACCAAAAATACAAAGAACCCAATCAATAAATGGGTCAAGGAACTGGACACGCACTTTACAGAAAAAGATATACAGGTGATTAATAAACCCATGAAAAAGCATTCAACATCTCTAGTAATTAGAGAAATGCAAATTAAAACAACTCTAAGATTTCATCTTATTTCAATTAGAATGGCTATTATGAAGAACACATTGTATTCATTTATTTGCATTTTATTTAGTAATATTTGAACTGCTTGCACAATTAACAACCCACACAAGAACTTCAAGTAAGTAAATAAGTAATTGCTTCTTTATGTTTTATCTCTCTGCCATGTCCCTCCAGAAGTATACTGAACTGGATGTTAATTTCCAGTAACATATGGTAGCAGATGGTACTTGTGTATAAGAGCCGATTGAGTGTGTCTCTTACTATTCATTGATTCTGTCTTATCATTTGGTAGGTTGAGATCACCAATGTATGAGCATTCATATCACAGAAATTTATACATTTTAAGAATCAGTGTTTTTGGTTTTTCAGAAGAGGTAGTTAAATTTGGCATGTACATCATCAATCATGTGCAGTTATTTTTGCTGATTATTTAAATGTATAGATTGATATTTAAAACAATTTATGCTATTTTATAAACCACAGTTTGTATTTAGTATTCTTTAATATTCCATTTTGTGAATAACCACAATTAATTTCTGTTATCTAATCTATAATGTTTGTTTTCAGTTTTTCTCTGCAGTTTTCAGTTTACCAGTACTGTTGTGGATTTTTGTGCCTATATCTTTGGATGGAAAACATTTTCTTTTATATACATTTTTAGAAGTAAATGACTCTAATAGTTCCCTTTTTTGTGTAATGCCTATATCTATCAAAAACATTCTAAAAATTTACATACCACCAGGAAAAAAGTGACACATAATTCTTCATTGTTGACTTTCTATCCTTTAATTACTGTCATAGTTTTTATTATTTCCAGTCACGTGGGTAGAAAGTCTCATTTTGATAGTTCTTTGCATTTTTATGACTAATGATCAGAGATTATTGTGTGCATGTGTGTGTGTATGTGTGTGTGTGTGTATGTGTGTGTGTGTGTGTGTGTGTGTGTGTGTGTGTGTGTGTGTTATTTTCGTGAACAGGAAACTCAAGTCATTTACCATCTTTTTATAAATAGTCTCATTTTCTTGTCAGTTGGTAGGGGTTTTATACACATTCTTGATACTAATCCTTTGTTGGTTTCATGCAGGCCAATACTCAGCTGTAGAGAAATATATACACATGGATTATTTACAAATGGCTTCCACATTTATTGATTTGTGTCAGTACTTTAATGGTTCCTAAATATGCAAATATTTTTAGTGTGTGTATTGAAATATCCTTTTCCAGGTTATAACATTGTTATGTCTCCTAATATTGCTTTTTGATCACAGAATTTGTAAATGTTAATGCATTCAAATTCACATACATATATATCCATGCTTACACATACTGATTAAATTACGTTGACTTTTTGGAGAAGCAGGTTAAGAAATATTCCCAGGATCAAGACTGTAAAATGTTTACAGATATTTTTCCAAGATGTTTGGAAATATTCTCTTCTTCCCCCCCTCTCTCCTTCTCCCTCATTTCCTTTTTTCCTTTTTCCTTCTCTCAAAAGAATAAAAGTTGTCTAACTATGTAATTAACCCCCATGTTTTATTCCAGTGACCTGTGTTATCATTTCTGTCAGATATCAAAGTTTCTTCTATGTCTGTTTAAAATTTTGTTACTTATTGCTTTTAGCCAACTACCTTTCCCTATACCATAACAACTGAATTTATAGTAAATCTTGACATATTTTAGAGCGATTCTCCTCCTTTTCTCCAGTCTTTAATATTCTTTAAATTTTTCTCTCCTATGTACAGTTTAGAATCAAAAGAACTAGATTATAAACCTCTATTTTGAATTTTATTAAAATAGCATTAAATTTTGAGAACAATTTTGGCAGAATGATATCATTAAGGTGTTATGTTCTTTGATGTACAAAGTCTATTAGATTAATTATCTAGGTTTTAACAATCTTCAGTATAGTATTCTAAGACTCAGTGTTTACTTTTTCACAAAAGTTTTATTAGATTTTTTTCTCAATTAATTTGCAGTTTGGTTTACAATTTGAATAGTGTTTCAAATTGTTTCTTGATATATACAGAAGCCAAGATATCCTACTTATATTGATCTTTTTTACAACCATTTTATGAAACTTTTAAAGTAATTTTATTAATTTATCAATATTTTAATTAGATATTCTGTGGAGACAATTCTATCATCTAATAAGAGTTTAATTTTCTCTTTCCCAATGTTTATATAACCTCCTGTTAAGATTTGTTTAGTAGATGTCTCAGCAATTTCAAAAATCTTGAGTGGAGAGTCGTGGAATTCTTTAAAAATATAGATTTTACAGTTTAGTTTTTTAAAACATTAGTGTGCATTAGCACCACCTGAAAGCTTGTAAGAAATAACAATTGATCAACAAACTTAAGAAAAAATGTTCAACATCTTTAGTAATTAGAGAAATGTAAATCAAAACTACTCTAAGATTTCATTACACTCCAGACAGAAAGGCAATTATCAAGAATACTAAGAACAATAAATGTTGGCAAGGAAGCAGGGGAAAAGGTCCACTCATACATTACTGCAAATTGGTGCAATCACTATGGAAAGTTGTATGGAGATTCCTCAAACAACTTAGACCATTTGACCTAGCTATCCAACCTCTCGGTTTATACTCAAAGGACTTAAAATCAGCATATTACAGTGATGCAGTACATCTGTGTTTATAGCAGTTCAATTCATGATAGCTAAATTATGGAACCAGCTTAGGTGCCCTTCAACAGATGAATGGATTAAGAAAATGTGAGATATATATATATATGTATATACTGGAATAGTACTCAACCTTAAAGAGGAATGAAATTATGGCATTTGCAGGTAAATTGATGGAGCTGGAGAATATCATGCTAGGTGAAATAAGACAATCCCAAAAAACCAAAAGTTGAATGTTTTCTCTGTTCACAATAAATGGGGGAGGATTGGGAGCTGGGAAGATTAGAGTTACTTTAGATTAGGTAGACGGGAATGAAGGGAGGAGAGGAGATAAGCGGGGAAGAAGGAGAGTAGAATGAATCAGACATTATTATCCCATGTACATATATAACTATATAACTGATGAAACTCTACATCAATATAACCAGAAAAACTGAAATTATACTCCATTATATATGATGTATCATAGTGCATTCTACTGTCATGTATGACTAATTAAAACAAATTTTAAAAAATTTTTAAAAATAAATGAATAAATAAATAAATACATTGCATAGGGCAATAATTTTTTTGAAAATACAGATGTGTAAATTCTGCTACCCTTAATATTTCTGAGTCTGATATGTTAGACCTGCAGTGGTTCCTGAGACTGCATTTCCTGTTAACAAATGCTAACACTTCTGACAAATTTCCAGATGAGGCTAATTGTTGTGATCTAGGAAACTTGAGAAACACTGATTTAAATATCTCTGATTGAAATAAAAAATACAATAATATTTAGTTCTATAGTTTGTTGGATTAATTTCACATACTGGACAGTTGCCCATGCTATAAAATAAGGACAATATTCTCTATCTTATGGAAGCTCATAAATATTAAATATTGGAGTATTACAAAATACTTAACTTAGCATTTTGATACAAAATGTATCAAAATCTTGTTGCTGGGCTGAGGTTGTGGCTCAGTGGTAAAGTGCTTGCCTCACATGTATGAGGCACTGGGTTTGAACCTCAGCACCACAGAAAAATAAGAAAAAAAAATAAAGGAATTGTGTCCATCTACGACTAAAAATATATATATATTTGAATTTCTTGCTTTTGTCTATTTTGTGTCTACAAGGATCACCAAATAGATTAAATGAATGACCAAAATGTTCTTGCAGAGCACCAAGAGATTCTAGATCAGGCTCAGGGCTGTTACTGCTGGCATCAGAATGCAATCCAACCTTTTCTCAGTAAAAGCAAAGTTCTTCAATAACATTTTGAGCGTGGATGAAAATAAGATTTAATCTGATCTTTCATTTGCAATATTAGTAATAATACAAGCATGTAGAGTAATTCTAAATAATATTAATTTGAAAACTGAGTTACAGTTACCTGTTTAAAAAAAATAGGATCATAGAATCTTAAATGGACCAATTTAAGAACATGGTTCACAAATGGTCTTGCCACAATTCATTTTATTGTGTTTCATCAACCCTGAAATTCATTAAAAAACATTGAATACAGCCTATAGGTTGCACTCAGGCTGCTACAAGTTTTCCAATAAGAATTGCCAGGTTTAAAACGATGTAAAGCATGAGTTTTGCCTAATTTTCCCCTTGTGATTGGATAGTGTAATTGGCAATTTATCACAAACATCAAGAGGCTCAATTGACTAAAACAAATATATCTGGCACCATATTTCTTTCTAAAAGAGATGGAAAGGGATTCATTTTTATGTCATCAAAGTCTGTGTGTGGGTAGATAGACAGACTAGAATCACTTTGTTCTTTTATAGAACTGGTCTAATAAATTTTTAGTCCTCTCACTTGAGGATAGAAGTTAATTTGCGGCTTGCTCATTCTGCCTACATATGTAGTAAATCATCAAGCAAGCAGAATAGCAAACCATTGGAAAATAGCAATTCTAGTCTATTTACAGGATTAGAGAGAATGTGCTGTAAACTTAATTAAATTGCTGTATGTTTCAGGAACTATTAATTATAAAGATAATAAAAATAATGCCACTATCATGGTATTTCATGTGTATATAGTGATTTATTTCTTGAGAAAATATTATGCTTTTATTGGGGTGGATCAACAGGATCAGTGACCTGAGAATATTCATTGACTAAATGAAACAAACTCTTGTCTGTAGGAACACCAGTATGAGTTTCTTCAGTCTCCTTCGAAACCCATCTCACACTTCCTTATATATTACAGTTATGGTATGCATATACACATTCGATGGTAAGACATAATAGCATGTAATAAAGTATCATTCAGCATGCCTTCAGGACCTAGTTCTCTCCTTAGCTCCAAATTGACCAAGTGGAAATGTGTAGTAACTTCTCCAACTATAGGTTATTGTAGCACACCTCTCTCAATCATAGTGTGGGGAGTCTATAATCATTTGCTTCGCCATTCATAAAATCATACACTATTATATTAAAATAAAAAGAAATACATTTCTCAAAATTTCCAGTGTATCAAACACAACTATTCACAAACCAAAATCTGATGAATTAGTCTACAGATTTTGCATTAAATGTGTATTTAACAATTTAGGACTGAATTACAATTTTAAAAGTTCTCACATAAAGGTGCAAAAAGTTAAAGCACCTAGAATTGAAACTCAATGCTGGTAGTGAAATTCATCTGATCTTACACATAGAATAATAATTGATTAGAAAACTACTACAGGAGCAGGGAGTGATGATACATGCCTATAATCCCAGTGACTCAGGAGGCTGAGGCAGAAAGATGGCGAGTTCAAAGTCAGTCACAGCAACTGCAAGGCTCTAAGCAACTCAGTGAGACCCTGTCTCTAAATAAAATACAAAATAGGACTGGGGATATGGCTCAGTGTTTGAGTGCCTCTGAGTTCAATCCCCAGTACCCTACCCCTCATCAAAAAAGAAAGTTACTATGGGTTTGCAGTCACAGACTTTTCAAACATTATTTATAAGATCTGGAAAGCTTCAATTAGAAAATAAGAAGCTAGATGATTTCTTTGACTATTTCTTTTTAAACTTTGAATGTTTGATCTAGTTATACTAAAAGCAGCTGAGTATTACAGCTTTGCTTACTATTTCACTTTAAAAATAATCAATGAATTTAGAAAAAGAAATATATCTTATTCAATATTAAAAACAGAGGGAAATGATTTTGCATACACAAAATATAGATTTAAATCTAAGGTCCTTAGATGAGATTGCTTGGTCTACACTGTTATCTAACAATCTAATTAGAAACAAATATGATATGAATGTCTACCAATGACTTTGATTTGGTAAAAATAAGTACCTATTTGCTATTTTTTATTATGTTCACTTTCAAAAAAAAGATGCATGTCATTATTGATGACAATATTTTCTGTTCTTTAAGAAAATCAAGTGATTTTATAGTACTAATCTTATAGTATGATTAATGTACAAACCAATTTTCTAAGCTATATTATATTTAAATATTTTAGAAGAATGGTTATTTAGATAAATACTAAGGTGATTCTGTTTTCTGAGATATGTTGGCCTTACAAGAATAAATTATTTTAAAAATTTGAATGCATAGATTTTATATTTTAAAAAATAGCTGCTAAATATTTTAATATATGTTTATATACTCTTAGCTATGATATGGTGATAACTTTCTGTGAGGCAAACTCCCAAAAGATGATGTATTCAGGCATCATCTAATTTTGGTTACCTTTTAGGCATCAGTTCTGTATCTGTCGTCAGAGTAAAAAGTTGATGCTTATAATGTTCCAAAGAACTGGAACATTATAAGAAACAATTTAGACAACTTAGTTCTTTAAGGGATACATAGGAATGCATTTTTCTTCTTTTTATGGGGGACAAGGTGGGTAAGGGGGATTGATGCCAGGGGTACTTAACTTCTGAGCCTCAAGGGATCCATTCACTTTTAAACAACCTATGTTACATAAAATTAATGAGAACAAGAACATCCTGAGGTTCAATAAGATTTATAAAATAGACATGTCAGTATGATTTTTTTTTGACACAAGTACAAAGATGTCAGCAGAAGCAATAGCTGCCTGAGCTAATACACTTGCCCAAATCTGATAATGTCACTGCTTTTATTGACATACTAGGATAAGAGTTTAGAGAGGGACTCTAATGACTGGAGTCTGGCCTACAGCCATCCATCGGATGGGTGCTCCCTTACTGAGATCCAGGTATCATGAGGAAACTAGGCCAGAATGTTGAGTGCACATTCTTTTCTGGGGGTGGTGGGGAATATGGGCAGGGAATCTCAATACACATGAAGGAGATGAGTTAATTGGTCATATGCTCATCTCAGAGTGGCCTAATCAGAAGAAATGACCAGCTCAAAAGCCCTAAAGAGGAAACCTGCCTACTCTCTTAAGAATGCTAGGAAAGCAAGAAAGCCAAAATGGCAGAGGTGGTAAAGGTCTAAGGAAAGGAAGCCAGACGGGAAACAATGCTAGGAAAGTGAAGGGTGAGGTAGATTGCCTTCAAACTTGCAGACCATGATAAGCACTTCAATTTTTACTATGGAATGAATTGAGTGTCATTGGAGATGAGGTGTGTGTGTTTGTGTGTGTGTGTGTGAGTTCTTAGGCCTCTTTGATAGAAAATTGGAAAGAATACCTGCAAAAGCACATCCTCTTCATTCCCCCCATTCCACAACTCAGAGGCTTAAATCCTATCTTCAGATCATCACCGAGATTGAGTATAGGACAGTGAACCCCACAGCTGAATAAAGCTACCTGGAAGTAGCTAGAATTGTGCACATTTCCCCAGAAAACTTGCTTTTCTTTCACTTCCTTTGACCATTTAAGTTACAAGAATATTGCTAAGGCAATGAGCCTGAAAAGAGTAGAGGAAACATGGAAGAATGTAGTGTTCAGAAAACATTATGTAGATTCATTTTAAATGGGATGAAATTAGAAACCATAGGTTGTCATTTTGTCTGATGTGTTTCCTCTGCCATATTTCCAAAATTCTTTCCACTTAAGTACTTCTAATTTTAGGACAAGCTATGCCTACAAATGACGAGAAGTACAAATTGACTGTTGTCAAATTTTTATTTGACTGTCAATTCTTTCTATCAATAGATCACTTTCCCACAAATTTTTTCCCCACTTGGGAAGTCAACTCAGGCAGAAAAATTAGGCAGGGAGTTGGGTCATTCCTTTTATTTTCCTATGTAGGCTTTTGTTGGTCTTATATTTTCCAAAGTATATTAAATATAAATTACAATGACTAAATTAGTTTGAGATCAATGAGACAATGGGGCTCAATAAAACCCACAGTAAAACTGTGGTCATCCAGGTCAATATGTGCAAAGTCTTAATTGAGCTCTACACCATCCCTTGAGAATAAGTAATTCAAGCATTCTTCCTGGATTTTAGGCTCTTTGAAATGCTCCATATGTGAAGTTGCCTTGACTGAAAGGGAAAAGTGATGCTGTCAATTGGTTCTTTTAAAAGTTCTGTAGTTTAAACTGAAAGTTAATTAATGCTACATTATTCAATGTTCTAATTTTTTAGTACACTGACTATAGGTGATTGAATTAAAAATCTTTTCTTATTTTTTGTAAAAAGAACTGTCCCTTTTTGTAAAAAAGAATTTAATACATAATTTAGTATGTTTCTTACCTGTGGTATGTCTTAATATTTTCATGTGAATTTACCTGTAATATGAATAGATGGAAAATGTGATATCTTCTATTTCATTGTGTTAAGTTTAAATCACTGCTTTATTGAATGTTTAACAGTATTTACTATTTTTCTAACATAAATATCTCTGAAACGTTTTTCTAATTTTTAAAAAACTTTCTGTACTGAGGATTGAACCAGGAGTCTCTACCACTGAGCTATATTTCCATACATTTTATTTTGAGACAAGTTCTTGTTAAATTGATTAGATTGTCTTGGAACTTCAGTTATTATTTACATTGAATAAACAGTTCTTGTTTCCATTGATTAAAATTTAAAATTTAAAAAATCGTATATCATATTTAGTCATATGTGTCATGTCTCCATCTCTACCTGTTTCTGAAGAATTATTACAACATATTGATCTGAGACAACCATAACATATAACATTGTTAATATAGGCAATGCACAGAATACAAACAAGTTAGCTCCTTAGAATTTACTAATTATTCAACTTAATTCTGAGTTGTATTTATGGATCATTGGGTGCTCTCTGGTGGAAAATAATGTGTATCCCATTAGAAAACACTTCACCTGATCTCATTAATATTACTCTGATACAATTTCCCTGACTCCCCCACTCAATGGACAGGGTCTCTCTAAGTTGCCAGGCTTGCCTCAAACTTGTGAACCTCCTGCCTCAACCTCCAGATAGCTGCCCCTATCTGTGCACTGTGAATTTCTTTACTGGAAAATCTCTCCTGGTTTAGTTTTCTGTGATAATGTTCTTCCCTTCTACTTCTCTTACTACTATCCCCAGTCATTTCTGCTGGATTGATTACTTATCTCTGGCATTTGTCTTATATTAATTAATTTTTTTTGACTCTATAGACTTACTGGCATTGCTCAGATCTTTCTGAATATAACAATTCTATTGCTAGCCATTTCTCTAAGGTGCGCCTTGGTATTTCTAAGATAAAATTCAGTGTCATTGGTTAACTCTCTAATTTACTTTATTCTCCATTCCCATTTTATTTTTATTTCTCTGATATCTTCATCCATCCTATTATGTTTAACCTTTGTATTACTGAGATATTATTTCTAAAAGACTGTTCAGCATTGTGAAACTCTATCTACTTACCTTTTTTGTTGACTTGCCTACAAAGCCCTCAAGCTCAAATGCCTTTTGCTGATGCTCCAGTTGTATACACTGTTATTCTGACCTAACTCCCTCTGTTTCCCAGTCAAACCCCAGTTTTGACTCATCCTTTTATGCTGGACACTTTCAGCTTTTCAGTTGTCTGGAATGTATCTATAACTCATCTACCCTGGGAAGCACCCTTTTCAATGTGAAATGAATGAGTTAATCATTACTGTGCATTTCTAAAAGCACCTGGTACACCACATGTGCTTATTAATGCCAGTGCTGATTGCCCTTCTTGCTCATCGTGGTGATCATAGTCATCACAGTTATAATATTCAGTGTTCACTTCGCTGAGGATCGCTTCAGTCAGAGCTTACTTATCTTCTTTCTTCTGCTTTCTTCTTCCCTCCAAATAGAATCATTTGGGTTTGTTTAGACACAGCCACGTCATTGCTATTTTCACTGAGATTTGTCTATATTACTATGGCTTTTCTAAATCTTATATATGTGAATATGGATATATATCATATATATGACCAGATATATATGTGCATGTTTTGTTTTGAAATTATTTCTTTTTAGATGATGTCTGTTTATTTTTTCTTCAATGATGCATAACACTTTTGAAAAGGAAGAAGGAAAGTAAATATAAACTCTTCTTCCTAAGGTTCTTTGATCCTGGGTCAGTCTTAAATAATATTAATTTAAACATGAAGAAATACTGGGCTATGTGTGCCTATGGTTATATAAATTTGTAAACTTAATAAAACAACCTGGTTCCTAATCACATAGACACAAAATTCCTTTAGACCAGAATATACTCATTTTTTGAAAAATCTTCTCAGTGATCTGACTTATATAAAATAAAGGACTTCTGATAGTTAAATAAAATAAAGGTGTAAAGATTCCATGTTTGATATTTCAAGTCAAGTGGAGGTTGAGAAAAACAAGTTACATCTGAGTTTATTCCACATTTAGAATTAGAACAGAGTCCTTTTGGAGTTCTCACAGGAAGGACCAGGGGCTAAAATTTCTCCTTGCTCAGTTCTGAGTGAATAAAACCAGACCACATATACAAACACCAATGAGTCAAGGATGAAGAGGCAAGATTACAGAAAACCTCCTTCTCCCCTCTGAAAGGTCCAAAATTACATTCCAGAAGTGGGTTCAGTTCCTGGCAAGTCTTAACGTCTTTCAGAAAGACAAAATTGGCAGCAACATAAAAAAAATACAGTTCAACTTTGCATGATTATGGATAGATACTATGATTAGCAGGGAATGTTTCACTTAAAATTAGTGGTAAAAGCAATGGTGAGATACAGATTTGCCAATAAGAAAATTTTCATAAAATCAAAGAAACAAAAGAGCATGGGTCCTAACTTAAATAAAAGATCATAGTGCATAGAAAGTAAGATAACTTAAAAATACATTCTAATATTAATGATATTAATAATTAATTCACAAAAATATTAATAATGAACACTTCTTATAATAGGCACTATCAGAACTGATTAGTGAACACTTCTTATAATGGGAACTATCAGGCCCGATGGTAACTCACTTAACTATGTCATAATCAGTAAGTATTATTATGATGTGAATATTGTTCTAATCTACACAACTAGTTCATCTAGTAAATTTGGCTCCACATTCACTCCAGGGCCAACATCACTGGTAAACACCAGATGGGTGAAAATAGGTTAAAAAAAAAAAGGATGTTGTGTTCAACAATATTATAATTAAATTTTTCTCAGTTATGTCGATTTCCATCCCTCTGCCCTGTAAAACTGTGTTTCCTAAATTTAATTTGTTACATTTATTATCCAAAAAAATGTATATCTTTAAAAAGACACTTGAGAATTTAAAAGAATTGAAAGTTGGAACACCACTTAACAAACTGAGTTCTCCTTTATCCCCAAAATCATTTTTGATGATCCCATAACTAATAAGAAATGAATGTGTATCACTTAAAATTTTCATCACACTTCTTTGCATATTTAACTGTCAATCTGCATATGCAGATACAGTTACAGATATGTTTATATCCACTACCTTTGTTTTATTAATACATCATAAGAATTCATCATACTTTTAGTGTCCTAAAAGAACACGAATTTCTTATCTTACAGTTCTTTCTGTAAGAAACAAGGCATGAGTCTCATTGGGCTAATGCCAATATGTCTTCAGGTCCCTTCCTTTTTAGAAGTTCTAAAGGAGAATTCAATTTCTAACCTTTCCAGTCTGCCCTCATTCCATTACAAAACCAGCAACACTGCATCTGCCTGACCATTCTCCAGTAGTCATATCTGACTGGTTGAAAAAAATTCTCCATTTTTAAGGACAAACATAATGGATTGGACCCACCTGCATAATTCAGGATAACATCTCTGTTACAAATTGCTTAGCTGACTCTTTTCTGCAAAGTCCATTTTGCCATATAATGTAATGTATTCCAAGCTTCTAGGGATTTGTAAGTGTACATCTCATTGAAATCATTTTCCCACCTCTGCATACTCAAACATATCACAGTTGGTTAATTGGGTGACAGGAAGTCTTATTGTACTTCTCATAGCTTTTATTTTATATTTTTCTGTGAAGTAGAAGTACATGTCATCTGCTCAGTGTCCAAGGTAGAGCAATCGTAGGGGCTAATGGAGTGGTAAGTGTGTGTGCACCCAGAAGATGGGAGATCTGCCAGGAGGTATAAATATGCAGGGCTTAGGGAAATGGGTTAAGATGGGGATGAGGAGGATGTTTGGAAAGACAGTTTAGTATTCTTCTGAAAAGTAGGAATATGAGGATGAAAAATTCAGATAATGTTTGAAGACAGGCAAATGCTTTTGGTGAACTAGGGTTATTATGATTTTAATAAGCAGGGTGTTCTTAAAACATTACTTTTTAAAAAATCATTTAATTGAAAGACATGAATCAGACATATTGTTAGACTGCTGATAGCTGCTGCTCAGGCATTTTATAGATGGCATTGGAACCAAGATTAAGTCTTTCTTCCAAAATCATGTACAAGTTGCTTTTCTTTCAATCATTTTTTTTGAAAAAAAGATTTTTAGCTAGAAAAGATGAAGAAATTCCTATGCTTAATAATAACAGGGAAAAATTCTTTGAGTCCCTACAAAATTATCTTCTATATATAACTTTTAATAGATTTTTTCAGATTAAATCATATTATTAATTTTGTAAAGACAGAAATTCCTAGGATTTTATTTTCTTATGTGTGATTAGAAAAAATGATAATATTGGAACACTTTGATCACTTGTGTCATGAATGCATAAGCTCTGTCTTTTCCAATGATTGTGCTTACCATGATGTTGACTCATTTTTGAAAGTTATGACTTACAGTATATTGGAATCAGTAGCACTGAAAATATTAATGATTATACAATGTAACTAAATATCTAACCAAGGATACAGGCAGCTTCTTTAATAGATATGGATTATAGCTAATTTCAAGAAATGTGTTTCAAGATTGCAAGACCTAAGAAATATGACTAAATTTGCTGTCAATGAATTTTATCTGTGTGGTTAGTGCTTAATTTGATTTTATAAACCGGAAGTGATGGGCTGTGTTACTTTGTAAGATATTTTTCAAATAATACCCATTTTTTTAACCTTTAGAATTATTTACTTATAATGTTTTGCTTCATATTCTCTGTTATCATATTAGACTGCATTTTATTTTTGCAAAGTAAATAAGTTTGTGGCCAGTCTGTCAGAGCATCTTAAGACACAGCTTTTATAACATAAATAGAAATAATTGATTTCTAAGTTGTCTCAGCTTTATTAAGCTACTTTATAAGAAGCTTATGCCAGTGAAAGACAATAAACAATTATAATAGATCATTTAGTATCACACCCGTTCCACTTTTTGAGGCCAAGTCATCTTTACTGTGTGATTACACTGTTACACTCCATGGTTAAAGTTGGGTGCCCTATCTAACAGAATGTGGCACCACATACCACAGAGAGATATGCAGTGTAGTGACAGGAAAATTAGTAAGACAAGATAATTTTCCTCTCTGGACTTTTGGGTACATAACAGCCTTGCACATTGGACATTTGCCTCTTTTGGTTTATGACTCTTCCCATTTTCTTTTCTTCCCATGCCATCTTTATCAAACTACTGAAATACAATTTAATGAATAATCCAGATGGAGCAGTGGCAGACTTTCCTGGATAGAAACCAGAAAAAGTGCCAAGCTTCTATTCTCTTTATAGCTCCACATTTTGAACATATTGTATAATTTTAGTACTGTGCATAACTGTCTTGTTTTTACTAATTGTTTATGTGTTCACTTCTGAAATTCCCAATCCCTTAATTGAGTTATGCCCCATGCATGGTAGAACAGTAGATAAATACAAAAGAAAAGCTCAATGATAAATATTTGATCATGGCTACTTTTAATGTATCCAAAAAAGATACTTTGTTTCAATCTAGAAAATACAAAAAATACACACTATGTGTATTTCATATATTCAGAGGGAAAATAAACTCAAAAGGAGCATTTTGTTTTCAGCATTCTATTAGTTAATCAAACAATATAGAATTTCAATAAATATTTAAAGAATAAAAGGATGTGTGCCAGCTGTTTAAACAGTTGCATTATTTTAGGACTGAGGGAAACTGACTATAGGGCAATTCTTAACATCTCAGTTTTAATTCGTTGTAAAATTGTTAGAGACTTGCTTTGAAGAACAGAAGATAAGATAGGATGCACAGACTCTCTACCCAAAATATCTAGAATATACTGAAAAAGTATCAGTGTAAATCACTACCCCAAAAACATCTAGAATATAAAAATGATAAGATAATTCAAGAGAGAAAACTTAATAGAAAAGAGGGTAAATAATACTTAAGATAGTTTTGCAGAGTATAGAGTTTAAAGGGGTGAGTATACAGGTGAAAGGGGTGAGGAGGGGAAGGATTTACTGGTAAAGCATGTACATTTTAGTTGGGACATGTGAAATGCTACAATGAAAAATGAAGTGAATTAGGAGAAAATTTCACTTATCTTCTTAGGAGGAAAATAAAAAGATAAAAATTGCACTCTGGTATCACAGATTAGTTCCTGAATCAGAAATATTAATGGAAAAAACTGAAGAAATCTTTAATATATAATTAAATAGATAGTGGTATACTAATTTAAATTCTTAATTGATAACTGTATCATAATTATATAAAATATTATTTTGGGAACCTGACTATATGGAATAAATTAATCTACCATTGGAATCATTAAACAAGATGTAGTGTATATACATATGTATGTTCACAGTATACACAAAAAATCTACATGAAAATGTAATACTCTAACTAAAGAATAATATTTCATAATGACCAATGATTCAGTTCTCCAGAAGTTCATAATGATTCTCAATTTGAATCCACATACTAATATTGTCTGAGGGTTATGGAAAATAATATTCTTATAGACAGCTCCCCAGGAAAATGGAGACTGTGACTTGGAAGGTAGGAGGGGAAATTGACCAAACATTAAAACTCTCCCAGTGCATTCCTGGTAACAATGGGCCCTAAAGGAAAGGGGCGGATATGGAATGTCCTAAACTGTGACATTCCCCATGTCACATTAGCCCTGAATGACAATGGGCAAGATTTGAGTACTCATCCCTCTGCTCTGGTTTTAAGGTGTACAACTAGCCCCTGAAGGTCAAAACTACAAGTGCCTGTTTTCCAATGATTACACCATCCTCATTGTACCCTATAAAACCAGAACCCCATTTGTAACTGATGGTCTTTTTCTCCCATCCAGAAAATGGGCCCCAACAGCATCCCAACAGTCCACAAAGGAATAAAGGCTTCTTTGAATTCATGGAGGTCTGCTTCTGGTCCTTTTACATTTACATTGTCTAGTGATATCTTACAAAGAAAAACATGGGAGATCTACAAGGAAAACTGGAAAAACAAGTTATGTCTGCTGATGTTGAAAAGAACCACAAAGACAAGAAGACCTGGGAGCCATAAAACTAAATACAATATAGAGGATCAACAAAAACATTGTTTATTTGAATAATATAATGCAATTTATAAACACTCAAGGTTTGCCCAGAAGACAGTAACCAGGTTGCCAAGCATATAAGTGAGTTAATTTGAAAGTAGATCATGTAGTTTGGCAAAAAACTGAGCCCAGGGGAGAAGGACAGTCAGTGTAGGTAATGAATGATGAGGTTGCGAAGATGGAAGCTGATTCAAAGAGAATGGAATGTTAATACCTTCCAGACACCTCCTCCTCCTTCTCCACCTATTGCCAAGGTTACCTGCCTCCAGGAGATTCTTCTTCCCTGCAAGTAATTGTTAATGACTGCCCCATGGGCTGCTTCCTTCTGCTTGTACCCCTGGATGGCTTCATTCTAGCCCTTGGATCACTTGTCTTTTGGTCACTAGTCAAGTAGGCAGGATGGGGGAAGGAGAGGGCATGAGAAACCAGGAAAGCTAAAATGTATAAAAGGGGCAGGCAGGCACCCCACTTCCTCAGACTCCCCAGCTCTGGGGCCCCTCTCTTCAGAGAAGTCCTATCCTTTAAATAAAACGTGCTATTTATGCTTGTCTTGAAGTTTCTCAGGTGTTCACTCTTCAACACGGGGGAAATGGGACTTGGCCCTGATTCTCATCACCAGTATCAAAAGTACCCAAGAAAGATGAACATCCAATGAGCTCTGCTCAAGGTGAAGATTTCTGGACCAAAGAAACATCCAGAAAGTAAAAGGCTAAGCCTAAAATGACAATGCCAGAAACTGATAAGGGATATCAGTACAGAATCTAGAGATAATGAAATAAAAGAAGATATAATTAATATCCTCATAATGTTCCCATTTATTTGACAACAAATGATTGACAAAATTTAAGGACAGATTCCTAAAACTGAAAATGACTTGCCAGAATTTACACAGGGTAAAGGAGAAAAGTTGGAATATTGTATAATTATTAAATGAATCTAACCTACAATAACACTACTTACAATTAAATCCATGCCCAAATGATTTCACAATGTGTTTTTTAGTTAAAATTTTTTTTTACCAAAAAAGTATAGAGAATAGAAAAGAAGGAGGGTTCATATCATGAATTATTTTATGAGCGAATCATTTTATACCATTGAATGAAAATGATATCTTAAAAAGGGGAATTATAATCTATATCATAGATACATAGCCCAACATTCAGTGCCTAAAAGCAATAAAATCTATTAGTGATGAAAATTTGGTGACAGAGAATTTCTGAATCCACAAGAGTTGCAATAAATATTAGTAGAATATAATATTATACTTAGCGGTAAAATAGTAAGTTTTCCTTTTGAATTAGAAAGTAAGGAACATATGCTTACTTCCCGTATTTCTATTTCACAGGTTTTAGTCACCATATCATAATAGGGCAGAAGGTGTTTATCAAAGAGGGCTGATTTTCTTGTGGTCTGGGGATCTTTAACCCTTTATGGTGTGGGTCTTTGTTCCCTCTCTTCAAACTAATGGGACTTTTAGGTACCATAGTCAATAGAATACGGTGAAAGAAAAGTTCGGATATCACAAGCCTCATTCTCAAAAATGCCATGTATTTCTTTTTTTAATTTTCACTGTTTTTTGTATGTGTTTTGGATTCCAGTCACTATGCTGGGAGTAAATTCAAATAATCCATGAAGAAGATTACATAAGGCCCCCAAACTTTAGCTTCCCCAGAGACCTTGCCCAAAAGCCAGCATCAAGTTGCAAAGCATACAAATGAGCTAATATGAAAGAAGATTCTTTAGCCTGGCCTCAAATTACATTAGCCTGGTATACATGGACAAAAGAAAAGCCACATTGACCTTACTCAGCTCACGCTGAAGATTTCTGGGCCAAAACACAATGTTGTTTTAACCTATCAGCGTTTGTTTGTCTGTTTATGCAGTAATAGATAAATAGTATAATATGAATGGAAAGTCAAAATTTTGAAGAAGGAAATAATTGCTATTAATTACAAATGAATTGATTGTATTTGTAGAAAATTCAAAAGAATCATTAGAATTGTTACTAGAAGTAATGATACCCAGTAATGAGATTGCCAGATATAAGTTTAATAAAAATACCAATATTCTTTTCATTTGTTAACTACAAAGAGTTAGACAATGAAGTAAGAGTTACCATTCAAGTTATAGCATATAAAAGAACTACATATATATAAGTATAAGGAAAATAACTGTCTCAATTTTTAAAAAAGATGAGTATGATTTCCATTCAGGAAATCAGAACATTTTGAGAGAAATTAAAAAAGAAATGAAGTTAAAAAAAAAAAAAAAACTACATACACAATATTTATGCATAGTTGGGCTCCATGGTTTTCTGCATACTGGTGTAGAATTCCATGAAATATCAACCATAATCCAATAAGCTATGTGTGCATATAAATTTGTTAGCTTACTGTAAATTCCATGGAAATTTTCTACTTGAAAAAAGAAAAGGTAGAAGGATGCATGAAGCATATCTTAGGTGCCTTCTATTTATGATACTTGTTCACTGCCATGAAAAATTCAGTTCTTCCTTTCCCCAGGCACCATCTCAGAGATGGACTTATACATGTAAAATCCTACAGTGCCAACATTGTGACAAATGTTATACTTGTCATCTTTTGCCAAGAGATTAATTTTTCTCTTGAAATCTGAGAAACTGGGATACATTTTGTGTCAGTACAATTGCAAACTAGAACAGGGGAAATGAAAATTACCTTCTTATGGAACAATGTTATATCCAGTGGTAATAGACACTAGCAGACAAATGCCTCTCTTCTAGTCCTCCACACTCTGATATGAGATGTAGTAGTTTATTTGGTTTCTTTCAAGATAGGGTCTGTCTGGTTAAGCTTTTCCCCTAATAGCCTGGAATAAATTAAATCTAAATTTCATAACAAATCTCCGTAATTAATCTCTTTATTGCACTGAAAATTCTCAACATTTTGTCTATGAATCAGTGACCTTTGTGATTACCAGTTTTTAGGACATATTAAAGTACTAGTATGTGATGCTCTGAAAATACTTAGTCTTCATATAGTTAATGTGGATTTTTTTTTATTTTTACTTTTTCATGATTAAGTTAAACTTGCTTTAGAACATTGTGAAAGAGTACAACAAGCACCAATTCTGATGTCAAACAAGTTTAAAATCAAATTCCTATCTTCAAAGTATACTAATTTTTCATTTATTCATTCAGACAAGGACAACATTTGAGTTAATTATACTTCTTCCTTCATTGAGCATTTTTAGTAGTTGTGCAAACACCTCTTACACCTTCCTTACTGATTTATTTCCTTTCCTTCCTATTCTTCACTGTTACTGTCCCCATTCTTTGTAGACAACAACTCTAGGCTGCTTCATGTAAATTCTTGAGTTTGCACTTACTTTTTTAAAATAAGTTATTTTGCATATGCATTTATATGAATTTATCTAAATTAAAAACCACAAAAATGGCAATTCTATACATCTATTTTTTCTCTAATGTTTTTACTCGTCACTACTTTTTAGTACCTATGTGACCTTTTGTGAATATCTAAGTTGCAGTCTCCAAGTTTTTTCATTGTATATATCTACCACATCATATTTGTCCCTGAGAAATTGAAATTGCTTCTAATAACACAATACTATGCTATTCAATCAATACCCATAATGAACGTATTTTTTTTTTGCTTTCTTTTTTTTTCTTTCTTTTTTTTATCGTAAACAAATGGGATATATCTTGTATCTCTATTTGTACATGGAGTAAAGGCATACCATTTGTGTAATCATAAATTTACATAGGGTAATGTTGTTTGATTCATCCTGTTATTTTTCCCCTCTCCCCACCCCTCCCACCCCTCTTTTCCCTCCATACAGTCCTTCCTTTCTCCATTCTTGCCACCCTCCCTAGCCCTAACCCTAAACTTAACCCTTAACCTAACACTAACCCCTCCCGCCCCCCATTATGTGTCATCATCCGCTTATCAGCGATATCATATATCCTTTGGTTTTTTGAGATTGGCTTATCTTACTTAGCATGATATTCTCCAATTTCATCCATTTGCCTGCAAATGCCATAATTTTATCATTCTTTATGGCTGAGTAATATTCCATTGTATATATATGCCACAGTTTCTTTATCCATTCATCAATTGAAGGGCATCTAGGTTGGTTCCACAGTCTGGCTATTGTGAACTGAGCAGCTATGAACAGTAATATGGCTGTATCTCTGTAGTATGCTGATTTTAAGTCCTTTGGATATAGGCCAAGGAGTGGGATAGCTGGGTCAAATGGTGGGTCCATTCCAAGCTTCCTGAGGCATCTCCACACTGCTTTCCAGAGTGGCTGCATTAATTTGCAACCCTACCAGCAATGTATGAGTGATCCTTTTTCCCCACATCCTCGCCAACACCTATTGTTGATTGTGTTCTTGATAATCACCATTGTAATTTGGGTGAGATGGAATCTTAGGGTAGTTTTGATTTGCATTTCTCTTATTACTGGAGATGTTGAACATTTTTTCATATATCTGTTGATTGCTTGTAGATCTTCTTCTGTGAAGTATCTGTTCATATCCTTAGCCCATTTGTTGATTGGATTATTTGTATTCTTGGTGTAGACTTTTTTGAGTTCTTTATATATTCTGGAAATTAGTGCTCTATCTGAAGTATGAGTGGCAAAGATTTTCTCCCACTCTGTAGGCTCTCTCTTCACATTACTGATATTTTTCTTTGCTGAGAGAAAGCTTTTTAGTTTGAATCTCTCCCAGTTATTGATTCTTGCTTTTATTTCTTGTGTTATGGAGTCCTGTTAAGGAATTCTGATCCTAAGCTGACATGTTGAAGATTTGGACCTACTTTTTCTTCTATAAGATGCAGGGTCTCTGATCTGACTCTGAGGTCCTTGATCCATTTTGAGTTGAGTTTTGTGAGGGGTGAGAGATAGGGGTTTAATTTCATGAATGTATTTGCAAGTGTCATTGATTCTTATGAGAATTCCTATATAGATATCCTCAAGAATTTAAATTCAGAAATTGCTATTGGTTTGCATCATATATGCAAATTTAATTCAATGTATTGATAAAATGACCTCAGAAATGAATGTGGGTACTGAGTTTTTCCAATAATGCATGGAGAACTTGATTTCTTCTCCTTCCCATCAATTTGACATTATGGTAGCAAATGCTATAATTTGGTGTTGTAATAAAATATATACAATTTGGCTATTGTATTCAAATGTTCAATATTTGGCTATAATCAAGGGAGCAGTCAATATGATCCAAAATTCTATATTTTTCATTCCTAAATTCTAAGCTATAGCTGAAGAAGCTAGATACTATGAATAAATTACCACAAAACAGTTAAAAGAGCTTTTTCTATTGAAGAAATTAAAGAAATATTTCCAGTCTCTCAAAAAGAAATATATTCTTCAGTCAACACAAGTCCATAATTTAAGATTAATCCCTATTACAAATCTTTCACTTGTAAATGTAAGAATACATGATGGATACTGGTTTTACAAAATGGAGAATTATTTCTTCATTTAACTGAAAAGGCCACAGATAGAATGAAGTTCAGTGAACTTCACCTAATAATTCTTAATATCAGCAAAGACCCAATTTCTATGTGTCTTCCTCTATCTACAGTGGAGTATAATTTTTCTGATACTCATGTTCTCTGTATCTCATTTGCTCCGGTTGGGTAAATTCCACCACCCCAAACCAAAGAAACTAAGGTCTAATCCTAAAGTTAACACTGTGGCTCACTTGTTTCAAGCTACATATTCTGAGTAAAGGTGGTGAACACAGAACTGATAACAAAGTAGGGAAGTGGATGTTGGACAACAAAAAGAACAAATACCTTCATAAATCAGAATAACTGTTCTCTAGTCCAATAAAATCCTACTTAATTTTAAAATAATTCTAATTGCTAAAAAAAAACTTTTCAAAATATTGAATAATTATATCAATATTTTCACTTTTAAGATGACTTTTAAAAGAAAAATGTGTGCTTTATTATGTTAAATCATTTTGAGATGACTATAGGTTATCCTTATACCAATATGCCATCTTATTACCAGATCTGTATTTATATAAATATGTTTCATTACATAAATAGATTTTATGCAAATGAAATTTATCCAAACAGAATTTTGTAGTTTCACAAAGTAAAACATTTATCACTCTCTAAAATGTTTTCATTTTCATGGAATGATATTTTATGATCTCTTCTCCATATTAATGCATATGAATTTAGAATATTAATTTAAAAAGATGCATGACTATATTTCAATAACAAGGGACTTGAAATATATATTTTAGAAGGAACAATTTGGCAAAGTAAATTAAATGTTTAAAAAGTACAGTATGAGATTGTGCAAAGAAGAATGAATACCTCTTTGCCTTTCCAGAAACCAATACATTCCCTAATCACAGTTTACTCCCATCAATTTGCTTAATCCCAAATTATTTATGAGTCCTGAACCGAAAGTTGCTTTACACTTCACAACTGTCTGTGTGCTTGTGTTTTCCAGTAGAGAATAATGGCTTCTTCTTCTCTTTGGCCTGTAAAAATTAAAGAAATGCCTATCGTTGTGGAATTCAAATGAGAACTCTGGTTCTAAGAGCATAGGGGGAATACTGTTCATTCCTGGAGATACAGTTAAAAGTTGACGAAAATGGAGACAGAAATGAGTACTGATATATAGTAACCAGTTTAATAAAGCCCCGTGTAATGTAGTATGATAATTTTCCCACCCATTCATCTACTAAAGGACATTCAAATTATGGTTTTCTCCTACTAACAATATATTCATAGTAGGCATTAAGTTAAATGTCATTAATTGTATTGGTTCAAATAATATTAATTTTCTTCTCTAATCTGTATTTCTTATAACAGAGATATAGAATGAGAAAATCATTATGTAAATAACCCTATATATTTATTTTCTAATTTAAAATTACTTCTCTCAATAGATTTCAATAAAATAGCATCTTTAAAAACTGTTACAGGAATACCACATTTATTTGACCTCATGTTATATTTTTCTACCAAGGAGCATTTAATTTAAAAAAGTGTAGAGAGCTGGGCACAGTGACATATGTCTGTAATCCCAGCAGCTCTGGAGGCTAAGGCAGGAGGATTGTGAATTCAAAGCCAGCCTCAGCAACTTAGCAAAGCCCTAAAAAACTTAGTGAGACCCTGTCTCAAAATAAAATACAACAAAGGCTGGAGATGTGGCTCAGTGGGTGAAGGTCCCTGGGTTCCTCCTCAGCACCAAAAAAAAAAAAAATGTATAGGAATATTTTAAGAATGAGTGCATAAATCTTTACTTTCCTTATTAAGTAATGTTGGACTAATTTAATATCATTTTACATAAAATATATATAAATATATAAAATAATATAAAAACAGAAAATATATCTTATTAGTATTCATTTTTATAACTGCTTGAAAATCTGTCCATATTTTCTTTGCTCTTTGTAAATTGTCACAATTATTCTTTTCATTGAGTCTATCTCTAATAATCTATATTCTTTTTTTGACATATTACTTGTTTATATCCTACCACATGTTTGCTAGAAAACCACATATATTCTAAAAAGTAAATAGCATTCCAATTGCAAACAAGAAGTTTAATGTCAAAATTTAGAGACATAATTTTTCCTCTTGGGGTTCAGAGGACT
This sequence comes from Sciurus carolinensis, assembly GCF_902686445.1. Taxonomy (NCBI): domain Eukaryota; kingdom Metazoa; phylum Chordata; class Mammalia; order Rodentia; family Sciuridae; genus Sciurus; species Sciurus carolinensis. The sequence continues at coordinate 53,560,287 of NC_062213.1, read as the reverse complement.
GATAAAACTATTAAATATACAGTTTTCCATTGTTTATTCATTTATTTTTGTTGTTGCTGTTTTGTTTTTGCAGTGCTGAGTATTGAACCAGGGGCACTTTGCCAGTTGTACCATTGAGCCACGTCCCCAAACTTTAAAAAGAAAAAAAATTTCTTTTTAGTTTTATATAAATTTTGACATAATCTCAAAAGCATGGAATATAATTTGCTCTAATTTAGTCCCCAACATTTCTGCCCTCTTCCTCTTCCTCCCTCCCCCTATTCCCCTTCTATTCTACTGGTCTTTCTGCAATTTACTCATAATTTTTATTAAATTAGTGTCTTGTGGATATACTTGAGATGTGAGATTCACTGTGGTATATTGATATCAAAGTTCAGTCAGATTCATTCCACTGTTCTTCCCTTATCCTGTCCCCACTTCCTTCATTCAATCCCTGTGTGTACTCTACTAATCTTTCCTCTATTTTGATGCAATTCTCTCTCTCCCTTTTCCTTCCTTCCCTCCCTCCCTTCCTCCCTTCCTTCCTTCCTTCCTCCCTCCCTCCCTCCCTTTCTTCCTTCTTCCTTCCTTCCTTCCTTCCTTCCTTCCTTCCTTCCTTCCTTCCCTGCATCCTTCCTTCTTTCTTCCTTGCATCCTTCCTTCTTTCTTCCTACTGTCCATAATTTGGAATCAGCTTCCACATATCAGAGAAAACATTTGACCCTTTGACTTTTGGGGGCTGGCTTATTTCATTTGCATGATAGTCTCCATTTCCATCCATTTACCAGTGAATGCTGGTTTGTGTGGGTTGGATGTGTGTGTGTGGAGGGTGTATCACATTTTCTTTATCTATTCATCTGTTGAATGGGACACAGGTTGGTTCCGTAGCTTGGCTATTGTGAATTGTGCTGCTATAAACATTGATGTGGCTATGTTACCATAGTATGTTGATTTTTAAGTCCTTTGGGTATACAATGAGGCGTAGGGTAGCTGGATCGTATGGTGGTTCCTTTCCTCGGTTTTTAAGAAATCTCCATAATGCTTTCAAGAGTTTTAGCACAAATTTGTAGTCCTACCAACAATGTATGAGTGTATCTTTTTTCCCACATTCTCACCAACACTTATTATTTGTATTCTTGATAAATCTCTTTCCGACTAGAGTGAGATTAAGTCTGTATATGGTTTTGATTTGCATTTCCCTGATTGCAGAGGTATTCAACATTTTTTTTCAAATGTTTGTTGATTATTTATATTTCTTTAAAGTGGGTCTGCTGTGTTCCTTTGCCCATTTATTGATTGGATTATTTTTGTTAGTTTTGGTGTGCTTGCCTTCTTTGTATATTCTGGATATTCATACCTGTTCATGAATGAGGGAATGAGCAGGAGTTGGCAAAGATCTCCCATTCTTTTTTTTTTTTTTTTTTGAACTCTTCATTTTTCTTTTTATTATTCAAAAGTCAAATGTTATTTTTAAATTGTCCATCCTCAATTTTGATTTAATGTACTTCTCCCATCCTTTAGGCTCTCTCTTCATACTCCTAAATGTTTTTCTTGCTAGGCAGTAGGTTTCAATTTGATGCCATCAGACTTACTGATTTTCGTACCTTGCACTTTAAAAGTTATGTTAAGGAATTCAGGTCTTCAATCCACTTTGATTTGACTTTAGAATAAGGTGTGAGAAAGGGTAAATTTTATTCTACATATGGATTCCTGGTTGTCCCAGCATCGTCTGTTAAAAATGCTATAGTTTCTTCAACATGTTTTCATAAATTATTATATGGGTTTGTCTCTGTGTCTTCTATTCCATTCCATTAGTCTTCATGTCTGTTTTGGTGCCAGTACCAAGCTGTTTTTTTACTATAGCTCTGTAGGATTATTTGAGACCTGGTACTTGCCTCCAGCATGACCTTTTTTTTTTTTTTTTTTGCTAAGGATTCCATTGGCTATTCTAGGGTTCTTATTTTTCCAAATGAATTTCAGAACTGCTTTATCTAGTTCTGTGAAGAATTTCATTGACATCTTGATGGGGAATGCATTGAATCTGTACAGTGGAGTGGTAATACAGCCATTTTGACAATATTTAGTCCGCCCATCCAAGAATATGGGAGGTTTTGCCAATTTCTAAGGTGTTCTATAATTTCTTTATTTAATATTCTATAGTTTTCATTGTAGAGGTCCTTCTGCTCCTTTATTAGATCAATTCCCAAGTATTTTATTTTATTTTGTGTGAGGCTATCATTAAAGGGGTAGATTTCCTTTTCTTTGTCAGCAGATTCATCATAGGAGTAGGATCACAATTGTTCTATGTGTTGATCGTGTATCCTGCTACTTTTCTGAATTCCTTTATCAGCTTTGGAGTGTCAGGGTTTCCAGGACCCCCAGCCTTGGGCATGGTCAAGATGGCGCCTGACGCTGAGCCAAAAGCGGCCAACTATACAGTAAACAACCAGCGAATTCCAATGATTGGCTAGTTAACAATGTGACTAAAGCATGCCCCCCTCGTGTACCTATCCTATGCTTGCAGCTGTCCGCGTTTACCTCGTGTACTCTCCCCTGATTGGTTGAAGTGTATATAAGCCTGGTGGGTGGGAGAGTAGGCAGGCAGAAGCGGAAGAAGCGGCGGAGGCGGAGGCTGAAGCTGAGCTGGAAGCTGAGAGTGCGCGGAAGCTGGGAGAAGCTGAGAGAAGAGAAGCTGGGAGTGCGCGGAAGCTAGGAGTAAGGGAAGTGTAGGAGAGGGACTGTACATAATAAACTTCCAAAGCTTCAGACGTTTGTCGTGTCTCTCTCTGCGGGCAGAGGGAGCGCGATAACTGGTGCCAAGACCCGGGACATGAAGGGAAGATGAAGGCCTTATAAAAGAAAACAAGGTAAGATATTTGAAAAAATTTTTTTTGTATACAAGTTAAACCGGTTATAAAAAAGTTAAAGGGTATCAGGATACGCTATCAGCGGTCCTGGGGACACGCAGAGTGCGGTCCGGTTGAAAGGTATCGGGACGCGCCATCAGTGGTCCTGACGCGTAGAACGCGGGTCAAAAGGTATCGGGATACGCCATTAGCGGTCCTGACGCGTGGAACGCGGTCTAATTAAAGTGAAAGTAGAAACACGTTTGAAGTGGTCCAATTAGGGTGTAGGTAGTACGTGAAAAGCCACTATAAAAATTCTAATGCACACTTGATAGTTTTCCTTTCAATAATCTCATTGCTCCTGGCAGCTAGGCCACTGTTTGATTTTGTAACTGCCATAACTAAAGCTATTTAAATTAGTAACAATGGGGTCTGAAACGTCTAAATTCAGAATGCAGCAGCCCCTCAGGGAGTTATTAAAAAACCATGGAACGCCATTAAAGGAAAAAACAGCTAAAGTATTTCTTGATACTGTGGAAAGGATTTCCCCTTGGTTTTTGGATGAGGGCCTTTTGAATACCCTACAGTGGGAACAGCTGGGGAAAGACCTTCGTATAGCGGATAGGCAAAATCCTTTGCCAGTAGGCACTATGGCTATTTGGTCTCTTATTAAATCCTGTCTGCAAGATAAAAACAAAAAACCTTCACTCACCGAGCCTTTAGCTGAGGGAAGACAGGTTTTGGAAGAAATAAAAGAGGAACGCTCATATCTTTCTCAAAATTCAGAAAAAGGAACTAATTCAGATGAGGAACTATCGGAAGGGGAATTATCAGGAGAGGAACTGGAAAAAAGAGTACAAAGATTAAGACTAGATAAAAAGCCCCCTCTAGTGCCCGTGTTGCCTAGTGCACCTCCCATAAATAGGGAACCCCCTCATGAAGCGTCCGGTTTCGGGTTACGCTCAGAATGGAGTCATCTTGGATCTGCAGCGTATCCTGTTTTTGAGGATGCTCAAAATCAAAGATTCCACCAACCCTTAGACTTTAAAATAGTGAAACAGTTAAAAGAAGCAGTTAGCACATATGGTCCTCAGTCAGCTTTTACTATAGCCTTAGTAGATACCTTGACATCATTAAACTTAGTGCCCCAGGACTGGACTAATCTTGCTAGGGCTGCTCTGTCTGGGGGACAGTACCTTATGTGGAAAACATCATGGCAAGAAATATCTACGGATACTGCCCGCCGAAATGCAGCATCGGGGAATCCCCAAATCGATAGGGACATGCTTATGGGTGTAGGACCTTATGAAACCCTTCAGGCACAGCTTAATTATCATCCAGCAGTCTATGCGCAAATTGCCGTGGCTGCAACCAAGGCCTGGAAAACATTACAAGGAGCAGGAGATTTGCAGGGCCAGTTGTCAAAGGTAACTCAAGGGAATAGTGAGCCCTATGCGGATTTTGTCGATAGGCTAATTCAAACAGCATCACGCATCTTCGGAGATGCAGAGCAAGCCATGCCCCTAGTAAAACAGTTGGCTTACGAACAAGCTAACAGGTGGTGTAGGGAGGCCATAAGACCATGGAGAAACAAAGACTTGTCCGCCTACTTAAAAGTGTGTAGAGATGTAAATGATACTTCGGCGCAGAGCAGTGCCTTTGTAGCAGCCATAGACAGACAAACCACCTTGTTGTCTGCTGCACTTGCACAAGCCCAGGGGAGGTTCCCTTCAAGAACTAATAAAGAGACTTTAGGATCATGTTTTGTGTGCGGACAGAAGGGACATCTAAAAGCCACTTGTCCAAACAAAAGGCCACCCTTTGCCCGGGATGGGAACATCTATACAAAGAATAACCTGGGAACCGGACCTGGGCTATGTCCAAGATGCAGAAGAGGAAGTCATTGGAATAGTGCCTGTCAGCCTATTAGAGATAGGGAGGATAATTTCCTAGGGTTGAATCCTAAACTTCAAAAAAACGGGAGACAGGGCCCTCCCCGGGGCCCGCAACAAATATACGGGGTAATTCAACAAGTTCCCCGACGGTGGTATCCTCCCACAGAGAAGGGGAGCGCAGAGCCACCTCAGGAAGTGCCGGATTGGACATCTGTGCCACCTCCAGACTCATACTAACCCCAGATATGGGGGTGCAGATGATTGATACTGATTGGCATGAAAAAATCCCACAGAACAGTGTAGGACTATTACTAGGTAGAGGTTCCTCAACACTAAAAGGACTTATAGTACACCCAGGGGTTATTGATCCTGATTTCACTGGACAAATAAAAGCCTTGGTCTCTTCACCAAAAGGAATTACGGTCATCTCTCCAGGGGATCGCATTGCACAAATGCTTATATTGCCCAGTCAACATTCTTTGTGGCCCAGTAAAAATACAAATAAAAGACAAGGAGGTTTTGGATCAACAGGAACCACTTTAATAAACCTTACTATGGATATGGGACAGAGGCCCCTCCTAAAATAAAAAGTGGGAAATATGGAATTTACAGGTTTATTAGATACGGGAGCAGACAAAAGTATTATTAGCGCAATGGTCTGGCCAAAGCACTGGCCATTGATCACAGCAGCTCAGAGCTTGAGAGGCTTAGGAGTAGCAGAAAGCCCCAATCAAAGTGCTTCCTCATTATCGTGGAAAGATACAGAGGGACACACAGGAATATTTCAGCCATATGTCTGTAATGTTCCTATTAGCCTATGGGGACGAGACGTCCTGCAGCAAATGGATATGAAACTCACCACTGATCAGACTTACCAAGGGACTCCTGTAAGAAATATGTTACAAAATATGAACTATGATGATAAAAAAGGATTAGGAAAACATAGTCAAGGATCTACCCAACCACTGCCTTTACTTCCACCAAAAAATGATTCTCATGGACTGGGTTTTTCCTAGGGGCCACTGATAAACCATCAATCCCTATAATATGGAAAGATGATAAGCCTCGCTGGATTCCACAGTGGCCCCTAACAAAAGAGAAGCTAGAGGCAGCTCATAAGTTAGTACAAGAGCAGGTACAAGCAGGTCATTTACAACATTCTACCTCTCCTTGGAATACTCCAATATTCTTAATAAAGAAAAAATCAGGAAAATGGAGGTTATTACATGATTTAAGAGCCATAAACGAACAAATGTACCCTATGGGACCCATCCAATGTGGACTCCCTCTTGTCACTGCACTACCAAAAAATTGGCCTACTATTATTCTGGATTTAAAAGATTGCTTTTTCTCTATACCCTTACACAAAAATGATTGTTGGAGATTTGCTTTTACTTTGCCCTCTCTTAATCACACTCAGCCTGACCAGAGATTCGAATGGACCGTGTTGCCTCAAGGTATGGCTAACAGTCCTACTATATGTCAAATATACGTAGATAAAGCGTTAACAACTACTAGACAAAAGTTTAAGAGATTGTTGATTTATCATTATATGGATGACATACTTATTTGCCATCCAGAAAAAGAAGTTTTGTTAGAAGCATTACAATTTATAACTCAAGCATTAGAAAAGAGAGGACTAACGATAGCCCCTGAAAAATTACAATTAGAGGAGATCCAAGAATATCTGGGTACAAGGCTCACTGCTACTACAGTCAGACCAACAAGGTTGACCATCAGGACAGATCAATTGAATACCTTGAACGATTTTCAGAAACTCTTAGGTGACATTAACTGGATCAGATCCTATTTAAAATTATCCACAGGGGAATTAAAACCTTTATTTGATATATTAAAAGGTAATCCTGACTTGAATTCCCCTAGGAAACTTACTCCCGAAGCACGGATATCCTTACAACTAGTAGAGAATAGACTTCAGCAGTGTTAAGTTGATCGTTGTGATCCTACTCAACCATTAAGTTTAATCATAATCTCAGAGAAGCATACCCCTTTTGGCATAGTTTGGCAAGGAGGACCTCTGCAAAGTATAAATCTCCCTAGCTCTCCAGCTAAAACATTGCAATCATATCCCCAAGCTATTGCTCAGGTAATATTCAAGGGAATAGAATCTTGCATTACTGTTTTTGGAATCCATCCGTCTATTATTATAACTCCTTATTCCACTCAGCAAATTAAATGGCTAATTAATAATGATGATGATTGGTCAGTATTATATTGTACCACTTCAGCTCAGTTCGATAACCATTATCCCCAACATCCCTGGATTCAATTCTGTAAAAATACTCCCATAGTTTTTCCAAAAGTGACTAGTGTCCAGCCTCTTAAAGACTGTGTAACCATTTTTACTGATGGCTCCAAAAATGGAGTAGGTGCAGTACTTATCAATAAACAACTTCACACCATAATAGTTCCACCCAACTCCGCACAGGTTACTGAACTTGCAGTTGTAATATTAGCCTTTAAATTAGCAGATAATCAGCCATTCAATCTTCTATCTGATAGCTTATATATCATTAACGCTTTACAGGTTCTTGAAACGGTACCTCATATTTCTTCCATGTCCACGGTAGCTTCTTATTTTACTACGCTACAAAACCTTATCCTACAGTGTAAACATCTATTCTATGTAGGACATATTAGAGCTCATTCTAATTTACCAGGACCTTTGGCCAATGCTAATGACTTGGTAGATATGGCCACCAAATTGATCTTTGTTTTCTCCATAGAGGAACAAGCAAAACTCTTTCATGAAAAATTCCATGTAAATTCCACTACTTTGAGCAGAAAATTTCCTATATCTAAATGCATGGCTCGACAAATAGTAAAAAATTGTCAACATTGTGCTCCTTTAATCCCAGTACAATCCTTTGGAGTTAACCCCAGGGGACTGCTGACTGGTCATATTTGGCAGATGGATGTAACCCATATTTCTGAATTTGGTACTGTTAAGTATGTACATGTGTCAGTAGACACTGCTTCAGGGGTCATTATGGCTTCCGCTCATTCTGGAGAAAAGGTAAAAGATGTCATTCAACACTGCCTACAAGCATTTGCTGGCTGGGGCATACCTAAAGTTATTAAAACAGATAATGGTCCTGCTTATACTTCCAAAAGCTTCCGGTTGTTTTTACAAACATTTAACATCCAATCAGTCACTGGCATCCCCTATAATCCTCAGGGACAGGGCATTGTGGAAAGAGCACATCTTACTTTAAAAAATTGTCTAAATAAACAAAAAGGGGGAATAGGAACCTCCTACAAGTCTCCTAAAGATAAACTTAATTTAGTTCTTTTCATTCTAAATTTCTTAACTCTGGATAGGGACGGCTATTCTGCAGCTGATCGACATTATAATCCCCATAATACTCCTCAAGTATGGGCAAAATGGAAAGATATCCTGACAGGTTGTTGGAAAGGACCGGATCCAGTCCTTCGTTAGGTCCGAGGATCTGTTTGTATTTTCCCACAGGATCAACAGACTCCAGTCTGGATTCCAGAAAGGCTAATCAGAGTTTTACAGCATGCAAGTGATGCTGTTCCTCCTCGCAATGGCGAGTCTGAGCCTTCCTCCAATAACAAAAACTCAGACAGAAAGGCAAACCCGGAACCTATGGGCCATTGTTAGCCTGGCCATATTTTTCACTTCTAACTAACACATTTTTTATCCTTCCTTTTCTTGTTTTCACCAATTCCTCTAAAAGCCTGTCAATTCTACTGATGATTTTTCAGGTCGTGCTGTTTTTGGTGACAAGGATATCTCTAGTCTTTCTTTGCTTTAACAGGAGGAATTTCTGCACTTTGCCATTGGAATCATACTACAAATCAGACCCAGAGTAGAGCAACTCGTTCTGCTGACCCTAGCTGTGGTGTTGCTTTTCCTCCCACGTCAGCTTGTGTATTTCCTCCCTTTTATGCTTCTACCAACTAACATTTCTAATAACACCTCTTAACTGTTCACTAACCGTGTGCTATCTTTCACAATGCTGGAATGGTTCTTTTGCCACCCGTGCAATTTGCACATTTCTATCTTCCTACCAGTCCTAGTTTCTGTTGCAGATGTAGAATTGCCAGTGCTATTGTCGAGAAGCAGGAGAGGCTTTGACATTGCAACAGCCGTGATCATTGTCATCACAGTCCTTGCAGTAGCAGCATTGACACAACCATAACAACGATCATTTGGCCGAGAATGCAGCTGCAGCCTTGCAGACCATAGAGACTCTATCAGAGAGTGGACTCATTATAAGAACAAGTGGATACCTTGCAAGAACTTTTGGGACTGGGATGCGTTTATTCCCTGAGAGCTGTTTGTGTTGCCCGTATTGTAACACTTCTGGGATGTATATTGTTTCTGTATTTAATATGGCTATATGGTTTTTCTTCTGTTTATAGATTTGTCAAACAGCGGGCAGGCTTAGGAGCTATGGTGGTACTCCTCTGCCTTGGCCCTCCTTCTCTTCATTCGTTTTGGCATGCATCTACGAGCTAGCCAATAGAGAGATCAAATTATCTTTCATCAGGCCATGACCGCCCTAAAGGCCGACAGCCCCCTATTAGTATGGCTCTTGATGCTGGACCGGTAGTCAAAGACGGGTAATGAAGGAGGTGGCTGTGTACCAACCTAAGACAGGAGCTGCAGCATGCTCTGCAGGCTCTGATGACGGGTAAGGACATATGCTGACCACTCAGCCTAAGACAGACACGGTCCTGAGCCTTAGTTTAATAGTAAAGAAGGGGGATCTGTCGGGGTTTCCAGGACCCCCAGCCTTGGGCATGGTCAAGATGGCACCTGACGCTGAGCCAAAAGCGGCCAACTATACAGTAAACAACCAGCGAATTCCAATGATTGGCTAGTTAACGATGTGACTAAAGCATGCCCCCCTCGTGTACCTATCCTATGCTTGCAGCTGTCCGCGTTTACCTCGTGTACTCTCCCCTGATTGGTTGAAGTGTATATAAGTCTGGTGGGTGGGAGAGTAGGCAGGCAGAAGCGGAAGAAGCGGCGGAGGCGGAGGCTGAAGCTGAGCTGGAAGCTGAGAGTGCGCGGAAGCTGGGAGAAGCTGAGAGAAGAGAAGCTGGGAGTGCACGGAAGCTAGGAGTAAGGGAAGTGTAGGAGAGGGACTGTACATAATAAACTTCCAAAGCTTCAGACGTTTGTCGTGTCTCTGCGGGCAGAGGGAGCACGATATTGGAGGTCTTCTGGTGAAATATTTAGGGTCTTCAAAATAAAGGATCATGTCACCAGCAAAAGAGAGATTTTGAATCTTCTTTGCCTATTTGTCTTCCTTTGACTTCCTTCTCTTGCCTGATTGCTGTGGCTAGATTTTCAAGGACTATATTGAATGGGAATGGTGAAATTGGGCATCCCTCTTTTGTTCCTGTTTGTTTAGGAAATGCTTTTTTTTTCCCATTCCGTGTAACATTGACCTTGGGTTTGTCATATATAGTCATTACAATGTTGACATAAGTTACTTATTTCCCTAAATCTTATACTGCTTTAAACATGAATGAATACTGTACTTGATGAAATGCTGATTTTGCTTCTATTGAGAAAATCATGTGATTCTTGTACTTAAGTTTATTTATGTGGTGAATTACATTTATTGACTTCCATATGTTGAACCGACCTTGCATACCTGGAATGAAATCCATTGATCATGGTGTACTATCATTTTATTATGTGTTTGTATGTGGTTTGCCAATGTCTTATTAAGAATTTTTGCATCTATGTTCATAAAGTACATTGACCTGAAGTTTTCTTTTCTTAATATGTCTTTGGTTTTTGTACTGATACCAGCTTCATGGAATGAATTTGACTGTCTTTACTTTCCTATTTCATGGAATAATTTGAGGAGGAATGTTGTTAATTCTTCTTTAAAGGTATGGTAGAACTCAGTTGAAAATCCATCTGTCTGGGGTTTTCTTTGTTGGAAGGTTTTTGATAACTTCTTTAATTTCATTACTTGAAATTGATTTGTTTAAGTATCCTATGTCCTCACGATTCAACTTAGATCAGTCATAGGTTTCTAGGAATTTGCCAGTATCTTGAAGGTTTTCCAGCTTATTGGAGTGTAATTTTCAAAATAGTTTCTGATGATCCTCTGTAGTGATATTTTCTTTTTCACCTCTAATTTTGTTAATTTGAATGTTCACTTTCTTTTGGTTACTTTGACTAGAGGTTTACAACCTTGTTTATCCTTTCAAAAAAACCAACTTTTTTTTCCCTTGATCTTTTATAGCTTTTTTTTTTTTTTTTAATTCTCAATTTCATTGATTTGGTCTCTCATTTTAACTAATTACTCTCTTCTGATTATTTTGGTGTTCATTTGTTCTTCTTTTCTAGGGCCTTGAGGTGTAACATTGGGTTATTTATTTGGTTTCTTTTTTCTTTTCTTTTCCTTTTTTTTTTTTTTTTGTGTGTGTGTGTGTAAACTCAGTGCTATAAACTTTCCTCTTAGAAATGCCTTCACACTGTCCCAGAGATTTTGATGTTTTGTCACTATTCTCATTCATTAATCAGAATATTTTTATTTCTCCCCTGATTTCTTCTGCTATTCATCATTCAAAAGTGTATTATTTGCTGGTGCACACCTGTAATCTCATCAGCTCAGGAAGCTGAAGTAGGAGACATGAGTTCAAAATCAGCCTCAATCACTTCGTGAGGCTCTAAGAAACACAACAAGACCCTGTCTCTAACTAAAAATAATAATAATAAAAGGCTGAGGATTGACTGATTTCACTTAGCATGATAGTCTCCAGATCCATTCATTTGCTGCCAAATGTTATAAAGTCATCATTTTTAATGATTGAGTAATATTCCATTGTGTGTATGTGTGTGTGATAATTTCTTTATCCATTCATCTCTTTAAGAGCACCTATGGTCAGACACACTGGCACACCCCTGTAATCCCAGCAGCTGGGGAGGACAACGCAGAAGGATTGTGAGTTCAAAGGCAACCTCAGTAAAAGCAAGCCTCTATTCAACTTAGCGAGACCCTGTCTGTAAATAAAAAGTACAAATTAGGACTGGGGGTGTGGCTCAGTGGTCAAGTACCTCTGAGTTCAATACCCAGAACCCTCCAACAACAACAAAAGCACCTATGTTGTCTCCATAACTTAGCTATTGTGAATTGCGCTGCTATAAACATTGAGGTGGCTGGGTCACTGTAGTATGCTTACTTAAAATCCTTTGGGTTTATACTGAGGAATGGGATAACTGGGTCAAATGGTGCTTACATTTCTAGTTTTTTAAGGACTCTTTATATTACTTTCCAGAGTGGTCACACCAATTTTGCAGTTGCACCATGAATGTATGAGTGTACCCTTTGCCAACATTTATTGTTACCTATATTCTTGGTAGTTGCCATTCTCACTAGAGTAAGAGGAAATCTCATTGTAGTTTTAATTTCCATTTCTCTAATTGCTACAGATGTTGAACGTTTTAAAAATATATTTGTAGACTATTTGTATTTCTTTGAACTTGTATTTCCATTGAACTTTTTTTGAGAATGGTCTGTTCAGTTCCTTTGTCCATTTATTGAGTTATTTGTTGTTCTGGTTTTAAGTGTCTTGAGTTCTTTGTATATCCTGGGAATTATCTGAGATATAGGTAGCAAAGATTTTCTTATCATGGGAGACTTTTACTTCATCTTCAATTCTGAAGTTTAATTTTGCTGGGCATAGTATTCTTGATTGACATCCATTTTTATTCAGAGCTTGGTGTATATGATTCTACACTATCCTGGCTTTTAGGGTGTGGGTTGAGGAATCAATCAAAATTTGAACTGGCTTACCTCTAAATGCAACCAGTTTTTCTCTTGCAGCTTTTAAAATTCTATCTTTATTCTTTATGTTAGGCATTTTCATTATCATATGTCTTAGAGTGGATCTAATTGTAATTTTGTAAATTCCGAGTCCTATATCCTTCTTGTATTTGAATTTCCTTCTCATTCCTTAGATTCAGAAATTTTTCTAATATTATTTCATTGAAAAGTTTGCGCATCCCTTCAGTTTTTTATTTCAAATCCTTTATCTACCCCAACGATTGATTTGTTCTTTTGATGTTATCCTAGATTTCTTGAATACTATGGTTGTGATCTTTAAATATTTTTTTTACAGTCAACTTTATTTTTAAGATCATATACTTTATCTACATGGTCTGAAAATTTATCCTCAAAGTGGTCCAATTTACTGGTGATACTTTCCATTGAACTTTTAACTTGATCTATTGATTCTTTCATTTCTAGGATTTTGTTTTGTTCTTCAGAATCAATCTCTCTATATATATTTCTCTCTCTCTCTTTCTCTCTCTCTCTCTTTCTTTATCTTTTTATTTTTAAAATTTTTAGAGATTTATAATTATACACAGTAGATTCATCTCAACATACTCATACATGCATAGAATTCAACTTCAGTTCATATAGGTTCTCTTTAATTTTGCTCCTTACATCTTTCTTTTAGTCCACTGAACATATTAACTATGAACTTTCCAAATCTCCCTTTGATATTTCTTTTACTATAGTGTCAATGGAGTCAGTTTTTGAGGCATTATTGACTGTTTGAGTGGTTTGTTCACTTGCTTTTTCTTTTTTTATGCCTATCCATCTGTTTTCTATGTCTACCATCTGAACTGGAATTGAATTCTATGCATGTGTAAGTATGTTGAGATGAATCTACTATGGAATTGCTTCTTCTTTGCAGCAAGAGACTATTTTGTGAACTTCTTTCTCTTGAAAACCCTGTGTTGGGAAAATATCCAGATATTGATATTTCAACTCAATGTGAAACCTCTGCTGATTTCAGTATTAGCATCACTTTAAGTGATGCTACTGAATTCCTTTTACTACAATCACTTCAGAACCAAACCTCATACTATTCAACATTATGAAAAATAAAAAACCTGTTATTCTTCTGCAAAGTTCCTGAAATACAGGTATAAACTTGTTGTAAGGTTCTGGAAGAGATCAAAAATTGTATTTAATTAATTTAGTAAAATTGTTGTAACATTAAATAAGGGCCAAAGGAGGATAAGAAGAAATATTGGCAAAAAGAGAGAGAAAAAGGAAGAAATAATAGAAAATGATAATATACACCAAGGTAGAAATAAGAAAAAGATGGATGGTGGGTATATGACATAGTAGCAGATAATGTAAGAGGGAGAATAGGGAGTATGAGGAGCAAGTATAAATTAGAGCCAGAAAAACAAAGACAGAATTATTCCAATTAATGCTTTAAATCATTGGAAGAAATACATTCAAATGGGTTGAAGATACAATGTTGGCTATTAGAGTAGCAACTGTCAATTAGGTTAAACCATGATATATATGATCAAAGTTGATGTTATAGATATTTATATTAAACCATGCCAAGTGAGGAAAATTTTTGTTGAATCTTGGTTTGGATTTTATTTAGCACTTGAGACATTTAGCAGATGTCCATCATTCTTTGGCTGCAGACCCTCCAGAGTTTTGGGGGCAAAAGAGACATTTCTCTATCTGCTCTGGACCTCTTGCCAGCTGGTCCTGATTTGTCAGCTCATAGGCCTACAGCTAATAGCTCAGCAGGTTCCGTGTTGTGCTTGGTTGTTTATATTGTGTGGAGGAGTTCTGAAGTGATGCAGGGCTCTGGAGTGTCCCCGTGATTGCTGTGGGTCACTGTATACCTGTTATCCTCTACAGAATTTTTTTCATGGTGTCCCCTTACAGACTGGCTGTCTATTAGCACAGGTCCTCTTGTTGTGGATTTTCTGTGGCTGTTCTATGTTGCAGAAGCATTCCCCCAAGCAATGCCATTCTCTGGGGTACTGTAGTAAAGGGGCTTAGGTGGTTCACTTGAGTTATAATTTTTACTGCCTCAGGTTGTGAAAGACAGGCGCTGATTCCCTCTGCTGACTAGGACTGATGCAGGGTCCAGTCAGTATAAAAAAAATTCTCTTTCATTTGTCAATTATAACCATGAGAGAGCCTACAGAGTGGGAGAAAATCTTTGCCACTCAGATAGAGCTCACTTCAGATAGAGCACTAATTTCCAGAATATATAAAGAACTCAAAAAACTCTACATGAAGAATACAAATAACCCAATCAACAAATGGGCTAAGGATATGAACAGACACTTCACAGAAGAAGATCTACAAGCAATCAACAAACATATGAAAAAATGTTCAACATCTTTAGTATAAGAGAAATGCAAATCAAAACTACCCTAAGATTCCATCTCACCCCAATTAGAACGGTGATTATCAAGAATACAAGCAACAATAGGTGTTGGCGAGGATGTGGGGGAAAAGGTACACTCGTACATTGCTGGTGGGGCTGCAAATTAGTGCAGTCACTCTGGAAAGCAGTGTGGAAATTCCTTAGAAAACTTGAAATGGACCCACCATTTGACCCAGCTATCCCACTCCTTGGCCTATATCCAAAGGACTTAAAATCAGCATACTACAGAGATACAGCCACATCAATGTTCATAGCTGCTCAACTCACAATAGCCAGACTATGGAACCAACCTAGATGTCCTTCAATTGATGAATGGATAAAGAAACTCTGGTATATATATACAATGGAATATTACTCAGCTATAAAGAATAATAAAATTATGGCATTTGCAGGCAAATGGATGAAATTGGACAATATCATGCTAAGTGAGATCAGCCAATCTCAAAAAACCAAAGGACAAATGATCTCACTGATAAGCGATGATGACACATAATGGGGGGTGGGAAGGGAGCAAGAATGGAGGAAGGAGGGACTGTTTAGAGGGAAAAGAGGGGTGGGAGGAGTGGGGGAAGGAAAAATTAACAGAATGAATCAAACATCATTACCCTATGTAAATATATGATTACACAAATGGTATGCTGTTACTCCATGTACAAACAGGAACAACATGTATCCCATTTGTTTACAATAAAAATAAATTTAAAAAAATTATAACCATGGACCTGGCTGGGAGCCAGGTTGGGCTTGGAGTCACCACTGCCTTGAAACAGGCAATTTCCACCTTGACCCATCTCCCTCTGGCTATGGTAGTAATCTGGGAGCCTCTCCATTAAACTTTCTGGGGTGCTCAGACAACTTCTGGCAGCTTTCTGCCTGCTGCTGCCACTGTTCAGGAACAGGACATAGAATGTCACTTGATATTCAGTCAGCCTCCCTCTGGTAGGGACCCCACTCAGACTGTGGGTGTGGTCAAGGGGTCAGTCCCTCTAGGCTTCTTAGGACTCAGGCAACTTCCCATGGTGCTGCCCAGAATGTCAGTAGTCAGGACCAGTGCAGTCCTGATGGATCTGCTTCTTCTCCTTGGGGATAAAGCCACCTTACCAGTTATCTCTGCCTGGGCCCCATAGAAGATGTGAAGTGCTTTCCACCTCTGCCTGGGTCACAAGGAGGCTAAGCAGAGATCTGCATTTGGTGTACTTCCCCACACAGGTCTGTTTCACCCCCTCCCCTGTTCCTAGTGGGTGGGAAGGACTTTTGGCTTCCAGCTAGTAGCAATCCCTAGCCAAATTCTTAAGAGATCTCCCTGCAGAGGACTTCCCTCTGGTTTAATCTCCAGCTGTCTGGACATGGAAGGATGCCCTGCTGATTTAAGGGGACGACTAGTTTGCCTAGGGCTCCACAAAAGGGTTGAGGAGCCCAGAACAGCTTTCTATTCACAATTTGGTTTTAAACTGTTTTTATCTGTTTTAAGGACACTTCTGTTTGTATCATGTTTTAATCTTGTTTGCTTTTCCAAATGTTTTTAAATGGGTGAGCCTAAGAGATTTTCTGCTCCTCTCTTACTCTCTCTGTTGCTCTCCTCGCTATGCCTAACCTGGTTCGGATTCTAGGTTGGGAAGCTTTGTGCTTATTTTCTACTCTGGTATCCTATCTTTAAGTGTCTCCAGATTTCAAACTTTGTAGTATTGAGTACTGGAGTATTTGTTTGGTCACCCATATTTTATTTATGCATTTTCTTCACTGCCTCCTTTCTAGGTTGTGATGAGATCTGGAATTGCTTGTCAGCTCCCTTCCACCATCTTCTCAAACTCTCCCTTAAGCCCCAGCCTATTTTATCTGGAGACAGGTCTGAGTTATGGAGGTTGGCCTCAAATTTACAATCTTTCTGCCTCAGTCTCTGAATTGCTGGGATTACAGACATAGACTGCCACCTTTGCAGCTGCCAATTATTTCTTAGTTGCCTATAGAGTGGTAAAGGCTCATACTACAGTTATATACAGAGACCCTGGAAAGAGCCATTCTATGTTAATATAGGTAGAATGGACTATAATATACTGATGCTCATGAGACATGGGGACCCTGAAAACACAAATTTTCAGATGGATACATTTTTTTTTCAAACGATTGAAAATTACCATGAATCAGAAAAAAAATCTGGAATTTTTATTTGTGTTTCTAATTTTATTTAATATGAACATTTTGACATGTTGTCTAATTTTAAAATTATATCAACAAGCAAAAGAAATGAAAGAATACCTCCTGTCATATTTGCTTTTATTGTGCAAAATGGTGCAAACGCATTTATTTTCTTATGTGAAAATAACAATGACAACTTTGGTAATAAACATGAAATAGTTGTGAAAATGCTACAGATTCTGTAATTTGCATGTTTTAGGTTCACAGGTTATTCAAATAACCAGATGCTCAAGTCACACCCTTTATGTTCTCGTGTTACTCAAATCACCAGAATGATTCTGCAGTGTTTTTTTGTTTGTTTTTTTCCATTCAGGAGTTCAGAATTTAATCCCTTTGATCTTTCAACTTTTGGTATCTGTGAAATTTGAATCATAGTATTTACACAAACTCCTCTGGGAGTACAATTGACATATAATTAGTGAAAAGTAGTCATGGACTGTAGTAGACAGTGTCAGGCTATCATCATATCATAAGTATATTTTGTAAAATTCATGCTATAGTTTTTGTCATGGTTTGGATATGAGATGTCCTCTGAAAGCTTCTATGCTACTGTGGGAATATTCAAAGTGAAATGATTGGATTATTAGACCTGTGACCTAATCCGTCCATCCTAGTTTGAATGGAGTAACTACGTGTTAATTATGGGCAGGTGGGACACGGCTGGAGGAGATGGGGTGGTGGGGGCTGGAATGGTTCATCTTTCCCAAGGCCCCTTCCCCTTTCCTTTCTCTGCTCTCCTGTCACCATGAGTTAACCTGTGTTTCTCCACCGACTTTCCACCAGGAAGGCCATGAATCTGTGAGCCCCAAAATAAACTTTTTCTCCTCTAAGTTGTTCTTATCAGGTATTTTGGTCACAGTGACAAAAGCTGACTAACACAGTTCTTGACAATCTTCTAAATTCAGAGCAACTTTTACAAGAAATGATGTGATTTTAAAGTACATTAAAATATAATTTAATGGAAAATGACAAAGTAAGACATACCAGGGGATTCAGTCCCTCTAAATAATAGCCATAAAAACGGTTAAGCTAGAAAAATAACAATGATAATAAACTACTTTACAAATTGGAAACTAATCATTTACTTAAAACCACCAAGGCTAGTGGTAGTTGCTGACCTTTGGTAAGAGGTGGACTTGCATAACATCTGCTTTCTTCCATTCCTCACCACTACTGAGATTGTTGGGGCTGGAGAGTCTGCATAAGTCTAAGGCACATGATTGATGCTACTTAAGACAATAAAGGTTTTGCACTGCACTAGTTTGGGTTTGTGTTTATTCACTCATTCCTGTGGTCCCTGAGGAAATAACACTGATGCTCACCTTTGATTTGTCTCCCTAACGATGCAGCAATTTCCCCAGAAGCATCTTTTGGAAGCATACCTTTGTTCATTTTAAATCAAGACATTAAAAAAAAAAAATCTATTTTGTATCACAGGCTGACCATGGGAATAACAGAACAGAAACTTTAGTGACCACTCAACAGGGAACATGAACTTTGGAAAAATGGATTGCAAAAGTGACTTCAACACTAGATGAGTGCAGAACTCAATAAGTGAGAGAAGAAATATTTCAGGAGAAAAATCAGATTGTCACAACTGCATTTTAATACACAAAATTTTCCATTTCAACCAAATATTGCAATGCATGCAAAGAAACAAGAATGTGACTCATTTACACTTAAAAAATTAAACAAAACAAAACAAAACAAAAAAAACTACTAGCTTGGGGAACTCATACATAAGGACTACCAGTAAAGAACTTTAAACAGTCTTAAATATGCTTAGCTAGTTAAGGGAAACCATATGCAAACAATGAAAAGAAATCAGAAAAATCAATTAGAAAATGGGGAAAGTTGATAAAGAGAGAAATTGTCAAAAAGAATCAGATAGAAATTCTGGAGCTGCAAAGTATAATAGTTTAGATTTTAAAAGATATAGGATCAACAGCAAATTTGAGCAGTCATATGAAAAAAATAGCAAAGTTAAAGAGAAGGTAATTAAAATTATTCCAACTGCGAAACGAAAAATAAAAAAAAAAATGAATGAAAAAAAAAAGTGAAGAGAAACTGAAGAACAATACTAACCACCCAGCAAAGAACATGGGAATGCCAGGAGGAAAAGAAAGAGAAAGAAAAGTATTCCAAGGTGTAATGACAAAAATCTCCCCAACTTTTATTAGATTCATGAATTTAAATATCCAAGAAGTTTAATAAACTCCAAGAAGATAAAATTGAAGAGATCTGTATTGAGATACATTACAAGTCATTGAAAGAAAAAAAAGTAGCCCAAAATGAAATCTTGAAAGTAGCAACCGGGAAGGCATGCATTATCTAAAATGGATTTTTAATATGATTAACAGCTGTATCCTAATCAGAAACCATGAGATCAGTATGAATTGATATGATCTGTTTAAAATGATGGGGGAGAAAGAAAAAAATATCTGTCACCCAAGAATATTCTCAATGACAAAACTGTCCTTCAAAATGAGGAAAGAGGAATAAGGTATTTGGAACTGCGTAAAAACTCATGGAGTTTGATATTGGTAGGTCTGTCCTGCAAGAAATACTAAAAGGAAGCTAGGTGCAGTTGCTTGAATGTGGGAGGCTGAGGCAAGAGAATTGCAAGTTTGAGACCAGCCTCAGCAGGTCAGCAAGTCTCTGTCTCAGAATAAAACAAAGAAACAAACAAATAAAATGGACTGGGGATGTAGTTCAGTAGTAAAGCACCCAGGGTTCAGGTTCAATACCCATTACTGAAAAAAAAAAAAAAAAAGGAAATGCTAAAAGGAATCTTTTAGAGAGAAACAAAAGGACACCACACAGTAACTCAAGTGAAAAACACTAGTGAGAATAACTACATAGGTAAATATAAAGAGACTGTATCACTCTTCTTTTGGTTTGTAGTTCCTTTCTTTATTCCAAAATTATTTTAGACACAAATGCACAAATAGTAATGAATCTTTATCAATTGTTGTATTGTATAAAGATATAATCTTTGAGAATAGCAATTCAAAGAGGGAAAGAGGTTGAAGTATAGGAGAAAAGTATCTGTATGGTATTGAAAATAAGTTGATATTATTCAACCTAGATTGTTATAAGTTTAATACCTTCATTGTTTTTCTCCAGGAAATAGAAAAACAAATAACTAAAAGAATACAGGAAAAGAAAGTAAATAGTATGCTTCAAAAAAAATGTAAATATAAAAAAGGAATTGATATGGAGAATCAAAAAGCTACAACCTATAACATTTAGAAAATAAGCAGTTAAATGGCACAAAAAGGTTCACAACATTAATTACTTCATGTATAAGTGGATTAAAATAGCCAATTAAAACACAGAGATTGACACAATGCATTAAAAAACACAATCTCTATATGTCCTGATTATAAATACCTACTCTAGACAGAAGTACACAGAACTGTTGATTGTAAAGGGTGAACATATATATACCATGCAAATAGTAATTATAATACAGGTGAAGTGGCTTTATTACTCTCAAAGAGTATTTTGACAAATAATGAACAAGAGACATAGGATATAGGATATTTCTATATATCCACATAGAAATTTTCTATATAGATAGAAATTTTCTATATGGATAGAAAATTTACTCTGTAGAATATATAGCAATTATAAATATATACATACCCAACAAAAAGACCTCAAAATATATGAAGAAAAAATGGTAGAACTGAAATGAGAAACAGTTCTGTGAAAGTAGTTTGTGTTATTTGTCAGCTCTCCGTTGCTCAGACAAAATACCTCAGAAAAGTAAATTCAAAGAAGGAAAGGTTTATTTATCTCATTGTTTCATAAGTTGCAGTCCTTGGTTTGTTGGATCTATGGTTTGGGGGCCCTGTGGTAAAGGAGGACATCATGAAATGGAGAGTGGGAGGAAAGTTGCTAACTTCATGGTGGATGAGAAATGAAGAGAGAGAAATTGGAAGGGGCTGGATCCCAAAATTCCTTTCAAGGGCACATTCCCAGTGATCTAACTTAATTCAGGTAGGCCCCACCTCCTAAAGTTTCCACCACCTTGCAGGAGTGCCACAGACTAAAGAACAGATGAGCCTTTAGGGGTCAATTAAGATGTGGACCATAACAGCTGAGGCCAGGAATACTTCATTTTCAATATAGGCTATAACACCAGACAGAAGACTTGAATAATATACAAACTGTTTATACCTAAGTGACAAATATTAAGAACATTTTGTTCAACAGTAGCAGAGTACATATTATTCTAAGGTGTGCATAGAACATTCTCTAGGGTGGGCCATATCTTAAGTCACAAAATAAGTCTTAACAAATTTGAATAGATGATTTTATGCAAGGTATCTTTTCTGACCATAAAGGAAAGACTAAAAATCAGAACAGAAAGAAAACCAGAAAACCTTCAAATATGTCTAAACAATACAATTTTAACAACAAACATGTTACAGAAGGAATCATGCAGAAAATGTAAAATACCTTGAGGCAAATGAAAATTAAAACATAATCTACAATTATGGTGTGCAGTGAAAATAGTGATCAGAATGGAATTTATATCTAACTATAACTGCATTAAAGAACACTGATCTAAGGTCAAGAACATACCTGTATAATTTAACTATTTAGAAAAATAATAGCACACAATACTCAAAGTAAAAGACAGAAAATTAATAAAGAAAATGACATACTAATTAAATACTGGAGTGTAAATATGAAAAATAAAGATAGACAAATGGCAGAGAAAATCAAAGAAATCGAAAGTCAACTGTTAAAAGATTGACTAATAAAATGGCAAAAAGACTCAAGTGAAGTCAGACACGAGAAGGGGAATATTTTATTGACATTTCAGAAAGGAAGGATCATAAAAGAATGCTATGTATGTACAACTGTATGCAAATAAATTGTAGACCCCAGATGAACTGGTTAAATTCTGAGGAACACACAGACTCTAAAATGTTACAAGAAGCAGAAAATCTGATCAGAATTCTAAAACATCAGTAAATGGAATCAGTTAAAACAAGTCACCTCCCAAAAAAGTCCAGGATCACTGGTGACATTTTTGCTAGATTTATACCAATCTTCTTTGTCGGGGTCTTAAGGCCCCCTGCTCTTCTCAACCAGCGGCAAGGGAAGGGGGGGGCACTCCCCAACAAGGCCAGACAAGGAAAGGTAGGGCCGACTGACTGCCAGCACCCAGCCCTCCGGGCGGAGGACAATCAGACTGGCAGGGAGACCAGTCACAGCAGGAACTCGTTTATTGAGGAAATCACACAACTTTTACGTAGGGTGAAGGCTGGGTGGGAACCAATCAGCTTAAAGGTCAGCAAGGCACAGGGGGTTCACGCAGGTGAGAGTTCCATAGGACTATATGGCAAGTACGAGCTGATCATGTTCACTGAACTGTTGTTAACCAATCCCTGACAGTGGTTCGATTTATCGTCATTAACTTTTGAAACTGCCTTTGAGGTCTTGATCTTGCTCACTCGCCAGGGAGTAAGGAGTCAGCCTGAGTTAGTTAACGTGTCATTAGTCCCAACACTTCTTAAACACTTGTAAAAAGTATTTGAGAGGATAAACACTTCCTAACTCACTGTATGATGTCAAAATTCTCTTGAAATCGGAGCCAGGTTGAAGATATTGCAATACAGAAAACTACACCAGTATTTATCAATATAGATGTAAAAACTGTCAACAAAATACTAGTAGATTAAATTTGGACACCCACTGCATGAACTATAATCCAGGATCATGTGAAATTAATGCCACGAAGTCAGGAATAATGCAGCATATTATAAACTGTATTAACATAGTGATGGAAAAAACCCATGACCATCTTAATGGATGTGGGAAAAATCATTTGAATACATACACCATGCTTTCATGAGAAAAGCACTTATAACACTAGAATCAGAGGGACACATTCTCAACATAATAAAGACCATATATGGAAAAACTCAAAGTTATCCTCAGTCTCAATATTGCATGCCTGCAAACTTTTCCATTATAATAAAGAAGAAGACAAGAATATTGTGCTTACCTTTAGTATTTAGCATAGTGTTGAATGCTCTTGCCAGAGTGACAAGTCAAGAGGTATAAACAAATCTCATTCCAATTGAAAAGAAATAAAATTTCCTTTATTCATGATGATGTGATTATATTTTTAGGTAGAAAATCCTGGAGAAATCCAAAGTATTGTTAGAGCTATTAAATTCAGAAAATATGAAAGATGAAAAATCAGCTTGAATCATCAGCTATATTTCTACATACTAGCCATGTACTGTATGAAAAGACTATTAGAAAACAATTCCATTATCAATAATATTTAAAAACACAACTGAATTTAATGAAGGAGGCACAAGTCTTGTTCATTGAAAACAAAAACACATGGTTGAAAGAAATAAATGAAGATCTAAGTACATGAAAGACAGCTAGTACTCATGGATACAAACACTTAATAGTATTAATGTGGTAGTACTATTCAAGTACAGATTCCATGGCTATCTGAAATTTTAATTACTATCATAATCCCAGTGGTACCATTAACAGAAATGAAAAAAAAGCATGCTAAATTTTACATGAAATTTTAAACCTGAATAATAAAAAATGTCTTGCAAAAGAAATACAAACTTAACGAACACGTCACAATTTAAAATTTACTGCAAAGCTAAAGTAGTCAAAATAAAATCCTACTGCCCTAAGGACCAATCAACAAAAGATCAGTGGAATGGACTTAAACGCCCAGAAATAAGCCCTCACATACAGGGTCCATTGACATTCAAAAAAAGTGACAAGACCTGCTGGTGGGAGCATTTGCTAGGAAAGCTAGAAATGTGTATGCAAAGAATGAAGTTGGCCCTTGACTTCACCCCACATTAAAAAAATTAATCAAAATGAATTTTTAAAAATTTTGATAGCTCAATTTTTTCAATAACTAAATTTAATTACCAATTCTATTAAACTCAAAGAAAACAGAAATAAATCTTCATGGTTTTAAACTTAGCAATGACTTCTTAAATATGAAACAAAAAAGCTGAGGCAAGCAGAAAAAGTGAATAAATTTGACTTTATTTAAATTAACATTTGCATATTAAAATATACCATCAGGAGAGTGGAAAGACAGAATAGGAAAATTATGTGATATCATATGTAGGGGTTTGGCATCTAGAATATATAAAGAACTGCTACTCAATAACAAAAAAAAACCCCACATTTAAAAAAAGGAGAGACATCTCAAATACACATTTTTCTAAATATATGCAAATGGCCAGTAAATTGCTCAGCTTCATTAAACATTAGATATATGCAAATAATACCCCAACAAGTTGTCACTTTGCACATACTAGGATGACTGTCATTAAAAATAAATGGAAAATAGGAAGTAATGATCAGGAGTAGAGAAATTAGAACCCTAGTAATTCCTGCAGAGAAGTTTGGATGACACAATTACTATGGAAAAGAGTGTCAGCTCCTCAGATGGACATAGGATTGCAAAACGACTCAAAAATTTTACTCCTAGGCATATAACAAACATTGAAGATAGGGCCTCAAACAGATACTTACATACAAATGATGATGGCAGCATTATTTGTAATAGCCAAAATATGAGCCATAAAAATGAAACAAATTCTCACACATGCTACCACATTGAGAGATCTTAAAAAATAGTACGATAAGTGAAATAAGCCCAACCCCAAAAGAGAGATAGTATATCATCCCAGTTATGAAAAATTTAAAATAGAAAAACTCAGAGGTAGAAAGTAGATGAGATATTACCTGTGGAGGAAAAAAAGAGTTCTTGCTTCCTGGGTACAGAGTTTCTGTTTGGAGTAGGGAACATGTTTTGGAAAGCGGTAATGGTGTTGATTGTACAGTATGGTAAATGCAATGCCTGTCACTCTGTTTTACAAATAAAATGGTTAATATTGCAAAAGTGATCTATTTCAGAGCAAAACATATAAAATACATAACTATACTTTCTTTTTTTTAAAATTTGGTACCAGAATTGAACCCCAGGGGGCTTAACCATTGAACCATATCTCCAACAGTTGAAAAAAATTTTTTTTTCCTTTATTTATTTATTTATGTGGTGCTACAGATCAAATCCAGTGCCTCATACATGGTAGGTAAGTGTTATGCCAATGAGCTACAGCCCCAGTCCCCTTTTATTAATACTTTATTTAAAGAGAGGGTCTCGCTAATTTGCTTCAGGCCTCACTGAATTGCTGAGGCTGGCTTTGAACTTGTGATTCTTCTGCCTTAGTCTTCCAAGCCCTTGGGATTACAGGTATGTGCCATCAGCACTGAGCATATCTATATTTTCTTTATTTAAGTGTAATAAGTTAGTTTTCTCAAGTTTTTTAAATGTAGGCATGGTAATTGTTTTTATCTCTTTGCTTTGTATTCCAGTGGTATAAAAATCATTGATATGTTTAACAATTCATTTATAAACCTATCTTAAGATTACTTTAACTTTTTATAATTACCTTTGCTTCTAAGGTCTTGATTAAGTTTTAACACACCAATGTGTGGTAGAATATGAAGGGCTGTTTTAGAAACACTTTTAAAGATACAACTTCACTGCTGCCCTTGAAGTAGAAAATGTGATGCATTGAGTTCTATAATAACCAAGATAAGTTTTCAATTTCAAAACCAATAGTATCTCAAGGGTCACTTTTTCCATTCAGTTTCATACCCTCATATTGTTGATTTGAAAAGGGAGTTTCCATTGATTTCAAAAGGGCTCTTTATAGAGATAGACCTTAAAAGGGCCTGGAGCTCCAAATGAAACTAGAATAGAAAGTTGGGACAATCTGAAGTCTGGTGGACTCACTCAATTGGAATATGGTTACGACAATACATAAAATCCAGTTTATATTTCTCAAATAAAAATTGTACCAATGATTTCCTGCAAAATAGTAAAACTGTTTAAAATATATTTTCTTAAGAGAAAGCTGGTTACACCTAGCAGTCATTATATTATTCAACTACTTTGACCAAAATCTCTTAATTAAAATTTATTTCAGTATATGTACTTGGTTTGTACAGTATGCCTTTACTTCATTCACTAAGACACCTAATGAAGTAAATACTGTATGAACAGCATATTTGCATATTATTTTTATCTATGTTAAAATACTATTAATAAAAGTTACTATAATTCACTTTACACTTTCTATTCACCTTAAGCTTTTAATAGTAGTTACTTTGATTTAAATTTCATTATCATTTCTCATTATTTTTGTCAGATAGTTGCTTAAAAGAATAAAGATTTAAATGTATATGTGGTTCATTCTGTACTTACAACAGAAGTCTTAGATATGCAAATATATTATTGAAATACAATGAGACGTGCATTAAAAAGATATTACAGAAATACATAAGATGTAATTTTAATTTGGCACTACTTGGATTAATAAAACTTGGTGAAATATATGTAAAATATAGCACTAAAATATTGGTTGTGTGTTTTCTTACTCTGTTTTGAGAGTTCTATATACATTCTGGATAGAAATTATGACAAGAAATACAACTTGGAAATATTTTTCCCAGGTCATGTTTTTTATGTTTTTTTTCATTCTCTTAGAGTGTTTTTTCAAGGAGTAGAAGCTTTTAAGAGTGGTGAAATTCATTTTATTGATTTGTCCTTTTTTATGTTTGGTGTTAAATCAGAAATCTTTACCTAACCTATGATCACAAAGATTTTCTCTTTGTTTTTTTATAAAACTTTTACATTTTTGATATTACATTTATGAATTATTAATTTTTATTTACTTTTATATGTTATGAGGCTTAGAAAATATTTTCTTTTGTGTATAAATATACAATTATTACATCAACATTGATTGAAAAGATTGTCCTCTTCCCCCAATATTGTTAAATATTACTTGAAAAGCAATTGACCATTTATTTATGGTCTGTTTTTGAAATCTGTACTCTGTTCCATTAAACTAATTGTCTATCATCATGCCAGTAACATATCATTTTGATAACTGTAACCTTCAAATAAATTTTGAAATGAACTACTTTTAGTCTTCTTTCTTATTTTTATG
This sequence comes from Sciurus carolinensis, assembly GCF_902686445.1. Taxonomy (NCBI): domain Eukaryota; kingdom Metazoa; phylum Chordata; class Mammalia; order Rodentia; family Sciuridae; genus Sciurus; species Sciurus carolinensis. The sequence goes on along the minus strand of NC_062213.1, from coordinate 53,533,101 downwards.
TTGTTTTATATAGATTGTGCCCGATGTGTTTGCATTTGAGTTTGGTTCTGGGTTGGAAATTTCTACCATGATACCACTTGTGATTTTATTAACCGTGTGATATTTTTAACCCATATGCCTATTTGGGGAACATTGACATTCTAACAGTGTTGACCATTTCAACCTATGAAAGCAGTAGACATTCTAATTTATTTAGAACTTTAATTAGCTCTTTAGTTATTCTCAACAATGTTTTGAAAAATTGTTTGTACAAATCTTCAACATATTTGTTAAAGAGACCCATCTCATAATTTGATGCTCTTATAAATGGCGTGTTGTTTTTACTATGCATTTCTTAGTGTTCAGTGATATTATTTTAAAAATAATATTTGAGATCAATAATACTGACAAAACACTAACCATAATAATAAAAATAAATGAAAGAATATTCAAATGACCATGATAAAAGAAATGATAGAAGGCATTTCTACTGAATCTATAGTTATCATTTAGATAACACAGTGATATTATAAGTAAATGTAAGCCAATCAACTGGGAAACTTAGATAAAATAGACAAATTCCTTGAAGGACATAAATAATTAAAACTCAACCATAAAATTTATATGACTGTTTATATCTTAAATTTAATTTGATCATTAAGCTTTTTTGAATTTAAATATATCATTTTTCCAGTTGCTACCTCATGTATTCTTTTTATGTTTCCTGTTTTGGTCTTCCTTTATATCACTCCACTTTATATCATTTGTTGGCTCTTAAGCAAAAAATGATTTGTGGTTGTTATGTTTGAAGGTTCACTCTTGCTATTCAGGGAAGATGGTTATGGGGGAAAAGTTGAAGAAATTGATCAGTTAATCTTGTGAGCAGGTTTAGGTGGTCCAGGTGACCTATTTTGTTTTGTTTTTGTTTTGGGATTCTTTTTCAGGAACAGAAGAATTGTATTCTGTCCATTGAGATATGAGATAATGGCCATGTAGTCAAAAGATAATATCAATTGATAATCCTATCTAATAATGGAGGTCAATAAGCCAGTCAGTACTGGAGTCTTAAATTTTGTAGTCAATGCAGTAAGGATAGAAATGAGTCCATTTTAAAACCTCAGCCTGATTAGATAATCTAGGTATGAATAAACAAACAAGAGAGGGCCTCTGGCCTAATCCAAGGAATTATAGAATTTATGTTGAAATAAAGAGATTAAGGAGGAATAACTAGTGAGTAAAAGAACAAGCAGGTATATGGTGTCATCAAGGTCAAGGAGAAACTATTTTTAAAAGGGGGAGGATATGTTCAAAGGTGAAAATTTCTGTCTACAGGTCAAGTAAGGTGAAGACAGAAAAGGTTATGGGAAATGGACATGAAAACATTGGAGACCTTGATAAAATTATGTGATTTGATCAAAATCAATTTGTGATGGAATGAGTAAATTGAAAATTGAAGTCTTATAAGAATTTTTCTGTGAAGAGTTTAAGGGAAATAGAATGTTGGTTGGAGAAGAAGGTAGAATTGATTAAAGTTTTATTCTCAGTGCTTGCTTGGTTTACACAGGGATTCATTCCATCACACTTTCTCCTCTCTACCCCCTAGTGGATACCAAAACCTGAGGATGCTCAAGTCCCTTATAAAAAGTGGCATAGTATCATAAAGTCTACCTACCTCATTCCTAATGATTACTTGTAATATCTAATACAATTTCTATACATAATATTATTTGTGTGGATTTGGCATAGTACTCATTGTGAGTCAAATTCAAGTTTAATTTTTCTCACCTTTCTGGAGATTATTTCCTGTGAATATTTTCAATCCACAGATGCAGAACAAAACCTACAAACTTGGAGGGCCAAGTGTATTTGTTTTTAATGAGTGAAGAATAAAGCATGGTTGCATTCATAGTAGAGAGGAATAAATTAATAATAATGAGAAAAGAATGCTAACAGAAGCAGATACTTGAGAAGCTACAAGAGAATGAAATTCAGGGCCCTAGTAGAAGAGCTGATTTTAATAGGAAGTGATCCACCTTGATTTCCCTCTTTGGAGAAAATGCAGAAAGAATGGTGTTGGGTTAGACAGAGAGGGGATGTATTGGGAAGAAAATGGAGGAGTTACTGATTGTTTTGACTCATACAACAAAGTTTGAGCCAAAGTTGTAGATTCTTGCAAGTGAAGAGTCCCCAAATATAGATCTGGACATTTGAAGTACTAGGAAAAGGTATGAACAAGATTCTGTATAGATGTAGAGAAAAATCATATTAGGAAAGTGTGGGAAAACTTCCAAGCAGTGTTGAGGGTTGAATGAAAAAAAAAAAAAAAGACAAGTCAGGAAATATGTTTGATTTTTCTAGACAACATTTAATTGTCTGTTTAATTAGGTACAGGCAACAAATAGTAAACAACTTAAATGGAAACAGATTGGTTATATTGTTATTATTAGATACCCTTAAAAGAACAAGGCTTTAAGGGAAATTGTGATAGGGTAGTTATCCTAATGGACCAAAGTATTTGCAGTCCCTATTTTGCACAGAAAGAATTACACCAAGGGACATACTACCTGTCTAGTGATGCTCTTTGACTTATGTTTTGATGATGGGTATTTATATGTACATAGTGATTGGGGAGCCACTACTTGACATCTGAGTTTAACAATCAAGTCTAGTGGAAAATGTACTATATCAGGAACCATAATATTAATAGAAGCAAATACAATAAAATAATACATAATATTTATTAAACATTTATCTATGCAAAGAATTACATTAAGTTTTTAATTTGTAAATGAGTTAATCTTACCAAATATTTATTAATGAGATACATTAATAATAATGTATCTTACAAAACATTATTATTATCATTCTTGGTTTTCTATTTTCTTGCTGTTTTTCTTTTTCTTTCCTTTTTAGTGGGAAAATCAAGGCTAGGGGAGATTAAATGATTTGATAAAGGTTAAAAAATCCAAATAATATGGATTAAGATTAGAAAAGGCTGTTGTGTCTATGATCCACTAGTAGTTTATTGGGCTGCCAGAGAAGTAAATTAAAACCTGAGTTCTCTGTTTAACTGGTTTTGTGATTGAGAAAATCACTTATTCCCACAAATTTCCCTTTCTTCATCTGTTATAATTAATGTTGGCATATCACTTTGTCTCTAGTTTTTTCTTTAATTTCACAGTAAGTGTTCCTAAAATTTTTGCAATTAAGATTGTGGGAAAAAATCCATGAACTACGTTGAAGTGTATAGATGGCATGTTAGTTAATGTTCTGAGATTGCACATGAATGTTCAACATTAGATTTTATTTTCCACTATAATTCTTGATAGTACAAATTTGGTAACTGTCTTAAGCTGTTTTGTTAAAAATGTAGTTTTCTAATTTTCACAATGTGCTATATGTAGTTCTTTGACATAAGAGTAATTTGTAATCATTACAAATAATGAACTATTTAAGCTACAGTGGCTAAACTTGCACTCAAATTTTTAGTAATTCCAATACATACAATTCCTCTAATATTAGTCAAAATAATGTTTTCAAAATACAAGAGGTTTGTGCCAAAAGGTCTTGTATTAAATATACAAGATGATATCTAATTTGTTGCATGAAATATCAAAATACTAGATTCTAGACTGAGAATTCTATTACAAATGACAAACAATTATTGAGGCAGGGGAGTTATTTATTCTTGAGAAAGTATCACATATAAAACAAATCACATACATTCCCAGTTTTCTTATAACATTTTAGTTGTGAATTTTAGGAACAGTTCTAATATACATAAATAATGTACAATATATTAATAAAAATATAATAAACATATTTTATATTAAATAGTTTTATATAGAAGCAAATAGTCTAAGATTGTTATTGTATACTAATATGGCAAATTTGTGTGTATATATATGTATATACATATATACATACACACACTACATGTATATTTTTTTCTATTCTGTTTAGATTTTACTAAACATTCTCAGCTCATATTGCCTTTTGACTTTGTAAAGTAATAATAGAATGTACATAAACTTAAATTATTGTATTTATTCCCAGTGTGGTTACCCAGAAATTGCCATAAAACCATGTGTCAAGGAATAAATGTCTTTCCTCTCAATTGCAATAGTTCCTGATTTGAGGTTATAAATTACTAGCTTGGTATATCTAGTAGCTTATAAAATGGAGTCATGAAGACCAGAGTCTCTACAAATTATGTGGTACTAGTGTCCTTCAAACGATAATGTGCTTGGAAGGATAAATATGTTTACCTTGGTTGGAAATTTCCAATAAATATTGTTTATAGTATATCAGGGCTACATATCCATGTAAAATGCTGTGTCAAGTGGAACATAGGTGAGTGAAGCAGAGCTAGGGTTCTATAAAGTCCTCCATTTCTACTTACATCCTTTAATTAAATGTGCTTGCATACAAATCATATGAAGTATTCAGATGGAAAAATGATAGGTATGGACTAGACAAATATTTGGAAAGGCATGATTATTCCAAATTGATTTGAGTAAATGTTAAGACATTACATTCTTGACCATCTTATTAACATCTGAATACTCCTCAGAATTATTTTCTCAGTTACATAATATATATACTGCCATGAAAGTGCCCAACAAAACCTAGTGTGCTCATTTAAATACAAAAATATAAACTATTAATGAACACACAGTTGTATGTAATATTTTATGATAAAAAGACTGTGAATGATCCCAGAATCATAATGGTGTCTCATTTAATGATATGTTATACTAGAAAACAGAACTTTGAGAAAAATATGATTTATAATTTTCTGACTATTCTAATTAAGAGGAAAATTTTTCAAAATGATTTATGAGTATGATTCATGATAGACAAAGTCTATACATTTATGTACTTCTAAATTTCAAAAAGGTAACTTGTGTTAAATAGCAATGGAAAATTCTACCAGAAGGAAAAGATCAAATGTTTGATCTTTTTTTCTTCTTTCTTAAACCTCTATAACTGATATTATAATTTCACTAATTTAAGTAAAGTTAAAACAGTATTTGTAAATTATAATTCTATCAATAGTGATTGCAGCAGTATAAATATAACATTGGGAATATAATTTTGAAAATTATAGAAAAGATATCTTGAGAAATTGTTTTGTTCCAACTTTTGAAAATTATTTATCATTAAAACACTCCTAATTTACCTGTACCTATTTTTTTTAGAATTGTTCCCAAGATATTCTAAAATTTACTGAATGTAATACTCCTCACATTTCCTATACCATATCTGTAATATTATAATCATTTTTAAACAACCATATAAAGAATTTTAAAAGGAAATATATCTAATGTATTTCACTAATGAATATAAAAGAAACTTTGGTACTAAAAATTGTACTGTTTATATACAAACTAAGTTGTGGCATAAAGTCTCCCTGTAGTCCATCAGTACATTCTTTAAAAAATTTTAATGGAAAATTACGAAGTATGAAAAGTTCAATTTAGTCACAGACACCCGTGAGCTATTTATTTAGTTTTACATTTCTTCAAATGTAAAAAGCAAAACAAACAAAATGAAATCAGAACTGTGATCAGTTTGAGAAAATATGGTTACTAAAGACATGTTTTAATTTCTAGGAGACAACATATTTAGCAAAGAATGCATATTTCAAAAAATGCCCATCTCTGATATACAGTAAAACAAAAGTAAGGAATAAACAATATTGATTAGACCTCATTGCAGCTTAGGAAAAAAAAAAAATCCACATCAAAACCTAGGAAATATTGACCAATTATATTACAATCTTTATAAATCTAAGCAAGTATGCTGTGATTGAACATACCATGTTCTTACACTGGGACTAGGGGAAAATGCTGCCAGGTGATCTCAGATTGGAGAAGGCCACTGAGAGTCACTGTACCACTGAAGCTGAAGAATAAGGCAGCTGTGGAAATAATGAGCCACAGCAAGGGAAGTGGAGCAAAGGAAAACGGTCTAGCCACAGTGAACTCTAGTTTTTTCTTCCTTGCTTTCCTTCATCGGAAAGTCGATAATTTAATAAATTTAATAATTTATATAATAAATTTAATAAATTTACTTGATAACTACATCCACCCTCCCTTAATAACTCAAATTCTTCCTGTACTTGCACAGGGCAATCTCCAATCATAATGAAATTCTTCCAGATTCAGAAGCTTCAGACATTATACAGAAGACACTAGCAGAGGAAAACTGCTGGATAATGTCTTCACTGATTCCATTTCCTCTTCTAGTTCCTTTTTTTTTACCTCCTGCAGAGAACCGAATATGTAAAGCATTATTCATTCCTGTAACTAATGCAAATTAAGCTCACACAAGGTGACTAGGATAGGTAGTGTAGGAGATCATGAGACTATTTCCACATGATTTCTTTGAAAGTGAGCTGCACTGGGTGGGGGGCAGGAAAAATATCATTACATTTTAATTTTAAAAATCTATAGCAAAAAAAGCAAGGCAATTAAAACAGCAGACTAATATCAGAAAAAGAAAATATAATGAAGGCTTAGTATTAGGGTGGGGAAAAAAGGAAATTTATCAACAACCCATACACATTTCTTGGAAGTTAGGAAAATTGAGGATTATTTTTGGGGGACTGGGGTACTGAGAATTGAACACTGGGGCACTCAGCCACTGAGCCACATTCTGGGCTGCATTTTGTATTTTATTTAGAGACAGTGTCTCACTGAGTTGATTAGTGCCTCGCTTTTGCTGAAGCTGGCTTTGAACTCTCTATCCTCCTGCCTCAGCCTCCAGAGTCACAGGGATTACAGGTGTGTGCCACTGTGCCCAGCAAATTGAGGACTTTAAAAAATTAAAAAAAAAATTTTTTTATTTTATTAAAATATTATTTTTACAGACACATTTCGATTTATTAAAAAATTGAGGATATTTTAAAGTGACACTAAAATAAAATAAATAAGCTTACAGAATTAAGAAAATAAAATTAGAACAATGAAGTTAAAGACAAAATAATAAGATTTGGTAGCAGAATTTATGATACTACAATGTAAGCAGTAACTTGGAATAAAGAAAAGATTCTAAAAGCTTCCAGAGAAATAGAGAAAAATATTTCCCTAAAAAAATTAAAAGCAGAATACAATATCTGAATTCCAATATCTGTACTATTAACAAACAAAGGAAAAGACCCTCAAATTATGGGGGGGAATTATCAAATATTCATTCTTTTTTTAAATATGTTTTTTAGCTGTTGGTGGGCACAATATCTTTATTTTTATGTGGTGCAGAGAATTGAACCCAGTGCCCTGCACATCTGAGGCAAGTGCTCTACCACTGAGCCACAGCCCCAGCCCCCAAATATTAGCCCCAGCCCCCAAATATTCATTCTTATCTTTAAAATTTGTCTCTCATATGACAAATTTCTTTGACAGAGTTCTTAACTTTCCAGTTTTACTTGTTGTTACATAGAAAGTCCAATATAATCTAAAATCAAGATCTCAGTTTCTCATTGCTATGGTTTGCATCTGAAATGTCCCCAAAAGCTCACGGTCCCCAATATGGCAATGGTTAGGTGTCTTGCTTTTAGGAGGTGATTGGATTGTGAGGACTGTAACCAAATCAGAGGATTAATCCATTTATTAATAATTTATTAATAATTATTAATTTATTAATAATTTGATGAAGTACTGGGTGGTAACTCCAGGAAGATGGGCAGCTAGAGGAAGTAAATCACTAGGATATGACCTTGGGGGCTGCATTTGTCCCTGGTTCCTTCTTCCACCAACCCCTTCTATTTCCCAGCTGCAATGAGCTGAGCAGCTTTATTCTGCCATGAGAGTTCTGCTGTGAAGATGGTTGACCATGAACTCAATCTTTTGAAACCATGAGCCAAAATAAATCTTTCTTTCTCTCAGTTGTTCTTGTCAGATATTTTGGTCACAATGATGAAAAGCTGACAATCAACTTAGCGTGCTCCTCAGTTTGTTAAGTTCCTACCTAGTCCTCAACTACCTCCCAGCCCAGGCCTGATGTAGGCTCTGAAATTTGCAGGAAGAAATGTGTCCACTGATGCTTTCTGTTCTCTTCTTCATTCTACCTCCTCACCTACTTACTAGGTACTATTGCAGTCCTGTAGGATCAGGCTTAGAGGGGACAGGCAATAGGTAGAATAGGATAAACTGTTATGTGACTGGTGCTGTAATAATTGTGCATCAAGATCCTGGCAATACAACCTCTAGCTACCTTCTTAAATCTCCCCCAAGCATTCCTTGGACACCACAAACAGTCTTCCTAATGGGAAAGGAAATCTGACATTTATTCCCTTTGGCAGGCAGAAGTCCTTTAAATTTCTTAAAATGCCTGGTGAATGGCACCTGGTTTGGGTGTCCACATTGCCGTTCGGGAAAAGTTTATATCTTTGCCTAACCAGAAACTTGACAGTGCAAGCTGCACCTTCTTCAGAACCTGGTTTCTTTGATTTAGACACAGTGGGTCTTCCTAACTACCTCTTATTTTTCACTGTAATATCAGGCAAGAAAACTAGCAGTCTGTGTGGCAAGGCCGGGGCATAGGAAGCCAGAAGTGTGCTCAGCTTCACTTAGATGAAGGTTAGGAGAGGGATAGGTGTGGGAGTCTCCAGCTCACAATCTTCAAAGAAACTTTCACTCATTCATCATCTCTATTTAATGCTAGTATATTTATATTTAAGATAAAACTTAGAGTTGGGCTGAAGGGGTTTCCAACTCTCTTTTGAGCTACTCTTTAGAATTTTGTAGCAAAGATAATATAATATTCTTTCAAACTTTTTAATTTCAATTTTGAATCCTATTCAGGTAGAAAAAGTCAATATTTTCGTATTTTAGTAACCATTTAGCATTGATTAATTTACTAATGGACATTTTATTTTCCTTTGACTTAATTACAAATTGGCTCAACATTATTAAAGTCTAGTTTGGCTTAATTATAAGTAGATTTAGTTTTATTAAGAATAGTTTGGTAATGTGTATGAAAATGTTACATGATAATTTTCTCTGTATATGTGTGTATTTGGAAATATTCATTATATTTAGGAAAGAAAGAGAAACACGTTAAAATTTAAATTGAATAAAGGGATGGTTGAATACAGTATGAAATGTAACACAGTGGAACACAATTCAACTATTCAAAATAATTATATTTACTTGCTTATTTGAATATTTATGTATATTTAAATATCTGGATCTTCATCCAAAATAAATAATGATGACATTTTTATGTTCTCAGATTGTTTCCTTTGTACTTTGTTTCCATTTCTTATAGTATATATGTAAATAAATGCTTTTAAAAATAAATGACTCATTGATATTTTATTTAAAAATTAAAGAAATATACCTAAAAATAATTTGACTTATCCAGATCTTAATAATTATAACACTGTGCCATTAGTTATAATGATACTATGAATCATGCTATTAATAGTAACCCAATGGTATTGGAGTACTTTATATGTCAAGTCTAACAGTTAAGTAATGTGAAAACTTCAAATAAAATTATCTATTCTTAGATTATCAAGTGACGCTATTAGACTGCCCTGTATGTTCTGCTTCCTTTTTTTTGTGTGAGTCAAACTAAAATTCATTGCAATCATGATATCCTCCTAAGGTTCTCAAGCCAAGCAGGAACTCTGTAAATGGCCATCACATTGCTCCATTGCACAATTCCAGGCAATATTATTCACATGGATTATAATCAAAACAGGGTTCCAAGATTTCTGCAGCATGGCAGTCTTACTGAAAAGTAATAAGTCTGAAAATTGATCTAACACATGCTGGAAATCTGTAAGAATTCTAACTGAAGACGTAAAAGCCACTGCTTGATAAAAACAGGACACCTACTTGCAACTCCAAGAGAGAATGCAGCAGAATCATCATTAAGAAATCCCCAAATTCAAAGGGCAAGTTTGCCCCTTTGAAGGGAAATGGGAGCAACTCTTATATGACTCCTGTCAGGTTACTTTTCCATTCTGGTCTCTGAATTTTGGGTGAGTCAAAAATAAATACGTAGATTAATTACTAAAGTAGTTCCAAGAAGAGAGTAGTTCTACCATACCTGGTTCATAGGAACCAGAGATTAAGGATCCCAAGCCTGCTCTTCAGGTTATTGTTTCCTTCTTCATGGAATATGCAGGGGATTTTCACCCTATAAAAATTCCAAAAATGAGAAAAATGATCTCAAATTCCTTTATGATAAGACTAGACTTTAAATCATAAGACATAATAAAACATTATAGAGGTGCTGCATGTGGGTTAGTGCCACATCCTGAGGCTGTGGTGGGTGCTGCTTTTCTCTGCCAGGTCCTTGTGCCCTGCTGCCTCCTGCTCTGTGGACTTGGAGGCAATGAGCTCTGCTCTGCCGTGTTGCCTGCCAGACTTTGCCAAGCTACTTTTCCAGGATGCAGACTGTGAGGGGGCAGGTGGTGTTGAGATTGCCTTTTGATGAAGGCATAAGCAAAAGAGAGTTATCAATGCCATGGTGCTGATTTAGCAGCATCTAAGAGTATTATACTCATTTTCAAGTCTGTGCTTTAAATAACCCCATTTGTTCACATAGGGAGAGTAATAATTAAAAGCAGAGCCCACTGCCTTGTCCAGATTTTGGCTTTACCATTATCAATGTACATAACTGGGTATATTATCCAATGTCTCTCATGAGTGAGTTATTCAACCTTTCTCATCTGTAATGAAGAAGACACAAAATAACAATTATCAATAAGAAGACCAATGATAACAATAACCAGCATTTATTGAACATTTATTCAGCACAGTTCTATACTAAGCACTTTTTATTTATCTCATAAATAGCTGTCTTGAGTAGGTGTTGTATTCCTCCTATTTTTCAGGTGGATATACTTACATCATTATTTATTACTCTTCCAAACCTCAAGATAAATAAATATGGAGTCAGAATTCATTTTTAATCATCAACAAACATAGAGCGACTCTGTTTTTTTAAATTTTTAATGTCTGAGCATTGGGCAACACAACATAGAACAGCCTTGGTTAGAACACAAAATTCTATAGGCTTAGATAGAAATAAAATCCAAATATTTTAAACACTTCTACCTGAAAATTGGCATTTGACATTTTAGTTGTAGATAAGTAGATACATGAGTATTAACAGTACCCATAAATTTGTAATGGATAAAAACTATAGATTGTCAATTTATACCTAGCATTACCTCAAAATTATATTAGTTGCTAAATCTACATTTCAGCACTGTTACTTGAGGTATTAGTAAAGAAAGTCATATATTTAATATTACACATTTTATTTGGTATATATATTTAAATAACATTTTTTAATATAATTATTGTTTTCCTTGTAACTTTGTGTATTTTAAAACATTGTCTTGATAAGGAATACCTATTTCTCATGAAATTAGTCCAAGGCACTAAAAAGTATAGGATCTTTGCTATAGCAACAATTTTCTATTTTGCATCATATAGAAATGCCAGAAGGTTCAGAAATTTCATGTGTTGGCATCACTGTGTCTTCTGCTTTTTTCGCAATTGTTTCAGCATGTTCCTTAGCACATTCAACAGTTTATACTTAAACGTAGAGACTCATCCATATACATATCTTAGAAAACACATATGCTCTCACGACCACGTATGCATCTACACATTTCCTTCTTCTTGTCAGTGAATACGTAGTATGTTTAGCTGAAGAAATCTCTGAGGGTGATAAATGTGATTTTAAATATCTTAATTGCTTTCCTACTATTAAGATGAGAAAATTTTTTCATTGTTAAAAAAATCTGATACGATGCGTTAGATTTGGTTGTCAACTGAACCATGTCCCCCAACAATGTATATATTGATATGCTAATACCCAGTAACACATAATGTGAATGTAGTTGGTGATAAGATGATGAAGTTAAAGAGAAGATTTATAGTGAGCCCTAATCCAGCATGATTGGTATATGTGTGATAGTCAATTGTAAAGTACCTATCTGGGCCACAGGATGTGCAGACACTTGGTCAGACATTATTTTGGGTGTATCTGTTATGTCATTTCTGGGAAAGATTAATATTTGAATGCATAGACTAAGTAAAGGAAATTTTTCTTTCTAGTATGGTTAGGACTTAGCTGATAAACTGAAGCTCTGAATAGAAGAAAATCTGTTCTCCCTGCTTACAGTTTGGAGTGGAGACATCTCTCCCCCAGACTTTTGATTCAGACTTGAACTTGCACTATTAGCTCTCTGTGTTCTCTTCATTTGGACTCATACTACAGCTACATCATTGGCTTTCGTGGGCATCAGCTTGCCAAATGTAGGTTTTGGCATTTACCAATATTCATACTCTTGTAAAATTATTTCATATAATAATCTCTCTCTCTCTCTCTCTCTTTCTCTCTCTGTCTCTCTCTCCTTTTAGATCTGTCTGAAAAACCCTGACTAATGCACCATATAAGAAGAGAAATTTTGGACACATAAAGAAGAATCAGGGATCATCTTCTCACAGGAAAGACCATGTAAAGATACAAATCAGCCATCTCCAACACAAGGAGAAAAGCCTCAAAGGATATCTAACCTGCTGATGGCTTGACCTGGGATTTCTGGTCTCCAGTACTTTGAGAAATACATTTTTGTTGTGTAAGCCATCTAGTCAGTGGCACTTTTTTATGGTAGTCCTAGAAAATGAATATGTTTTCTAATTATTAACAAATTATGTACTCAATGTGAAAAGAATAACCACAAAGAATTAAAAGTCTAAAGAATTGCTGTAGCACAGCACTTCCAAAGTAAAAGCTAAAGTTCTAAACTCTCACATTCTGGGAGATAAATATCTCTAAGAGTATCTAAGAGTATCTAAGAGTGGTCTGACAAAGCAGAAGAACTTTCCCAACATACTCTTCATGTTTTTTTCTTGTGGGGTGGACATGTGAGGAGAAGAAAAATCTGTGTGTTGAAATTCTAATGTCCACTGGGACAGTATTTGTAGGTGGGGACTCTGGGAGATAATTGGGTCACCAGAATGAAGGCTTCATGAGTAAGATTAGTGCCCCAGGAGAAAGAGCAGACTTGCTTCCCCTCCTGTGTTCTCACCAGCAAAACTGAGAATACAAATTAGGGGCAATGGGATATGCACCATTACTAACTTCCCTGTGAGAAGAGTGATTTCTCACAGCTGAAGAAAAAGTCCTGAGAAGAAAATGCCCCCACCTAATGAAGATGATGTTGGTTCAAATCTGAGACTGAATTTGAGCTTTCAGGAAACTGTATGCCACACCCCAAGTGAAATCAGAGAGGATCTGTGGGATATATCAGATGGCACAAAACAATAATGTGTATGTGTGCTTGTACACATGCGCCTTACTGGAAATTGAAGCCAGGGGTGCTCTATCTCTGAGGTACATCCCAACCCTTTTTATTTTTAAATTTGAGAAAAAGTCTTGCTAAGTTACCAAAACTGGCCTGAACCTTTCAATCCTCCTGCCTCAGTCTGCAAAACAATATCTGTAAGCACTATGTTGTAGACCTTGAATCTTTGGAAAGGGGAATGCTCTTTTGGAAAGATGTGAGCCTAATAGGTGAACCCCCTTCATCAAAGAAAAAAGTCTTTGGTGTCTTTGCACATGGATCATGACAGGTTTGTTGGAGACATCAAAACTACTGCATGAGCATTTGCACTTTTAAGAAGATTAAAAAAATAATTTTTTTTAGTAAATGTAACTGTCTCACTAATGGCAAGTAGGATTACCCTTTCCCACCTCTAGAAATTTCAGATCCCTTCATTGAAAGTCAGGGAACTAAACACACTGTAGCTAATATGTATTGTCAGATTAACAATCTGAATATTAGCAAGTTTAAGTTGTATAAAATTTTGGCTTATTTTCTTCCTTTTTTCTATTTACATTCAGAAATACATAATTAGTTGTGTACAACATTATATTTCAATAATAGGTGTAAAAGACTTTGGATTTAAGATTATCAAAAATAAGCATTTTAGGCAGATACCAGGTTCTACTGTTCCTTAGTTTTGCTTTTGTTTGAAAAAAAATACAATGAAAAACAAATTTGAGTGTAATTTGAACTCTGAACACAGCACTGTTGCCCAATTAGACCACCATAATTTTGACTTCAGAAGCTCAGATGGTTGATGTGGGATAAAATTTATTATAGCCCAGTTTATAGAGAAACTATATAAGAGTGAATCATATTTTTGGATGAATTAAAATTTGACCCAGTTTTTAAACTTAAAGTCTTGCATTTATATACTTTGAATTTGGACTTTAGATAACAAAGGGAAATGGCATTATAAACTCAAATAAGTCCAAACACTACAAAAATATACTCAAATGGGTTTTGACTTTAACTCAATAGAAGAAAGAGAAGGAAAAGAAAAATAAAGATTTTTGTGATCAAGCTAAACAGAAAAGAAATGAAAATGGAAGTATTAACATATCTAAGTTTTCTAATGGTTAAATTAGGAAAGAAAGTGAATTACTTTTGTAATTACAGGAACACAAAAGTTGACTAGGGATCAAGTAAATCTAAAGCAAAAAGAAAGGAATGCACTATGAATCTCTGAGGGAGCTTGGATTAAAACAATTGAGTAAAACATCCCCACAGCAGCCAATGCAAAAATTAAAAAAAAATTCTCCCATCCTTGATGATTGAGAAATGACATACAGTGGTTGGTTACACAGTAATTTAGACAGAAGAGAGAAGAGGCTACTATTAAATCAAATAAAACACTGTAGGCCGTGTTGGATGACTTTCAAGATGACATAGGTACTGTGGGAAGAACATGGCATATTCCCTCAGGAAACATGTCAAAGAAATTTAGTGACTGTACAGGAAGTTATAGCTGAGACAACCTAAAGAGGGGATAGGCAAGGTAACAATAAATACAGACCAGGAGGCCTGGGTTTGTTCTTGGAGTTATAGAATGCAATCTACTCTGTTTAAGGATTCCATTCAGATAGGTGAAGAGGGAGAGGAATCATAGATTATTTCTAAACAACCTATTATTAACTGAATTATAGAGTTTTAGAAAATGATCTATTATTTAATTAGATAATGTTTAAGTATGTTATTTTTTCAGAACCAGAAATTACTGTCTTCTTATCTCACACTGTGATCATTTATTACCCACATAGATCCAATGTAATCATATAAACTCTTGGAAGGAAAGCTTTCTCTTGACTACAAGCAGAGAAAAAAGATAAAGAGATGTGTGGAGAATGGAAGTCAAAAACTCACCACACAACTCCTGGCTTCAAAGTTGGACAGGGTCATATGCCAATGGATATGGAAGATCTCAAGAAGCTGAGAATGACCCTTAATAACTGCTCATTTCCTAAAGAAGGACTTCAATCCTATAACTTCATGGTATTAAATTCTGCTGAAAAGTTGAATGAGCCCAGAAGAAAAATTTCCCCCAAACCTCCAACTAAGAGACCTGTTTAGCCAATATTTTGATTCTATCTTCCTGAGATTTTTAGCAGGGTACCCAGCTGAGCCTTTCTGGACTTCTGGCCTAAAAAAGTCAGTGAAATGGATACTGTTTTATCCATGTTAATGCTCTTTGGCAACAATAGCAATTGAAAACACAATTTAATATAATTTTACTAAAATAAAAAGTAATAGGGAAATTAATTTTAGGTTTTAATATGGTAGTATAGAGAAAAAGAAAACTTTTCTTCTGGAATGAACTTGGCTCTTACTTTAGAGTTTTGGATAATTTTTTACCTGAGTCCATACATTAAATTAAAGCATAAATTTTAGGTTAACACCTTTGTTTAATTGTATTTGCAATAATTGATATTTTCATTGTGTGTGAGGAAAATAACATCCTCCTACTTTGTACATTACAATGACGTGGTTAATATATAATGATGAATATAATAAGACCCTGCAGAGATCACAAATATGTCTATTGAAAAGCATTTCACAAATTTGATATTCAATAGTCACTCAAGTATATTTTTCCCTGTGAAAAATAATGCCCATGAAATGTTCATCAGGAAGTAAAAATGTTTCAGCCAAATAAAGCAAATGAGATATTAAATAAGATATTATGTAATATATTTTGAAACTTATATTAACTAGTATAGTACACACTAGATGAACCAAATGTTTGTGAACAATGAATGGTCATAATATTGTTATTGAAAGATTAAAAATAGTCTTCCCAAAGCAGTTGCCTTGAGATGCTGTTCAAGGAAGACAAAGAAAGAGAGTGATTTTGACTTTTCTCCTGCCCTGTCACTTGGAGCTGGTTGTGTTCTGCTGGAAGTCAGTTGACAGTACAACTTGGAAACTACAGACAGCGGGAATCAGTCAACTCATCTCCTAATAGAAAGCAGAGCCTGCATGGGCAAGAAAGGCATGTCAGAGGATATAGGCCATGCTGGGAACAATTGAAAATCAGTCATTTTAGGAAATCAGTTAATTCATATTTTAAGCAAAATATTAACTATAAAATAGCAACAGATATATTTCCTGAGCAGTAGTATATGCACAGTTTGAAACATAAAACTATATCTTGCAATTTTTAAATGTTATAATTATTTAATTAAATTACACATTACCTTAGAATTTTAGATATTTTTAAAGATCACCCAATGTGTCATTTAATAGATGAGAAATTTGAAAATTAAAAAATTTGAGATAACAGACCCTCATCTTCTAATCTCCAGTCATACCCCATTTTGTTATTCTGCATACTGCCTTTCAAAAGTTCTGAGAAAATTCTTGCTAACTTTATAACAAATGAAACATTCTTAAATCTGGTAGACATAATACATATATTACACAAAATATTACTTCATTTTTAAATCTGGTAGATATAATACATATATTACACATAAGAGTATAGCAATGACTGTGACAAATTTACACACAATTGCAACTTAAGAGAATCACAATAAAGACCTAATCTATGTTCTTTCTTCAAAAATTTTAAACTACACAGTACTCCTTCATTAAATTATTTTTTTCTCTTTTAATTGCCTAAGACTTCTTTGGATTTCAGCTAAGTGCCTGAGTATATAATACATATCAAGAAAATATGTAGAAAATGACAGTTACAAATCTTAAATGGTTTGCCATTGTTAGCTCTGCTAACTCCTTATCCTTATAATAATCAATCTTAAGAAAACCTGGGGTTTTAGCTCAATGGTAGAGTTCTTGCCTAGCACATGTGAGGCACTGGGTTTGAATCCCAGCACCACAAAAAAAAAAAAAAAAAAAAAAAAAAAAAAAAAAAAAAAACATAAAATAGAGGTATTATGTAAAAAAAGAAGAAAAAAAACCTATCAATTATTTTTATTAACAATATTTTATCAATTAGAAAGAGTAAAAATCACTAGATTCATAATATTTAGTAACTAAATTCATAATATTTAGTCCCTTTTTCAAAAGAAAAGAGGAAATTAAAAGAGAAAAAATTAATTAAGTGAAGGAGCACTATGTAGAATTTTGACAAAAACTCCAGAACTATTTTTGAAAAATGAAAGAATCACAAAAGGAATTTAAAAAAGAAAAGAAAAGAAAAATGTAAAAGAGGTAAAAAAAGCCGGCATCATGGCAACTCATGCTTAGGGAGGCATGTACTCTTAGGTAGGCAAGAACTCTACTGGCTCTGAAGCTGCAGCTGAACCCAAAGACTTGCTTTGGGACTCTCAGCTCTGCATCTCCACTTGACCAGCAGTGTGGAGCTTAAAAGAGAATTTTAAAAGTGTGTTGCTACTGCTCCACCCAGAAAAGTCTCCGTTAACCTGATAGTTCTGATAATTTGTGTCACTTGATTATGCCTACAGGGTACTTGGTACAATCTGATTGACTGAACCTAGGTTAGTAACCAGGGTGTAAAAACACCTACCCACTAAACTACCTCTGGCAGGATATTTTGAATTAAAGGGACTAGAAAGCTAAAAGTACATTCCTGATATCTCCTTTGTAGAAATGGACAATGAGATTCATTTCTGCAAGAATTAGATTCAGACTCAAGTTGCTTGGAATGTAAAGAATTCTCTGTGCTGTCATACATCATGTGTCAATGGGGTTTGGGAGAGGAGAACTTGATTCAGCAGTCTTCTGACAGTGTAAGGTGGGAGCTCTCCTCATCTCTGGTGTGGTTTGGGAAATCATCCCTAGAAGGTTAGCCTAGAAACACCGTCTATACTCATGGTGATACTTTGAGCCACATATGCCTCAATAAATTTCTTCATTCTTAAATCTGGTAGATATAATTGTGTGTCCTATATAACAATGATGCTTACTAATTCAATGATGGAATCTGCACTGATTCTTTATTACAGACCTCAGGAAAACAAACATTTGCAAAAGATTATTTTTTTTTCTGGTTTATTTGAAGAGTGTGAAAATCCATTAAACTTAGGACAAAGGACCCTCTACATGTAAGATGCTCAGCAACAAAAGAGTTAAATTAACTCCTATGGCTTCATACATGGATTATATTGAAAATAAGATTTGACAGATAAAGTGGTTAGTGTCATAAAGCATTATGGGTCATCAAAGAATATAAGAACTGAGGAGTGGGATGTTTACTTAAGAAGCAAAAAATGTTATGCTCAAAATGTTAAATTCCAGCTAAATTGAACCATAAAACTTTGGAATTTCTAATGGTGTGTACCTTTATCCTTGTTTCTCCAGGGTTTATATACCTGAAACTTGATACATCAAGATTTCATATGATATGTTGAAATGGGGTTTGTGATTATTAATACTTGTTCACTTGTTTAAGGTCTGTAGAACTAAGTTGCCAACATCCCATTGCTAGGGTTTGAAATGTTTTATTTCCTCCAAGATTTATGTTGAGATTAATTCACAATGTGACCATATTAGAAGCTAAAACCCGAGGGAAAGTATTTAGGCAATGTGGGCTCCACTCTCATGAATGGATTAAGGACACTACAGAAAAGGCTTGCACGTTTGCTCTCTTCTGATGTTCTGCCTTGGAGGAATAGAGCTGCTTCCCTCTGGAAGATGCAGTGCCTGAAGAACCATCCTGGAAGAGGACACAAGGCCTTTATCATACATTCATCCTGCCAGTTTCTTGGTCTTGGACTTCTCAGCCACTTGACCGGTGAACAGCCTATTCCTAGTCTTTAAACATTATTCAGTCAGATGTATTCCATTATAGAAACAGAAAATGGACAAAAACATCTTTTTTATAGTATGGTTCCATGTTAGAGTTGGTCACAAAATAAATTAATAAGCAGTTTGGAAAGCAAAGTGAGTAACAGAAGTCATCAGTCTCATGTCATAAATAGAGATGATATGGGACAGAAGTGGAAACAGTAGCAGACTCCAGTTTGTCTTTGTTATTTACCTGGAGACAGATTTGGACAATTGCATAAATTGCCTTTTGTCCTAACACTCCACATTCAATTCTCCTATTTCACTCTCATGCCTACTGTGCAAAAGTAACTCCCCAGACATGTACATGGGTCTTCCAGAATCCCTGTCTGACATACTTGTGCAATAGGAGGGATGATGAGTGAGCTCCCTTTCATCCTTTATTTTTCCTTTTTTTGACAGCTTCTTCCACAGTAGTGTAAGATCTCATCCCTATAAGAAATTCATGCTCTAAAATACTCATAGTGATCTGGCTTCCCTGACTAAAACTTCAGTGACACATATTGCAAGAGAATATCAACTTTCCTCAGGTCTCACCTTGACAAACCCTCATTATCTGTCCAGACCCCACTATCTCTTCATAGATTATATGCAGTCAATCTCAGAGGAAATTTTTGTTAGCATCCAAATAGTCAAAAATGTCACATTTATATTGACCAATCCCTGAAGAGTAGATGTAAGAATTTATTCTGTGGATGATACACGAAACTCTGAAGAACTTAAGATGGAATTGCATTTATCAATATGAGATCTCTTATAAATTAAATTCAATGTATTGTGTTTTAGCTTGATTAATGGGGAATGGTTCAAATTATTTGCTTTATTTGCTGATTAAATCATAAACTCATACTTTATATAGAACTTAGGGAGAGGTAATTCATTAACCCACTCATTATGGCCACTAAAGTGGTCAGAAGAATCCTCTTAATAATGACATTGATAAACATTGAGTAGTGTCAATATCCTTGGAACTACTTTAGTAATTCCTAAATTAATGTAATTACTAAAGTAATTCCAAGAAGAGAATAAGGATTGATGACAACTAAATAGAATGTGGTGTATTTGATGGATGTTGGAACAGAAAAAAAACTAGGTAAAAACTAAGGAAATCTTATTAAGTGTGAACTTAAGTTGATAATGATATATCAATATTAGTTCCTTAATTTTGAAAAATACACAATAGTGAGGTAATGCTACTGTAATGCCATTTCATATAACATTGTTTCTGAGTTAGGAACTCATTTTATAGCAAGAGGTGTGCCCTATATAAACAGAGAAAGAACTGTTCATATTGAAAGCTGTAATTTACTGAGAACTTAGTATCAACTAGGAGAAAACACCTTGAGAGGTTGGGTTCCTTTCTAACATCATGAGACATAGGCTCTGAATCAATGGATGGAATATCATATTGTTTCTTCTGTAGTAAGAGGAATCAATAGGTGGAAGTATAATAAATTGCCCATATTATCGTGTTTATGTATCAATTTCTCAACTCCAATGCTTGCCTCAAGAGAGCAAGAAAAGAGTTACACTGAACTGGGATTTGAGACTGGCATTTGACAATATTGTCCACTGAACTCTGCACCAATAGGCCAAAGAGTCAGATGCAATGTTCATTGGGTTGGTGAAAGTGGAATATCAAGAGAAAATAAGGTTGTTGCTACAGGGATAGGGAATAGGGAAGAAATTCATGCAACCTCCAGGATTCTATAAAGGTGTCTTTCAGTATTTCTTTATTTCTAGTGGAAATGATAACAAAAGATCTATATAATATAATAAAGGTAGGAACAGTTAGGTGTGAAACACTTCAGGAAAGATTTATGTAACTTACTAGCAGAGGAACAAGGTCAAAAGGAACAAAGTTAGCATGAAGAAACTTTTCAGAGTGATAATATTTTCACTATTGTGTTAACTGTTTCAAAATGTATACATAAGTGTATCACCAAGTTGTTCAATTGCAGCATTCATTTTTCGTATAGTAATTATTAATAAAATGATCTTTAAAAGAAATAGGTAACTTTATATCTATATATTCATTGGAAAATTAGATTATTAGGGCATATCTATGATTAAAATTTCATGTCCAGATGGGTTCATTGATAAATCCTACCAAAATTTTAAGGAAGAAATGGTACAATTCAATACAATATTACACACATTTTTCCAGAAAATTAATGTTAGAGAATGTTTCACTTTTAATCAATGAGATATGATTTGCTCTCACTATAAAATGAGATATCAAATTTTGAATATGAAAGCAAAATCATCAATACAAATTTTGGAAAGCAAAATCAACCATATATAAAAGTGAATACATCACATGACAATCAAAAAAGATTTATGCTAGAAATGCAGAGAAATTTTTGACATTTTAAAACTAATCATTGTAATAACATTCATTGACTGAAGAAAAGAAAGCATATATATACATATATATATTTATACATATGTATACATATGTACATATGTACATGTATATATATACTTATATATTGATATATGTATATATGTGAACATATATGTGTATATGTATATATATGTTATATATGTATAATATTTAAATTTGGAAGACATTTGATGAAATTGAGCATAAATTTCCAATGAAAATTCTCAATAATTAGAAGGAATATTCCTTGATCTGATTAAGAGCATTTACAAAGAACTTAATAACTATCATCATATTCAAGCAAGAAAGATGTAATGCTTCTTCCAAATCAGGAACAAGCCAAGGTTTATAGTTCTCAGTATTTATCATCAGTGGTGTACTAAAGATCTAATCAGTTGAATGAAGAATAAATGAACAAAATTTTAAAATTAATAAAACAAAAATTTGAAATGTCATCCAGATTTCTAAGAAAGAGTTAAACTTTTTGTTTCTATTGTGAGTTTTTTAAGATCACCCAGTAGTCCTTAAAGAATAGTCTGTGGAGTCTATAAAAACTCAATTTGAAATAATAAGTGAATGTATCAAGTTAGTAGATTATAAAACCAATAGATAAAAATCAATTGTGTGAATGAAATTATCTTATGTTGAAATTCTTTTTAAAAACTATCATTTTTTAAAATTTAAAACATTGTCTTTTTTTGTTCTACCCTTTAATTTTCACATATTAAAAAAGAACAAATAAATGCATTTTAACATAAGAAAGAGATTTCACTATCAAAGACAGATGTAGGAAATAAAAGGAAGAGTACTTGAATGAATCCTGGGGTCATGGAGTAGTCAGTTATATTTGTGTAGTTAGTATTGATTTAAGAACACACACAAAAGAATGGCTACAGAAATGAATATTGATTTTTATGTATACATAGCTAGTGTTAATGTATTTATTCCCAGTCATAACTTCTGGAAAGACTTAGAGACAGCCGAATCTTTGTCACAGTAAGCATGCTGACACCTGTGTCTTGTTTTTAAAATACAGTTCTTCACAAGAGAGAATTGGGACTCCTTGGAGAAATGCCTGGCTTCAAGGCAGGCACAGAAAACACAAGATAAACCTGGATAGCAAGGCAGTGAAACAAAAGGAGGACATGCCAGAAGGACACAGGAGGCAATTTAAGTGACCTTCCCATGTCCTGATCTATAACCAAGTTAGTGGCAATAGTATTGGAGTATATTACAAAAATAACAAAAGTGAGTATTTGGGAGTTCCTTCTGATGTAAATAAGTGATAGGATAATGGGTTAGGAAGTGGGTAAGACGTAATGAGTTTGACTCTTACAACATAACAATAAACTGCTTATGTAAACTAAGCATATGTGCCATACTATTATTAATGTTTAATGTCTACAGACTAATCATATTCCATGTATATCTGGATACACTCATATTACATTATATACACATACATACATATCTGTATTATATATGCATACACATATATACATATATAATTCATACATATACTATTACAATTATAAACTAAGGAAGAAGAAAAATAATAAAATAGGAGAGTATCTTTAAAAGCACTATGATTAAAATGAGTCATGAACTGAGATGTATCAAACACTCATGAAATAAAGCATGAAGAATTAAATAAACAGAAATTTTACCTGGAAAGATAGTAGAATAAATTGGACATCACTATCCCATGTGCATATTTACACAACCAATGTATTTCTACATCACGTACAACCAGAAGAATGAGAAGTTATACTCCATATATGTATAATACTATCATTTATAACTAGTAAGAACAAATTTAAGAATTTAGAAAATTAATAAAAGGATATAAAAAAGATTTACCTTATTGCTCAAGCAATTAACAACTTTGCAAGCTATCTCATTTGATTATGAGTATAAATATTTTCTTAATAATAGTCAAATTACAATGATTTATTTCAAATTTAAAAAAAATTTTAAAAATAATTCATTTCAAATTGTAACCCAGGTAAATAAAAGGCTAGGAGCTTCCTACAGGACCTCTAATGTATGTAGTATCTAGTTGAATTCTTACAATACTGTGGAGGAAGGTAACATATTTTCATTTTATAGTTGAGGTAATGGAGTTTCAGGGATGTTGTGTAATTGACCTAAAGTTACACAAATAGTTTGTAAAAGAGCAAACATAGCAATTAGTGTTGGTAGAATTTTAAAAATAACCCTTCACTCCATCTTTGTGAATATTTTTTCTTTACGTGATGATCAAATGTGAAAAGTAAACATAATGTTCAAAAGAAAAAAATAATTCCTTTATATACCACAAGAGCAGCTACGTGTAGTTTTCCAAGTAAGGACTGGAATTTTGTGTTCAAGTAATTAAATTTTCCATTTCCACATATTCAGTCAGGGTGATCTACAGTATCTGTGCACAATACTCATCAGATGCTGCTGACATTGGGTGACCTGAGTATTGGCTGCCTGCTGGCTTTTAGATTAGAGACATTCACAGGAGTTTGTCCTTAAGAGAGTATTTGTGCTGTTCCTGTTTTCCTAGCCAGAAAATAATGTATTTCTTTTTTATTGCTACCAATTTCATTTTTCTATGAAATGTTCTATTAAATTCAAAACATTGAAAGTGACTATATGCATTTATATGTCCCTAACAATTTTCCATTTTTAGTTACCTGGAACTACATAAAAAAAGTTTTATTTACTATACATATTTATGTTTGTTTCATAAAAAAACAGAAAGTATAATTTGACATAAAACTGCATTTAATGATTTCTTCCCTCAAAAGACTAGTATATTACATTGTATAATAGATGATAATCTAAAATTCCTACTATCAAATATCAAAAGGTTTTAAAAAACACAAGTATTATTTAAGAAACTTCGATTATTCCTCAAATAATTTTTGCAGTGGTATATACTGATTCCATTTTGCTAACAGTATGAAATTTCAGGTTATTCTGAGTCCCCAGAGATTTAGACTATGAGGCAGAAGAAACATCTCCCAACCAATTCATTTGTATCCCCATTATTTTCAGTATATTTAATGGTAGACTAAAGCACATTTCAGTAATACTGAATAACAGGAAAATGAGAAGAAAATCTGTATGCTCGTTGTTAGGCAAGGAGATACAAACAACTCACAGAAAAGTGTATGTTTACTGTTTTACATGACTTTAAGTAGCTTATAAATTTTCTGTTCAAAGCTTTTTTTTTGTCTTACCTCAGGCTAAATAAAGCCATTTTATTTTTAGTTTATGTTTTATAACTTTTTTTTGGAAAACATTACATATAAATTATTCATAACAAAATTCTATTACTCAGTCCTACTGTAAAGCTATCTATAATATGTTATGAATGCAATGTCTGTTCACAAGCAGTTTAAGAGCAGAGCTTTTATAAATTAAAAAGTGAGGAATGGAATCTATAAGATACTTTTTGGAAGAATTTTACGGTGAACACTAGAAGATTAAAATGAAGCGGTAACTATATTAATGACATACACAGATTCTTCTGTTATTTTTAATGTTTTCTATTATTAAGTTCTGACTGTATAAATTACATTAATAAATCACACTAAGTTCTCAAAATAATTTTGTGTGTTTAACAAAAAAATGTGGATAACTCAAAATACATGTTAGAAAACTTGGGAGAAATTTGTACTAATTACATGACATTTCACTTTTCTTCAGTTAATCAGAGAGAGAGTGAGAGAGAGAAATTTTACTTAGATAATTTTTTAAAAATCAGTAATCAAAGACCTGTAACTGAATTCCAAATGCCAAATAAGTTTCTACATTCTGATCAAGTGGTTCTCTTGTGTACATTTATATTTTTCTCTCATATTCTTAAATTATTTTTGAGAATTTTTATTCCTTCTCTTAAAATATGTATGGTTTATCCTTAAGTCCACCTTTACCTTGAACTAGAATAAAAAATGTATTTCTTCAAGGTAGTCATTGACTAGCATTACAAGCTATAGATAGATTCTTCTTTTTCCCATGCGTATAGCAAGAGTGTATTTAAGATTTGAGATTGCTTATGAAATAAACTCATAATTTTGGAGTTGCCTTTGCCAGTAGTATACCCCTCCTACCTCTCCTTCTTCTGACATCTAAAGAATTGTCCTTATTGACTTCAGTCTCCATTTCATTGTGGATCTCTCTGTTACACAATTTCCTAGTGGATTTTTTCAAAATACTGAATCAAAGACTTCTCTAAATATCTTTTCCCCCAACTCACTATACCACTTCCTCCAACCATCTTTGACCCACCAATAAACTTAGAATCCTTCAAAAACCTAAACTCCACACACCCTTGTTTCAGTTTTTTTTTTTTTTTTTTTATTGTAAACAAATGGGATACATGTTGTTTCTCTGTTTGTACATGGAGTAAAGGCATACCATTTGTGTAATCATAAATTTACATAAGGTAATGTTGTTTGATTCATTCTGTTATTTTTCACTTCCCCCCACCCCTCCAACCCCTCTTTTCCCTCTATACAGTCCTTCCTCCATTCTTGGCCCTCCCTAACCCTAACTCTAACCCTAACACTAAACCCTCCCACCCCCCATTATGTGTCATCATCCACTTATCAGCGAGATCATTCGTCCTTTGGTTTTTTGAGATTGGCTTATCTCACTTAGCATGATATTCTCCAATTTCATCCATTCCTTGTATCAGTTTTTAAAGTCATTTACCTTCTTGTTACCTCCATCAACCTGTCGATATTTTTCAACACCAACTGATTTCCCAGGAGCACCAACTATTGGCTATGTCTGATGACTCACCCCTTCCCTCTTTATTTAGGATATATTCTACTGTTCATGATTATAATTAGGTATTCCCATTAAAAGTAAAATGTAAGATAATGTTAACAGTTTGGCTAATATAATATACACTTAATAAAAATCAATGTTAGAACAAATGGATAAATGATAATTTTAGTTCTGAAACGCCTTAATTTTATGTATTTATATTCCATCTTCCTGATGTATTATATATATATATTTTTAATTTATCCATTTATTTATTTATTTATCTATTTATTTTGCAGTACTGGAGATCCAACCTAAGGCCTTGTGGGTACCAGGCAAGTACCAGACCACTGATGTACACCCCCAGCTCCTGATCCTCCTGATATTTTAAAACATATTTTTTTTCTATTTAGATCTGACTTGACTGCCCTCACAGTGGTCTTATAATTTCCAGTGCAGAAATCATGTCATACCACTGTGTATGAAGAATCTCAACCTGAATCAAGTCTCACAGCCATTGAGCTAGCCAGGTCACCCTAAGCCTTTGCAAGGTGCAACTAGTTTAAAATACAGCCACATCTTTAATATGTTTTAATCTCAGATGGTGATATTACATAAAGGGAGTGACTTACTTTTGTTTTAAATTGAATTTATTTGTCAATTGCTCCATCAAGGGCCCATTCCACATATTTTTTTGGATGGATTTGGTTTAAAAGTTTATGAATATCAAGGTTTTCTGTGTCTTAGTCCAAATGAAGTCTGACCCCTAATCTATATGAAAAAATATCATGACAATAAAATCACCATTGCTAAATGTACATATTATTATAAAATTTAGTACTAGCATTTTAATATTATTTAAAATTTAATAACTTTTATGTAAAGTTCCTGAAATATTCAAAATTTTTTAAAAATTCTGAAAAAATCCAATTTTAAAAACATGTATGTTTACATTTTTGGCATATAATCATATGTGATTTCTGTACAACCTTGAAAAAGGACAATTAAAATAGAATGATGCTAGCATGTCACAAATAACATGATTATAGGCAGCATTTCAATTCAGATGAATAGGATTCATTCACAAGTGATACTGAATTGATCTTCTGTTTAGAATGCCTAGAGATTTAATTTTTGAATTCAGAACAAATTATCAGAAAATGTTCTTAAAACCTATGGACAGGTATTCTAGACTTCTTAAAGATTTAAATATAGAACCATAAGAATGTGATAAAAACTGATTGAATATTCTATCACACATCTATATTTATTAACAAAGTAGCTCAAATCATGGTGTCTTTAAAAAAATTATTACCATTCATGATTCAGTTGCCATCTGATAGATCTGCTTGTCTCAGCCAGGCTTAATTGATTTTGAGCAAATTTGCTTCTGTGTCTTTGGTCAAATACTGGATGTCCTGGACCTGCCTCAACTTACTAACCCTATTCATTCATCAAGAGACAAGTATTGACTCAAGCGACAGTGTTACTTGGGCTGCTGATTTTCTTCATTCCTTAGGGTGGTTGGGGCTTGCTCACATAATAGTAGCAGGTTGCTAGAAGAATAAGCAGTAGTGTGGCACACCATTCTTTCTAAGGAAATGCACTGGTCAAAAGAAGGTACCAAGTGAACCCAGATGCAAGCATGGGGAAATATACTCTACCCATTAATGGAAAAAGTGCAAGCCAGATTGCAATGAGTATGGCTAGAAAATGAGTGAAGAATCAGGGACATTTTTGCAGGCAATTTGCCACAACAATTTGTGCAGTTTATATACCATATAAAACTTTAATATCCCTAATATACATGAAATTCTTAAGTTAGAAAAAGAAAAAATGTTTTAATTAGAGAATACTAATTTTCTAGAATATTTGTAGAAAAAGAAATACAGGTGAGAACAAATGGAAATATTTTTCACCCTTATTAGAAGTTGCTGAAATTCAAATTGAGAAAATGGTATGTCAAATTTCAAATAAAAAACTAAATAATCTCCTAATGAATGTAGGGATATTGTAAAAATAGAAATCTAATACACATTCTTACTATATTAATGGAAATATAAATTCCTAAAAAAAAAACTTCTTCTAAAAGAAGTTCTATACATTTTAAAATTCGAACTAGGATTTTTATCTAAGAATCCTATTCTGTAAATTTATCATATAGACAGACATCATCTCATAGGTTAATATATATTTACAAAACATTAGTTTTGATGGTGTATTCAAAATATACTATTCAAATCATTGCCAAGAAGTGAATGAGGTAATAAATAATGATACTAAAATAAAATGGAAGATTTTGTGACCCTTTAAAAATAATGAGAGACATTTACATACATCAAGATATAAAGATAACAAAGTTGGATCTGAAGGAGAGTGGAAAAATGAGTGAATAATTGGGAATAAGCTAATTCCCAACTAAAGAAAGGGAATACATGTATCTTTTAGCTCATACCACACATAAAAATCAAGTCCAGGTGAACTGTACTTATAAATATAAAAAAATTAAAATTGTACTTTTAGAAATAATAGAGAAATATATCTCATGTTTGTGCACCAAAATCTTTTAAAGAAGTTTAAAAAAATTAGTTCTTGAAGGAGGATAGCAAAAATGAACACAATTGTAGAGAGTGGTGACAAAGGATGGGAGAGCAGTGACTGAGACTGAGGGAGGTCTCTGATGATCTCCTGGCTGTGGCATGCCTGGTGCCTGGGAACGTTCCTGTGCAAGGACACAGGATTCTTAGCTGCTATCAGCTCTGACCTTGATTTCAGGCACATAACTCCTGGTTCTTATGCTAGACAACCACAATGTTTCACCCGTTCAGCTGTTCCTGAGCCTGCCCACTTAACAGTAATTTTGAACAATGGATTTTCTTGAGAGCTACACAAAGCTCACACTTGGCAACTGTGAATTGCAACTGTGGAAAAGTTACATAAATGTTTATAGTTTCTTCAACTTTTCTGAATATAAAGAATAATACTTGCTTAGTCTTTAACCTGATAATGAGACATATATAAATAAAGATTGCTAGCATAACTTTTTTACAATGTTTTTTTAAAATATTTTTTTTAGTTGTCAATGGATTTATTTATTTACTTATTTATTTATTTATTTATTTATATGGTGTGCTGATTGAACCCAGGGCCTCATACATGTCAAGTAAGTGCTCTACCACTGAACCACAACTTAATTCTTTAGATCTGCATCTCCATCAGAGAGCAGCACTCCACCTGATCCCAGCTGTTTATCTCCAAAATCTGTGTTTGAGAGTCTTTATTTTCTAATCTTCCATCACACCTCCCAGGAACCAGCAAGTTTGGCCGTGCGGGACACGGAAGCATTACTTATAATCAATTCCAGGTCATTGTACAGTGAGCTCAGTTATCTCTGAAGTTAAAATTACAAAAACAAAAAGGGGAAAATAGAACACCCAAAATTGTTTAAATCATGCTCTTTTCTTATTAAATTTTTTGAACTGGTATGCTGAAGGTCGCACTGCAACTGAGCAACATATGGCTCACACGACAGTAGGCTGGACAGGTGGTCTGGTAGAAAGACTTAAAAACAGGACAATGGAATGAACCAGATCCAATGATTATGTGGAATAGAGGTCATGCTTGGATCTTTCCAGAAAACGCAGGTCATCCTGTTTGGGTACTTGAATGTGCTATTTGCCATCATCATGGAAGACCTTGAACCACATTTCAAATGATTGAAGTTCACACGGGAAGTGTTGATCCCCACACCCACCAAGAACAAGATGTTGGGAAAAAGATGAAGAGAACTGGAGAACCCAGAAGGCTGGTCTGTCGACATGTGAACAATTGAAGAATCTGATGCACCAGATTGAACAGATGGTAAATCAACAGGGAAATATTAAATCTCCTGCCACAATGCTTGTGGCCATGCTGGCTTTATTAAGCTATCAGGTAAGCTGTGTTCATTGGAAAATTTACTGGACTTACTTTCCAGATACACCTGTAATACCCAGTTATGTGGACTGGAGAATCTATTCCAATATTTATTAATGATACACACGTGATGGAAGACTTTTCAGACAAACATATAACACCTGTCAGTTCAGGTGGATTTAATTATACTGGATACAGTGGAAGTCTAACCTGTATGTTGTTCCCACAAAGACAATACCAGGTGTTTAAAAGTGACCCCAGAAGATAAGACAGCTTATGGGGAGCCAAGGTAGCCAAACTCACAGCCCCTTGGGATGCAACTAAATATATTCAGACAGTTATAAAAATGGGACTGCCCAATGACATAACCATGTTTCCCATGGAACATCCACCAATACCTTACTGTCCTAATCATACTACTCAGAATTGGGTGTCTTTCCTAAATGGATGGAGTGAGCCAACTCTTGTACTAGTACATAATATCGATAAATATATTTTGAATTGGTCTCACAAAGTTGATGAGAGGCACATATGTCAAAAATCTATGACCCTGGCAGATTCATAAGTAATATTCTGACCTTCAGTGGTGGTGGTATACAAAGAGATCTTTGGCATTTGATAACCACTCTAGATTTCATTAACTTTACCAGCACTTCCCTACCTGAACTTGTGAATAAGGATTGTAAAGTGGCTCCTTGTTATGGTTTGTAAGCCTGTGTACAATCCCTTTATGTTTTAATTACTGAAAATAGAAAAGTAAACAGAATAAGAGGAAAGTATCATGTAACTTGTTATAACTGTAATTTGACTAATTGCATTACTAAATATAATAGAGAACAAGGAACGCTTGTGTTAAGACAATCTTCTTTTATTATGACTCCAGTTACTATTTCAGAGTCCTGGTATTCCAACACTGGAGTTCAAGTTCTACAACAGATTCGTGCCCAGTTAGATAGATACCATCATGCTCTTGGTCTTGTTATAATTGGAGTAGTTGCCTTGATAATCTGCTTTAGTTTCTATCAAGACTGCTACTATAGTTTTATCTAAAGGTATACAAAATGCTCAATTTGTTAATCACTTGGCTCAGAATACTTCTAAAGCTTGCACTACCAGGCAAATATTAATAAGTTAGAGGCAAAATTAAGTACTTTAGAAGCTACAGTTATTAATATTGGGAATGAACTTGTCACCCTTAATTTAGACAAAAGCTTCAGTGCCATACTAACTACAGATACATACATGTCACAGCAGCAAAGTATAATGATTCTCACTGGGTTTGGGAAAAAGTTAAAAATCATTCAATGGGCATTTGACAGAGATTTAATGATAGCCTGGATCTTATGGAGTTACATCTTCATTGACATTCAAGAAGGTCAAATTAACTTTGTGGATTCCACATGACTTCCTAAATAAATACTTAAAGAGTTAAATGTCTTTAATCCATGAAATATGTTAAAACATACAATATGGTATATTTTTGGAATTATATCTTTGCTACTAATTCTCTTTTGTGTTGTAACAATAGGATACCAAATCTTCTGAGGAGAAATCCAATGACTCCAGGTCTTAACTCATCACTTGCATTTAAAAAATAAAAAAGGGAGACACAATAAAAGGAAGAATTTCTGTTCATCAAATAATGTTATTGAAAGGGTATATACTGAAAAGTAAAAGAGCATGTAATGAGAAAATATTTGTCACAAAAATAATAGAAAACCTTATATTTAAAAATATATAAATCTACAAATCTATAATAAGATAGACACAAAAATAGAAAAGAAATATTTGAAAACCTTAAATAGGCATGTTGAAAAATAAGATATCTGAAGATAATCCACAATAAAGGGGGAAAGGAGGAAGAATAGATAGTAAATTAGACAAATGGGAATGAAGGGAGGGCAGGGGTTAGGTAAAGGAAAGACAGTAGAATGAAAGCAAAAAAAATTTCCTGTGTACCTATGTGAATACACAATAGTGAATCCCACTATCAGGTACATCCTTAAGAATGCAGTCCCAACTAGAATAAGATATATTCCATGCTTGTATAATTATATCAAAATGAATTCTACTGTCATGTATAACAAAAAAGGACCAATAAAAAATATAATATCTGTTTTAGTCAGTTTTTTCACTGCTGACTAGAAGGACCCAGTTAGCATAATTATAAAGGACGAAGAGTTTATTGGAGGGCTCATGGTTTCAGAGTTCTCAGTTCATAGAAGGTGGGCTCCACTCCTCAGAGCTCAAGGTGAGGCTGAACATCATGGTGGAAGAGTGAGGCAGAGGAAAGAAGCTCACATCATAAGGAAGCAGAAAGAGAGAGAGACTCCACTCTCCAGATACAAAATATATAGTCCATAGACAAGCCTCCAATGAACCTCTCCCTCTAGCAACTCTCCACCAGCCTCCAGTTACCACTCAGTTAATCCCATTAAGGTTTAGTTCACCAATTAGTTTAATACTCTTGCAACATGATCATTTCTCCTCTGAACCTTCTTGTACTGTCTCACACATGAGCTTTTGTGGGACACCTCACATCCAAGCCATAACAATATCTGAGTAGATACTTATCATTATTTATTAGAAAAATAAAAATTAAATGCTTTGGTTTGATACCAATGCCCATTTCCGTTCCTCAGTATTGAAAAAGGAAAAGAAGGAAATAATGAAGGAGGGAAGGAAGGGAGTAGTGAAAGAAGAAAGAAAGGAATAGAAAGAATGAATGAAAGAGGAAGCAAGAGAGATTTGTGATTAGGAGAAAATGTGAGGGAGTTTTAGAGTAGTTAGTAATGTCCCTTGGTTTAATTAATGCTAACCCAGGTGTTTGCATTGTGATAAAACATAAATCTGTCCCTTTTGCTCCACTCTTATGAATATAAACTACTTTCCACATTACAAAGGATATAAAGTTCAGCTTGACTTTTTATTCTCATAATCTGATTTACAGAAAAGGCAAGCAGTGACACTCTAGAATTAAATAAATCACAACCTAAAACAATTAATAATGTTATCTTTATTAAATAATAGCTTACTAATTCACTTTTTAAAAAATATCTTTGTTATCATAGTTTCATCTACACAAACATTATGACAAGGAATAAGTTGGCATACAATGTTGAAGGGAGATGTGCTGGATTCTGCATTTATAAAAGAGAAAATTGAACTTTAGTTTTATTAAGTGAGATGTCTCAGGATATAGAGGTAAGAAGCCGTAGAGGCAGCAAAGGATTAAAATTCCAAAGTCAGTCCTCTTACTAACAAACAAGGTTTCTGTAATATAGCCATGTGGTTTAGACATGAATCATCCCGCAAAAGCTCATGTGTGAGACAATGCAAGAAAGTCTAGAAGTGAAATGACTGATTTATGAACCTAACAGTTCATTAATTCACTACTGAATTAAATGGATGGTAAATATAGGCAAGTAGGGTGTGGTTAGAAGAGGTGAGTCATTGGTATGCCTTTGGGGTATATATTTTGGTCTTGGTGAGTGAAGCTTTCTTTCTGCTTCCTGGTGCTTTCCTCTGCCTGCTCTTCCACCATGATATTCCTCCTCATTTTATTGCTCCCAGAACAATAGTTGGTCATCTATGAACTGAGACCTCTGAAACTGTGAGCACCAAACAGACTTTTCCTCCTGTAAAATTGTTCTTGTCAAATCTTTTGGTCATAGTAGTGAAAAAGTTGACCAAAATATGAATATATATCCAAATATGTAAGACCTACATTTTTACTTTCTGCCTCTATAAAATCATGAATTGCAGTGAAATTCTTCTTGGTTTTTAGGGATTTCCTTATCTAACAAGATTTGAGCGGGAAAGAAAAATATAGTCTCTAACTGGTTCATTTGCCCTCTTCCACCTCCCTAGCAGTCCTCAGAAGATTAATTGCTATTTGCAATTCATTTTCATACAGTTCAAAGAAATACAACTACAGAGTATAGAAATACTAAGGTGAAATACTGAATTACTATAATTCAAGAAAAATTATGTTTCTTAAATACAGTGAACATTTAATTTATCACCAAAACCTGAACAATTTTGAGAATAAAAGGAGGCACTGAACATAAAAAAAGAAAAAGAAAAAGTATAAACTCTAAAAGGTTTGGAAATATCTAGAAGATTAATATCTGAGGCAATAAGAACAGCTTTGATGAATAATAAAAAGAAAATTCTGGCTGCTCCCAGAGCCATCTGAAGCTATCAAGAATCTAGAAGGAATTAATTTTCTTGGCCAGAACACTAATTAGTGTGAATATGAAGGACCTGCTTGACTCAGCTATGGAATTGTCTTTGGGTTTGCACATTTTCCTTCTGTAGGGAGGAAACTTTGTAATTCCAGAATATCTGGGCAATCTGAGTTTCCTATATGATTTGCCACAAGATGGGTCATTGAAAATAAAGGATAGACAATATTGAAAAACACACACACTCTTGCATGTGATAGAATTAACAATATATTCAAATTTGTATTAGTAATGATTGATACAAGTGGAATATTGAAAATTTTAAATAAAATTCACTTCCTACTATTCTTAAAAATAATTTATTTGATGTGTACTTCCCTGTGAATATTACCCTCCTGTGTATTTCACATCTCACCCAAGATTTTTGAAAACATACCCTAGTATTTTCATCTCTAATCCCTCAGCTTTCATTCTCTAATCCCTTTCAATCAAAGAGCTGCTTCAAAGTAAAGGTGCTAATTAACATCATCATTTTTTTTTCCAGTTTCTAATTCCAATGGAATATTTCAGTCATCATATTCAACTTCCTGGACAATTATTTTTCTAATTCATGTAAAGTTATAATAAAGTATTAGGTGCAGAATTTTTATGTACTAAAAATTTCCTAAATATACAGAACAATTGGAATACTTAAATAGTTTTAGTTTTTTTATTATAGTAAAAACAATTAGTTTAAAGTGTACTGTTTTAAGAAATGTGTAAGTGTACAATATTGCCAAAAAAAAAAAAAAGGCACAATGTCATACAACAGATCTCTAGAACTTGCAAAACTGAAACTTTATACCCCTAGAATAGAACTTCTCTGCCTCCTTCTCCCAGTCCCTGGTGGCCAAGAGTCTATACTCTACTTTTATGAATTTTACTATTTAGATACTTCATATTAATGTAAGCATATAGTATTTGATACTCTGTGACTGGCATATCTTACCTAGCATAATGTCCTCAGAGTTCATCCATGTGGTTTTGTTTTATAGAATTTTCTTAGTTGTAATGACTGAGTAATATTTGGTTTTATGCACATGCCACATGTTTTTATCCATCATTTATCTATATAATTTAAATTTTCATACCACGTCTTGGCAATTGCAAATAAAGTTGCAATGAAAATGAAAGAGCAAAATATTTTTTTGAGATCCTGATTTCAATGCTTTTAAATACCCAGGATTAATTAATTAATTAATACAGCTGGATCCTATGGTGATTCTATATTTAATATTTTGAGGATACTTTATATCGTTTTCCATATAGGCAGCATTGTTTTTCATTCTCATCAAAAGTGTGAAAGAGTTGGCTATTTCTCCACAGCTTGAGAAACACTTTTCTCATTTTCCTTCTCCTGCTTTTCCTCTTCCTTCCTCTCTTCATTCTCTTCTCCTTTATTTTTTCTTCTTCTTTTTTTTTTTTTTTAAAGTATCTATCAGGTATGAAGGATATCTCATTGTGAGTTTGGTTTGCATTGTCCCCATATTTAGTGATTATGCACATCTTTTCATGCTGGCTATTTTTATGTCATCTTTAGAGAAATGTCTGTTCAAGTCTTGGGTCCATTTCTAATTGGGTTACTTATAGTTGTGATGGTGGTAGTTGTTTTGATTTCCCAATTGAGTTGTACTTCCTTCTGTATTTTGGGTATTAAACCCTGACCAGTTATTGACTTGCAAATATTTTCTCCCATTCTGCAAATTGCCTTTTCACACTACTAATTGTTTTCTTTGCTGTGCAGAAGCTTTTTAATTGGTGCAATCTCACTGGTAAAGCTTTGCTTTTGTTGCCTGTTTTTGGTGTCACAGCCAGGAAACCATTGCCAAAAACAGTGTCACAAAGCTTTTCCTTTGTTTCTTATAGAAAGTGTATAGTTTCAGATCTTGTATTTAAGTCTTTAATACGTTTTTACTTGATTTTTGTATATGGAGTAAGGAAATAGATAAATCACAAGTAAAGAAACTATAGGGCAGTATCCCTAATTGACATAGTGCAAAAATCCTCCACAAAATACTAGTCAGTTGAACTCAACAGCACATTTAAAAGATCACACAGGAATGGTACATTAATGAAAACCAATTAATGTGATAGACCACATAAACAGAATGAATAATAAGAAAAAACATCCTTCCAATATGTTCAGAAAAAGTATTTGACAAATTTAATACATTTTCATGATAAAAACTACCCCAAAAAACTAGGCATGGAAAGAAATTATGCCAGCATAATAAAGGTCATACATGAAACTTTCATAGTACCATCACACTCAGCTGTGGAAAACTGAAATTGCCCCTCTAAGACAGGGAACAAGGAAAGGCTGCTGACTCCCACCACTTTTGCTCACATGGTACTGAAAGCTTTAGATACACCAATCGCAAGAGAAAGACATTAAAGGCACCCAAACTGGAAAGGAAAACTCACTTATCTCGGGTTACAGAAAACAAAACCTTACATGAGCAAAGACATACATAAACACATATGTGGAAAAGTAATATCTGATGCAGTAAGAGCTTTGATGAATAATAAAAAGAAAATCCTGGCTGCTCCCGGATTATATGAATACATAAAGCTGCCAGAATGAGTAAATGAATTCAGTTACAGGATACAAAACCAACATACAAAAATCAGTTTTGTTTTCGTCCTCTAATAAGTAACTATAAAGGCAATTATTAAAATATATAACTCATAAAAATAAAAGAGTAAAAAAAATTACCAAAACATAATAAAAAATTAGAAATAAATTTAAATAAAATAATTGACATAAAATAAAATTGTAAAATATGATTGGAAGGAATGAAAGGATACACAAATACACAGAAAAACATCCAAAATTCATGGATTGGAAGACTTAAAACCATTAAGGTATTCATACTACCCAGAGCAACCTGCAGATTGAATAAAATCCCAAACATAACTATCCCAATGATAGTTTTTATAGATATAGAAAACAGGAATCCTAAAATTCATATGGATTCACAAAGGACCCAAAATAACTAAATCATTCTTGAGAAAGAAAAAAATAAAACAAAACAAAACTGGAGACATCACACTTTCTAATTTAAAACTATGCAAAACTAATATAAATCAAACAGTATGGTATCGGTATAAAGACAGACATATTAACCATTAGAAGAGATTAGAGAGTCCAAAAATATGGTCAGAAATGATCATGTGATCTTTGACAAGCGTGCCAAGTATACACAATAAGAAAAGATAATCTCTTCAAAAAATACTATTGGGAAAACTGAATATCCACATGCAAATTAATCAATCATTAAATTATTCTTAATATAAGTGCCATACTGAGTTCTATGTTTTCCTATGCATCCTGTAGTTTTCCTGTTGCTAGGCTCTATTGATTGTTCTGGAATATGTAGTACTTCTCTTACTGTCTTCTCACCATCTTCACTGATCTGGTTTGGCCACATTTTTTTTCTGGTCAATGATTTTACAATGGCATTTCTTCTTTTATTCCTTTTGGCTGTTCTTTTCCAAAGGGTCCTCCTCCCTTCCTATCTTTCCTGGAAGAAATTGCAGATAGTATGAATAGTTTTTTTTTTTTTTTTTCAGGACCGTTACCAAATGAAAGATTTTTGAAGGTGCTCCTTCTTTTAATTCTGCATATGATGAGAATCATTAACTGCTGCTAACTTCAAAGGAGATTGGTGACCTGGGCTCTAATTTTGTTTCTCTCAACTCTTAACAATTCTTATTTTTCTTTTATTTGTTATAATTAGTTATACTTGATAGTAGAATGCATTTTTTACACATCATACATAAGTGGAGTATAACTTCTCATCCTTCTGGTTGTACATGATGTAGGATCACACCAGCCATGCAGTCATATATGCACTTGGGATATTATAATTCTTACATATATATTTTTTTTTCCAATACCAGGGATTGAACTCAGGGACACTCAACCACTGAGTCATATCCCCAGCCCTATTTTGTATTTTATTTAGAGACAGTCTCTCACTAAGTTTCTTAGTGCCTTGCTTTTGCTGAGGTTGGCTTTGATCCTCCTGCTTCAGCCTCCCGGGTGCTGGGATTACAGCCAAGTGCCACCATGCCTGGCAGGTCTTATTTCTTTATGAGATTAATCTTTTAGTCAAAATGTAATTCTCAAGTTACAGGAACTTTTCAACGATTACATATTCCTTTGCTTGTTTGTATAAAGTTGACTCTATCTTGAAATCTTCCCCTCAACATCTTTTGTCATTATAGAGTCCTATTTATAGTTCTAGTTTCAGCCCATAAATTTTGGAACCTTTAAGTTTTACCCTCATGGAAACGTAGACTTTTACTATTTTGTACTTATGTAGTAATTAATAACTTTATGATAACTTAATTTTATTTTATATACAAGAATAATTAATTCATTTTTCTTATTATCCACAAAATAAATATCTCTAAAAATATAATTTATTTAGGTATTGAAGTACATATTTTAGTTTTGAATCCTCACAGTTAGGTTAATTATATTTTCCAAAAACTACTTGTTATGTGGGTGACAGAAAATCAATTAATTAATCTAATAGATTTATTCCTGACCAGAATCTTGTGAATTATTTCTTTTGTCACCACTTGGAATTAAGACTTAAGAAAAATTGCAAATTACTTTACAATAACCTTAATTTGACCCACATCTATATATCATCTGATATTTTCAGTAGTTAATGGTTTCCAGATAATTTTACTACTTGTTACAGAAAGAAAAATTATACATTTTACTTTCAAATTTCTAAATATAAGTTTAAGAAACAGCTAAGTAAATTCTAATACTTATCATGATTCAGTGAATATGTAAATGTAAAAAATACTAAGAAAAAATGTTTAATTAGGAAAATGTAATCAGTCTTCATGTACCAAAAATAATTAGCACAGCATGCTTCTATTCAGTTGTTGATTAAAAGTATATATTAATATATTTGTAATAATTATATTTTCTACCAAGCTTCAATGTGCAATGGAACCAGGAGATATTTTTGAGTGCTTTCACACCACTGTTTGATGGTGAAGGCTAAAATACAGCATTCAAAGTCATCTATTAGAGCAAATCAGTAAGAGTGGTAAAACGGAACAAAATTATTGTTTTATTGAATAATTTTTTAGTGAGGGAAACACAAATATAAAAGTTTATTGTTGGATGTGATATTTTTAATGACATAAAAATATTTAGGGAAAAATTTAGTAGAACCATAAAAACATCAAAATGCTGGTATAATGGACAATACTTCCAGAATTCAAAAGGAAGTAATAAATGTCCATTAATTATAACATAATTGGTATTATATCAGAGTAAATCATGTCTAGATATTCACTACAGAAGATTATTTTATAGAAAACGTTTGCAAAATTGTATCTTATTATTCCCTGATCTCTATCTGAAAGTCATAATTCCTACGAAATAATGATATTAGTAGGTGCATCTTTTCTACGCTCCAGATATTATTTGAATATTTTTTCCTAGCATCTTTTATGTCCACTACAGACAAAGATGGGTTATTTCAGAGATTTTGGAGGAAAGGTACTAAGAATTACTACTCTATAAGTTAAATAATAGGAATAGAGAAAATATGGGATTCAAGATTCAAAAGAGGAAAAATAAACCATAGTAGGAGAATTAGTTGTTTGTTAGGAAAATAGAAAAAAAAAACTGTAAAAGAAATTATTCTAAAACTTTGAAATAAGCTGGTTAGTATTATAAGTACTTGCAGTTATAGATTTGAGAAATTTATTTCAAACTATAACAGAAAAATATCCCAAGTACAGTGTACAGAGTTACATGTATGTGCACACACACTTGCATGACAACTGGTAAAAAAAGAGATAGTATGATGTGTTTAGTGGGAAGATATTTAAATTAGAAAAAGTAACAAAGAAATAGTATTCTATCAAATAGCCAGAGGACTGGATTAAGAGAGTGTTAAAGTCTTGAAGATTCTTCAAATTCACTTGCACTGAATTCTTTGCCCATTTTTAAATTGAGATTTTCTTTTGCTACACATTTTATTATTTTTTGTTGTTGTTGTTGCTCTTGTTGTAGGTGTTCTTGTTATATTTTAGGAATCAGTCCCTTGTCAGATACATGTTTTACATTTATATGCTTCTCATTCCATAGGTTGCCTTTTCATTCTGTTGATTGTCTCCGATGTGTGAAAGCTTCTTACTTTGATGCAGTTCACTTGCCTTTTTGTGCCAGTGCATAGGATTTCACAGTCAAGAAACCATTGCCAAGATGAACATCAAGAAGCTTTTCTCTTATGTTTTCTAAAATAAAAACTAATTATAAAAACACTCATAGAAGCAGAGAATCAGAGAATATAGTAGTAAATGTCAGGGGTTGGGAGTGGGTTAATACAAATGAGGAGTTATTCAATGGGTAGAAAATTTTAATTAAAGAAGATAAATAAATTCTAGAGATTTGTTGTACAACGATACTGGATTGTGCACTTCAAAATTTGTTAAGAGAGTACAACATGTGTTAAGGATTCTTACCACACACAAGCACTCATATGCATGTATGCGCGCGCCCGCACACACACACACACACACACACACACACACACATTCACAGACACAAAAAAATTTTGGGAAGAGTTCAATATGTGTATTACCTTGACCATGGTGATGGTATCACAGGTGCAAGCTCATGTTCAAATTTATTCATTATAAATATTAACTATATGCAGTTCTTTATAGATCAATAATACTTTAATGAAGCTGTTGGAAAATTATATTGAAAAATGTATCTAACTCTAAGGATCAAAAGAACAGTGTTAGAAACACAAGTGGTACCTCAGTAGAATATTAAAAGCTAAATGCTATCAGACAACAATCTGGATCTGGAATAAAAACATCCAGAAAAGGATATGTAGGAAGAGAAGTAAAATAAATAAATTTTCAAAGAAAATATCAAAAGAGTTAAAAATAAAATATACAGGAAGTTGTAAGTGGTAAAAAAGGCAATATTATAAATCAAGAAAATGATTACAAAACCAAAATTTGGGTAAAAAACACACAACCAGAGGGAAATTGTATGTAAATTAAAGTGTCAAGGAAGAAATGTGTATATGTGGAGAAAGAAAATAGAGATAAAAACTGTATTATATTTTCCTTAAATAATTGTCTAGAAGTCACCACAATAAGTAGTTGTCAAAAGAAATGGGAGAAAAATGGAAAAGTGAGAAAAAAAATTGGAAAATATAATTGAAGTTCAAGAGTAGAGGAAACCTGGGTAGTTCAGTTGGTAGAGCACTTGTCCAGCATGTCCTAAGCCCTGTTTCTAATCCATAGTTCAAAAAAGTAAGGAAGAATCCCAAGGACAAAGTTCCAACATGGATATATCCCTTAAAGGTCTGGGGTGACAGAGATTTTATTAAAAAAATAAAGTTAAAAAATTATTGATTTGAACAATATACAAATGAAAAACTTTGTCAAAAATTTCACATAAGCACATCATGTACAGAGAAAGCCTAACCTATTGATTTAAAAGAAAGAAATGCTCTGAATAACTTTTCATATCAATGCCAGGTAGCTAGAGAGATAATAAAGTCGAGAGATTATTTTCTAAAATTTACAAAAAGAAAATACCTGTAAGAAATTAATGGAACCAGAATGTGCTAGAGAGATTTCAAGTGATGACAATGAGCATCATATGGTCAGCAGAAAAAAGCTGATAAATTGATAGAACTTGCAGTCTAGAATCATGTACACGATATTTGTGTCTCAAATGTCCATAAACACTTAAGAGGGAGCTCTCCTACAGCCAATTTACAATGGAAAAAAAAAAAAAAAAACAAGTACTGAGTATACATGTTTAATCAGAATAAATCAGTACCTGTCAAGCTACTCACCACATTAAAGAGCAATTAGCTAGTGAAAGATAAAATAATTGTATCAATAATAAGCCTATCAATAAAATATTCAAACAATTTTGAACATACTTTAAAAAAATTGTCTAAAATTTTGACTAAATATGCAAATACCCATGTTTTAAATTATATGCAAATACCTATGTTTTAAATTAATGTACCTTATGAAGTTAACTAGCTGCACAGGGAGCAAGAATGCAGATAAAAGATATGACATGCTAGAATTAAATATGGTCAACATAATATAAGGAAACATGGGCTTAACCATGATAAAGGATCACTATGCTTCTGGTAAACCTTAAAGAGCAGATGAAGAAGCCAGATGGTTGCTTGTGGGCAAGTTTCAAGGTAACAGAGAAAGAAAAGGAAGGTTCTGACTGAAATTGACAATTAGGAGAACAAGATGCTCAGTGGTACATTGGGGAGATATTTTAAAATGTCCTCTTTTAGAGACATTTCAGCTGGACCTTGAAAATAGTGTATTAGCCTCATGTTTTCAGGAAGATTCATGAAAGGGATAATAGATGGAGAGGATTAGAAGGAGAGTTTTGGGAAAGAAGGGTTTGTTATAATGAGGACCAGAGAAGGTGACAGGGAAGAGAGATGGAGCAGGAGGAGGTGGTAGAGGGAGGCCACAGGAGACAAGAGGGACTGGCAGTCAGTCAGTGGTGAGTGCAGGATGTGCTGTGTAGCAAAGACCCTTCCCTAACCATCTGGCTGGTTCTTGAGTTCTCACTCACTGATCTCTGATCAACCAGACTTGGCAGTTCAGGAAACACAAGAATAACTTCCAATACGCTTGTGATGAACTGTGGCCTCCCCAGGCTGGAGTGAGTTAACCTTCCTCCAGGTTCTGTGGGCATAAAAGAGTCAAGAATTGCTAGGGCAGACCCCATGCCACCTTGATCAACAAGTGATTATCCCCTGCACATACACACAAGCTCAATTCTACTCAGGACTGGAGTGGGGCAGAGATTAATAGACCCCCACAGCTCAGCTGAGGTGGAAGCTCTGGGACAGCAGACAGAGGAAGCAGTTGAACTTTAAAAACAAAAAGTGGGCATTCTTGTTTCTGTTTTTATAGGAAATGATTTCAGTTTTTCTCCATTCAGCAGCATGTTGGCCTTGGGTTTGTCATTCACAGCCTTTGCAATGTCGAGGCAAGTTCCTTCTATTCCTAAATTTTGCTAGTATTTTCAACACAAATGGATACTAGAATTCGTCAAATACTTTTTCTTCATCTATTGAGATAATCATGTGATTCTTCTCCTTAAGTGTATTTATGTGATGAATTACATTTATTGATTTCTTTATGTTGAACCAATCTTGCATTCCTAGGATGAAATCCACTTAATCATGGTACACTATCTTTTTAATGTGTTTGTATGCATTTGCCAGTATTTTGTTAAGGATTTTTGCATCTATGTTCTTCAAGGATATCAGTCTGAAGTTATTTTTTCCCCTAATATGTCTTTGGTTTTGGTGTCAGGGTGACACTGACTTCATAGAATGAGTTTGGCAGAGTTCCCTCTTTTTCTATTTCATGGGCTGTTTGAAGATGATTGGTAAAATGTTTACTCTAAAAATAGAAAAAAGACAAGGATGCTCACTTTCACCATTCCTATTCAACACAGGCTTTGAAACTCTATTCAGAGCAATCAGGCAAGAGAAGGAAATTAAAGGGACACAAATAGGAAAAGAAGAGTTCAGATTAACTTTGTTTGCCGGTCACATGTTTCTACACTTTGAAGACCTTAAAAACTCCACCAGAGAACTTCTAGAGTTCATAAATAAACTCAACCAAG
Source organism: Sciurus carolinensis (assembly GCF_902686445.1). Taxonomy (NCBI): domain Eukaryota; kingdom Metazoa; phylum Chordata; class Mammalia; order Rodentia; family Sciuridae; genus Sciurus; species Sciurus carolinensis. The sequence goes on along the minus strand of NC_062213.1, from coordinate 53,489,020 downwards.
TATCAGGATATGGAATCAACACTCAAATTATTGCATTCCTATACTTCAATGATTAGTCTACTATAAAATAAATTAGGAAAACTATCCAATTTATAGTAAACTAAAAAAAAAAAAAACTTGAGAATTAATCTAAGAAAAGGGAAGAAGGATGTCTACAAAACTATAGAACATTAAAGAAGAAAATTGCAGAAGACCTCAGAAGATGGAAAGACTTCCCATGTTCTTGGATAAGCAGAATAAATATTGTCAAAATGGCCATACTACCAGAAGCGCTATACAGATTCAATGCAATTCCCATCAAAATTCCAGTAATGTTCTTCACAGAACTGGAAGAAGCAATTATGACATCCATTTGGAAAAATAAAAGGCCCAGAATAGACAAACCAAATCTTATAAGCAAAGCAAAGCAAAGTGCATTACAATACAGGACCTCAATTATACTATAGAGCTATAGTAACAAAAACAGCACCAAAAAAGGTATGAAGACTAATGGAATAGAATAGAAGACACAGAGATGAACTCACACAAATACAGTTATCTAATATTAGAAAAAGGTGCCAAAAACTTTTGTTGGAGAAAAGATAGTCCTTTTAAGAAATGGTGTTGGGAAAATTGCAAATCCATAAGCAGCCGAATGAAATTTAATCACTATCACCCTGGAAAAAAACTCAGAGTGCATCAGCGATCTAAGTATTAAACCAGAAACTCTGCAATTTCTAGAAGAAAATGTAGGCCCCAAACATGTGTCAGCTTAGGAACCAACTTTCTCAACAAGATTTCTAAAATACAAGAAGTAAAATAAAAACTAATGGAGGCCTGACCCTTGCACCGAGGACAGGTGCTATCACTGGTCGTTGTGGAGCAAACTGGTGGGTGAGTCAGGCCACCTGCATCCGGGAGGTAACCAGTGGGCACCCAACCCGCCTGCCTTCCGGAGCTAGGTGGCGGGTAGCCAACCTGCCCAACCACCAGGCCAAAGACAGACACCATCACTGAGTGACCCCGCCTGACCCCTGCACTGAGGACAGGCGCCATCACTGATCGGCCACAGTCACGGAGCGAAGTGGCAGGTGAGTCAGGCCACCTGCATCCGGGAGGTAACCAGTGGGCACCCAACCCGCCTGCCTTGTGGAGCTAGGCGGCGGGTAGCCAACCTGCCCAACCACCAGGCCAAAGACAGACACCATCACTGAGCCACCCTGCCCCACCACCACGTCAAGGTCTGTCGCCATCGCGGAGCAAGCCGGAAGACAAGCCAGCACACCTGCATCACAGAGCTCCTTTATAGGCTGGTGCAGGCATTTTGAATTATTCCTGAGGGTGTGGCCATCATCATTGATAGGGCAGCTCCCTTCCTGAGACACCTACAGGAGGCTAGACGACTTTGACAAGACCCAGGAGTCAAGAAGCGGAGGTATTGAGAGACTCGGGACCAACTCAGAGCCACCGGGTGAGTCTCTCCCACTGGTCTGGCTCCCCAGATGGGGCAGTAGTCCCCAAATGCAGGGAACTTCCTGTAGTACAGTGGCCCAGTGAGACTCCCCTGCTGGAGCCGAGAACCCAGTCAACCATGAGCATTGCAGAGGATTGCCGCACAGCGAGATGCTTCCACACAAAGTGAGGGTCCGAGGCCCAGGCAGTAGCTCCAGTCCCCAGGGAACATAGCAGAGGAGGACTGCTGAGAAGGAGTACCTTGCAGGGCCAGGCTCCCCAGCCCAGGTGGTAGGTCAAGACCCCTAGGAACATAGCAGAGGAGGGCTTCCTAGTCCAGGTGGTAGTTCTGGACCAAAGGGAACTTCTCGGAGGAGAACTGCCCAGCAAAATCCCACTGGGCGAGTCTTCACTGCTGGGTGAGGCTTTCCCACCAGGGCAGCAGAACCAGAAACACAGACCCAGAACAGACATACCCTAGTCTTCAGTCTAGTCCCCCATTGGCTGACCATCAGTAAACAAGTGGAGGCACCTCTGCCCACTAACAGGGAATATACCGGACCTGAAGGCCACCACCCCTAGAGGGGCAGGTTCCTAGTAGAGCACCGCATTATCAAGTTCCTCCAAGACTTCAGGCTACTAAAGGCTAAGAGGTGAGCTATTGGAAATCTACAGAGACAATATTATTAATAGAGGAAATCTTCAATATCTCATAGTTTCACTACTAGAGGGGTAGACACCTGAGCAATATGAGAAAACAAGGAAAAAAAATGCCCCAAACAAAACTAGATGGTATAGCAATAATATCCAATGACAGCTTGGCAGAAGAAATGTCAGAAAGGGTGTTCAGAATGTACATAATCAAAATGATCAGGCAAGCAAACGAGGAGATGAAAGAGCAAATGCAGGTATTGAATGATGAAATGAAAGAGCAAATGCAGGCATTGAATGATTGCACCAATCAACAGTGAAAAGAGCAAATACAGGAAGCAAAAGATCATTTCAATAAAGAGTTAGAGATATTGAAAAAAAAAAACAAACAGAAATCCTTAAAATGAAGGAAACAATAAATCAAATTAAAAACTCCATAGAAAGCATAACCAATAGGATAGAACACCTGGAAGATAGAACCTCAGTTGTCAAAAACAAAATATTTAATCTTTAAAACAAAGTTGACCAAACAGAGAAAATAGAAAGAAATCATGAACAGAATCTACAAGAATTATGGGATATCATGAAAAGGCCAAATTTAAGAATTATCAGGATTGAGGAAGGCTTAGAGAAAAAAAACCAAAGGAATGAACAATCTATTCAATGAAATAATATCAGAAAATTTCCCAAATCTGAAGAATGAAATGGAAAATCAAGTACAAGAGGCTTATAGGACTTCAAATACACAAAATTACAACAGACCCACACCAAGGCACATTATAATGAAAAATACCTAACATACAAAATAAAGACAGAACTTTAAAGACTGCTAGAGAAAAGAATCAAATTACATTCAGGGGGAAACCAATAAGGATATCAGCAGATTTTTCAATCCAGACCATAAAAACTAGAACGGCCTGGAATAACATTTTTCAAGCTCTGAAAGAAAATGGATGCCAACCAAGAATCTTATACCCAGCAAAACTTACCTTCAGATTTGACGACAAAATGAAATCCTTCCATGATAAACAAAAGCTAAAAGAATTTACAAAAAGAAAGCCAGCATTACAGAGCATTCTCAGTAAAATATTCCATGAGAAAGAGATGAAAAAAAATGATGTAAATCAGCAAAAGGAGGAATTACCCTAATGGAACAGCCAAATAAAGGAATAACCAAGTCGTGTCAAAAAACAAAAATGAGCCAAATGACCAGGGAATACAAATCATATCTCAATAAAACCCTGAATGTTAATGGCCTGAACTCATCAATCAAAAGACATAGTCTGGCAGATTGGATTAAAACGAAAGATCCAACAATTTGCTTCCTGCAAGAGACTCATCTCATAGAAAGAGATACCCACAGACTAAAGGTGAAAGGATGGGAAAAAACATACCATGCACATGGACACAGCAAAAAAGCTGGGGTATCCATCCTCATTTCAGATAATGTGGACTTGAAGCCAAAGTTAGTCAGAAGGGATAAAGAAGGACATTTCATTCTGCTTAAGGGAACCATAGATCAGCAAGAAATAACAATCATAAATATCTATGCCCCGAACATTGGCTCATCCATATATGTCAAACAAAATCTTCTCAATTCCAGAAATAAAATAGACCACAACACAATAATACTAGGTGATTTTAACACACCTCTCTCACCACTGGACAGGTCCTCCAAACAAAAATTGAACAAAGAAACCATAGATCTCAATAACACAATCAATAATTTAGACTTAAAGGACATTTATAGAATATAGCATCCAACAAAGAGGGAATACACTTTTTTCTCATCAGTACATGGATCCTTCTCTAAAATAGACCATATTTTATGCCACAAAACTAATGTTAGCAAGTACAAGAAGAAAGAGATACTGCCTTGTATTCTATCAGATCATAATGGATTGAAATTAGAAATAAATGACAGAATAAAAAACAGAAACTACTCCAGCACCTGGAGATTAAATAATACACTATTGTATGATGAATGGATATAACAGAAGACATCAAGAAGGAAATTAAAAAATTCTTAGAGGTAAATGAGAACAAAGAAACATCATATCAAAATCTCTGGGACACTATGAAGGCAGTACTTAGAGGAAAATTTATTTCATGAAGTGCATTCAATAAAAGAAGAAAAAATCAACAAATAAACGACAGAACACTACAGCTCAAAGCCCTAGAGAAAGAAGAACAGAGCAACACCAAAAGTAGTAGAAGACAAGAAATAGTTAAAATCAGAGCTGAAGTCAATGAAATTGAAACAAAAGACACAATCAAAAAAATTGACAAAATAAATAGTTGGTTCTTCGAAAAAATAAGCAAAATTGATAAACCCTTAGCCACACTAACAAAGAGAAGGAGAGAGAAAACTCAATTACTATAATTTGGAATGAACAAGGAAATATCACAACAGACACAAGTGAAATACAAAACATAATTAGAAGCTATTTTGAAAATCTATACTCCAACAAAATAGAAAATCTCGAAGACATCAACAGGTTTTTAGAGACATATGAATTACCTGAACTGAACGAGGAGGACATACACAATTTAACTAAATCAATTTCAAGTAATGAAATAGAAGAAGTCATCAAAAGCCTACCAAGAAAGAAAAGTTGGGGACCAGATGGGTTCTCAGCCGAGTTCTACAAAACCTTTAAAGAAGACCTCATTCCAATACTTCTCAAAATATTTCATGAAATAGAAGAGGAGGGAACCCTCCCAAACTCATTCTATGAAGCCAATATCACTCTGATACCTAAACCAGACAAAGTCACTTTGAGGAAAGAAAATTTAAGACCAATATCCTTAATGAACATTGATGCAAAAATTCTCAACAAAATTTTAGCAAATTGCATACAAAAATATATTAAAAAGATAGGGCACCACGAATAAGTGGGTTTTATCCCAGGGATGCAAAATTGGTTCAACATCTAGAAATCAATAAATGTAATTCACCATATCAATAGAATTAAAGTCAAGAATCACATGATTATTTCGATAGATGCAGAAAAAGCATTTGATGAAATACAGCATCCCTTCATGCTCAAAACACTGGAAAAAAATAGGGATAGTGGGAACATTCCTTAACATTGTAAAGGCCATCTCTGCTAAACCTATGGCCAATATCATTCTAAATGGTGAAAAACTGAAAGCATTCCCCCTAAAAACTGGGACAAGGCAGGGATGTCCTCTTTCACCACTTCTATTCAACATTGTCCTTGAAACTCTAGCCAGAGCAATTAGATAGACCAAGGAAATTAAAGGGATATGAATAGGAAAAGAAGAACTTAAACTATCCCTATTTGCCGATTTCCTGATTATATATTTAGAGGAACCAGGAAATTCCACCAGAAAACTTTTAGAACTCATAAGTTAATTCAGTAAGTAGCAGGATGTAAGATCAATGCTCATAAATCCAATGCATTTTTTACATAAGTGATGAATCTTCAGAAAGAGAAGTTAGGAAAACTACCCCATTCATAATAGTTTCAAAAAAAATAAAATACTTGGGAATCAATCTAACAAAAGAGGTGAAAGACCTCTACAATGAGAACTACAGAACACTAAAGAAAGAAATTATAGAAAACCTTAAAAGATGGAAAGATTTCCCATGTTCTTGGATAGGCAGAATTAATATTGTCAAAATGGCCATACTACCAAAAGTGCTATATAGATTCAATGCAATTCCAATTAAAATCCCAATGATGTACCTCACAGAAATAGAGCAAGCAATCATGAAATTCGCCTGGAAGAATAAGAAACCCAGAATAGCTAAAGCAATCCTTAGCAGGAAGAGTGAAGCAGTTGCAATATCAGACCTTCAACTATACTGCAAAGCAATAGTAACAAAAATGGCATGGTATTGGCACCGAAATAGACAGGTAGATCAATGGTACAGAATAGAGGACACAGACCCAAACCCAAATAAACACAATTTTCTCATACTAGACAAAGGTGCCAAAACATGCAATGGAGAGAACATAACCTCTTCAACAAATGGTTCTGGGAAAACTGAAAATCCATATGCAACAGAATGAAACTAAACCCCTATCTCTCACCCTGCCCAAAAATCAACTCAAAATGGATCAAGGACCTTGGAATCAGACCAGAGACCCTTCATCTTATAGAAGAAAAAGTAGGTCCAAATTTTCAACATGTCGGCTTAGGATCAGACTTCCTTAACAGGACTCCCATAGCAAAAGAAATAAAAGCAAGATTCAATAACTGGGATAGATTCAGACTAAAAAGCTTTCTCTCAAAGATGGAACCAATCAACAATGTGAAGAGACAACCTACAGAGTGGGAGAAAATCTTTGCCATTTATACTTCAGATATAGCACTAATTTCCACAATATATAAAGAACTCAAAAAACTCTACACCAAGAATACAAATAACCCAATCAACAAATGGGCTAAGGAAATGAACATACACTTCACAGAAGATCTACAAGCAATCAACAGATATATGATGAAATGTTCAACCTCTCTAGTAAATAGAGAAATGCAAATCAAAACTACCCTAAGATTCCATCTCACCCCAATTAGAATGGCAATTATCAAGAATACAAGCAAAAATAGGTGTTATAGAGGATGTGGGGAAAAATGTACACTCATACATCGCTGGTGGGGCTGCAAATTAGTGCAGCCACTCTGGAAAGCAGTGTGGAGATTCCTTAGAAAACTTGGAATGGAACCACCATTTGACCCAGTTATCCCACTCCTTTGCCTATATCCAAAGGACTTAAAATCAGTATACTACAGAGATGCAGCCACATCAATGTTCATAGCTGCTCAATTCACAATAGCCAGATTGTGGAACCAACCTAGATACCCTTCAATTGATGAATGGATAAAGAAACTGTGATATATATATATATATATATATATATATATATATACACAATAGAATATTACTCAGCAATAAAGAATATTAAAATTATGGCATTTGCAGGCAAATGGATGAATTTGGAGAATATCATGCTAAGTGAGATAAGTCCATCTCAAGAAACCAAAGGATGAATGATCTGCCTGATAAGGGATGAGGACACATAATGAGAAGTGGGAGGGGACCAAGAATGGAGGAAGGAGGGACTGTATAGAGGGAAAAGCGGGGTGGGAGGGGTGGGGGGAAGGAAAAAAAATAACAGAATGAATCAAAAACTATTTTCCTAGATAAATGTATGATTACACAAATGGTATGCCTCTAGTTCATGTACAAACAGAGAAACAAGATGTATCCCATTTGTTTACAATAAAAATAAATTTTATAAAAACTTATTGAATGGAATGGCATCAAATTAAAAACTTTTTTCTCAGCAAAGGAAACATGAAAGGAAAAGTAAAAGCCACAGAATGGGATAAAATCTTTGTCAACTCTTCCTCAAATAGAACATTAATAACTAAGATATAGAAACAACTCAAAAAAACTTAACACCAAAAGCAAATAACCCAATCAATAAATGATAAAGGAACTAAAAGCACATTTCTCAAAAGAAGAAATATAAACTTTAAAAATAAATATGAAAAAAATGATCAATATCTCTAGTAATTAGAGAAATGCAAATTAAAACTACACTGAGATTTCCTCCTTTTCCAGTAAGAATGACAATTATCAATACAAGTAGCAATAAATATTGTCAAGGATATGGGGAAAGGTTACACTCATACATTGTTTTTGGTACTATAAATTAGTGTAACCACTCTGGAAAGCAGGATAGTGATTCCTTAGAATCCTTGGAATAAATGACCATATGACCCAACTCCCTCATCCTCCATGTATATCCACAGGATTTAAAATCAGCATACTACTGTGATGCCACCATATCAACATTTATATAAGCACAATTCACAATTGCCAAGCTATGGAACCAAACTAAATGCTCTTCACAGATGAACAGATTAAAAAAAATGTTGTATATATATATATATACATAATGGAGTATTACTCAGTCATAAAGAAGAATTACTTTATGGCGTTTGCTGGAAAATAGATGGAATCAGAGGTTATCATGGTAAGTGAAATGAGCTGGTCCCCAAAAGACAAAAGTTGAATGTTTTCTCCCATGTGCAGAAACTACTCCAAAATGGTGGGGGGATAATAAATGGAATAAAGATTAGTGGTGTAGACAAAGAGCAAGGAAGAGAAGGGAAGGGAGAAGGAATGGGAGAAGGAAGAACAGTGGAATTAACCTGACCTAGCTTTCCTATGTATATGTACAAAACTACACAATCAAGCTCACCATTGTGTACATCCACAAGACACTAACTAAAAAATTTAAAAAAAAGAAACAATTACTAAATAGCAGAAAGATCAACAGAGTAGAGGGAAGGGAACAGGGGAGGAGGTTGGAGAGGGAAAGGGGAATTAGTGGATACTGAATTAGACAAATTATATTCCATGCTTTTTTAAATAGGTCAAAATGAATCCTAATGTTTTATGTAACTAAAAAGAACCAATAAAAAGTTTTAAAAAGCCACCCAGAAAAGAGAGGGGAGAGAGAGAACAGAGGTGAGAAAGAAAGAGAGAATAGATATGAAATGTTTTATTTTTAAATCTAACACCTATGAATGTTAGATTCATAACATTTATTTGTTTTGAGTGATCATCTTTCTAGGAACCTCTTCAGTAGATCATAGTACAATAGACCATTTTTTTCTCTAAGAGCCATATTTTGGAATCCAGGTTTTTAAATTTATTTAGAAATTCTCATATTGTACCTACCTTCCTCCTTAAAATTTTACTTTTCCCTAAGATTGCTTTTTCCTTACCCATCCCACCTCAACAGGAATTTTTGAACACAAGCTAGAGATTTTCATCAGTACCAGTGACTTAATTCTACTAAGCAGTATGCTCCACTAGCTAATTTATGTGCATTTTCTCGTTTAATTCTAACAAATGAGAGGTTTCTATTGCAATTTCACTTTTACAAATAAGAAAGTCTAAGTCTCAAATAGTTTTAATAGTGTTCTTTGTAGTAGGTAATTAGCAGAAACTGAATTTGAATGCAGTACTTATGAACATAAGGACATTCAATCTTTTAGTCAGTTAAATATAAGATACTTAAATTTGTCTAAATAGTTACTACTTTATATTTGTGTCAGCATTTGGGACAATTCTGCTGAGTAAAAATGGTAGTAAATTAGAAGACTCTTTGGCCTTTGGCAATTACAAGTTTCTGATACATGATATTATTTATATAGTATAAAATTATATTTGATGAAATATTTTTGTTTGTTTTTCGGTGTAAGGATCAAACCCAAGTCCTCAAGCTCACCAGGTAACTGTTCTACCACGGAGCTATGCCCTCATCCCCAAATGCATGTTTCTTTAAGAATTTGCTCCCTCGTATTTTTTGTTTGGTTATTTATTTTTATTATTATTTGTATTTTGTATTATTTACAATTTGCTTTATTTCCACCTCCTGACCTAGGAGGAAATACAACACATTTATTAGCAAAAACTTTAGTTAATATTTAGTTTAGTTTTAGCTAATGTTTAATAGTTAGTTCTGATCAAATATTAGCATTTGTAATATTTACTCTTTCCAGATATCTATTATTCTGTTGTTTAGAAACTAAAATGTGAATTTATTTATACAAATGTCTTATGACAAACACTTTTATTTTTTATAATATGCAAAATTTCTGGAATTATATGTGAAATCCATCCTACCTCAGTCAGTTTCATTAAGCATCAGTATCAGTGCCGCTATATCAGTGCACGGAACATTTATCAATTTGGAAAAAAAGTTCATTCTAAAAAAATGTGTGATATCAGCATATGACCCCAAATAATGCTGAATTATCTTAGAATGAAAATGTCACTTTTATGAGTTCGATTCACTTTGTCTTTACTGTAACTTTCTACAACTTCTAATTTTTTATTTTGTCTTCACAAAAGAATAGGAAAAATATATATTTCATTTCAGATATAAAATATTCACTTGAGTTGTCAAAATGGTCTGTTGTTTATTAGGCTGTTGCAACTATGCTTGGTTATTTTAAATTTTTTGCTCTTAAGCACTAAAACTACCTTCCTCAAGAATAGACGGTTTCTCCCATATTAATAATGCATAAGATAAATTTCATTACATTTCTGGACAAATGATAAAACTAATATTAAAGAACATTATAGAACATTACAGAGGCAACAGAGAGTTAAGAATGAATAAGTGCAAGTACTAGTGCATGTCCAGATAAAAAAATACGAGCACAGACATCATGAAGGTGTGGTGCTCATGAAAGAAGAAACACTTGATCAATGACACAGAATAAAGAGCTCTGAAAAGGACCCACATAAATAGCATCAACGTGTCTGTGACAGAGGAGCAAACTCCATGCCACAGAGAGAAAAGTGGCCTTTCCAACAAATGAAACAACTAGACATGTACATGCAAAAAATGAATCTAGACACAGATCTTAAATTCTTTTTTTTTCTATGCAAAAATACCGGTGAAAAAGTTTGATTTATTAATTAGGCCCAGTAAGAGATTAACAATTACTTATAATAAAACAGCACAATTGCAACAATATACTATACAAAAATAAACCAACTGTAGAATTGCGAAATGCAAAGCCACACAATGTTTAAAGATAAGCCAGGAGAACACATAGACCATTATGGGTTTTGCAGTGACGTTTTAGGATTTACACCAAAAATACAATCCATGAAAGGCAAAACTGATAAACTGAATTTCATTAAAATGGAATATTTCTGCTCTGTGCAAAACACTGGCAAAGGAATGAAAAGTCACAGGTTGAGAGAAAATATTTGTAGGCATAGAGGATAGAAGACCATTCTCCAAAATACATGAAGAAATCATATATATATGATTGAAAATATGCATGAGAATTCTTCAGATCATATGTCATTATATATCATAAAATGAGACACCTCTATATAACTATTAAAATGTCCCAAATATCACAAACTCAGAATGCTAGGGACACCAAGTACTAAAAAGGACTTGGGGCAGCAAGAACTCCCATTCATTATTCATGGAATTTAAAATGATATAGCCACTTTGGAACATGGTTAATTTGGCAGTTTCTTAAAAAAAAAAAAAAAAAAAAAAAAAAAGGAAAAACAAATTTAATTGCTAAAGCTAAAACCTAATATGAAGATGTAACAGTTGTTAGTAGTTATAAACAAATACAGCAACCAACTTTATAAAACTAAAGTTAAAGGAGATTTAAGCAGATAATGACCTAAACACACTGTTAAAAAAAAGTCTTTAACATATCATTATCAGCACAAGACAGATAAGTGAACAAAAAATAATTGAGAAGATAAAGGATTTAATCAATATAATACATAGGGTGGGTCTTACAAAATACATCAAATTCCAAGTCTTTTTAGTAGGAAAAAAAAAATGTCAATCTAAAGGGTCAACAGAATTTTCACAGTAAATGGATCGCGTAACTCACAAAATAAGTTGACCATGTATGTCACAAAGAATCAGTAATCTTCATAAAGTTACAAAAAATGCTCAGTGAATACAGTACAATAAAAGTAGTATTTTCAAGCAGAAACAAAGAAGAAAGCCCTATTCTCTTAGAGTTTAAAAGAAATAGCAAATGATAAGAATGCTTTTATTAAACTACTTTTTTATGAAAAGATAGAAACAACCTAAAATTAAACAACTTTTTATAAATAATGACAGCAAAATCCCTATATATCAGCATCAATGAGATTAATTTAAAGCAGTTCTCAGAGGTTAATTTATAGCATTAAGTAAGTTTATAATGAAAGATGAAAAAATATATCAGTAAAATTTCTAGTAAAATAATAAAAGTATCTTTAATATAGAAATAATATGAATAAATAAAATAACAAATATTAGTAATAGATCTAATTAAAAAATCAAAATCATAATTTTGGAAAAAATTAACATAAATAAAACTACAAAGTTACTTGCCCGGAGATGAGGAGGAAGCTTGATGATACAAAATAAGGAATGACAAAGAAGAGTAATCATTGAAACAGAAGAAATGTGTACTAAAGCACAAGAGAAGACTGTGCAGACCTCTGTTAAATAAGTTTGAAAACTTCAATAAAGTGGCTGATTTTTTAAGGAAAAGAAAAAGATTACCAAAACTTATCCAAATGGTAAGGAAGTATAAACAAGAACTGAATAAGACCCACCAGGAGCAAGTGACACAAAGGTGGGAAGAAGAGTGGACAAAGTCAGAGTGTCAGGAATATAGAGACTGAACATCTCTCTAGGTACATCTTTTCTTATATAGTCATGACTCTTCCACTATGATAATGTTTCATTTACTCTTCACATATCAACCAAATACAAAGTTCAATAATAATGACCATACCCAGCAATCAATCTTAATTTTTAAAAACTAAAGATATTCAATAAAAGGAACATGGGTTCCTGGAGGAGTTAGTTACTCTGAGAGAAAGGACATGATTCTGGCATGTTTTGTCACAAGGAAGTATCTGACAAATGCAAGTCGAAGGTCATTCTAAAATCAGTATTCTTCTGACATGTCAGGATCATAAAAGACAAGGAAAGACTGAAAAAAAGTGCTCTAATCTAGAAGAGATTAGGTAGAATAGAATTCTAGAACAAATAAGAACTAAAAAAAAAATCAAATTTAAACAATTTACCAATGTTAATATCCTTTTCTTAATAATTGGAGTATTATCAAATAGGTTGTTAGTATTAGGGAAGCTGGTGAGGAATATATGAAAACTGTTATTGTAAATTTTAATGAAAATTGGTTTAAAATAAAATGTTTTGGAAAAATAAAGTTATTGTTTTCATCTGCACATTAATATTACTATTATTAGATTTCCACTTAGGGACTCATAATTTTATAATTTGCTTTTGTTTTTAATGTTGAATATGATTTGAGTCCTTGAAATTTCCTTATCACTTTTAATACCTCTTTTCTGCATAGAAAAATGACTCCATTTATAAATAATCTCTTTCAGACTTATTTATAAATACTAACTTTTCACATTAAAGTCAATGATACATTCAGAACAGCTGAAAGAAAAACTTTAGAAAACATTTTTATAAAATATTTTATTCCCAAATAACCAATTAAGCTAACAATTTCAATTGTGATTTTATAACCTAACTTTAATTAATTTTGACTTGGAGCTCTTGGTATTCTGGAGATCTGAGAACTACACATGAAATAAATTTGCTGAAGATGTCAATGAAAATACCTAATTAAAAAGTTTAAATTATGATCACTCAATTAGCTTATTTGTCTCAAAATATGCATGATCAATGTATCTTGTGAGAATTATAAATGTTTGAACCATTTTTCATTTAAATACCTTTAGAATTTATGTAACTTCCCACAGATGCACTTAAAATAGATATTTTCTGATATAAATACTGCTATACTCATGAATATATTCAACAAGGTATGAGAAAAAACATTATTGTATTTCATTCATGTTCATAAGCACTTGAAAAAAAGCATCCAGTTAAGAGTCTTGTATCTTAATAGATGTAAGCTATTATTTATTTTTAAATACCTCTTGAGTATACATAACACCAGTGGTCCAGCTTTTTACAATAGATATTTTAAAACAATGTCATTTTCATTTATTTTACATGAATTATTGGATTTATTATATAACTGGCAAGGTTGACTTCAATTTTCTTTATGTTTAATTGTTTGATACTTAATACTATACCTACAGATTGATACTCAACAAAAATAAAAAAGGAGAAATTATTAAAACTCATTTTAGAATTTCTAAAATGAGTTCATTTCTACAACTCATTAGAAGTTTTCTTTTTCAATTTGAATTTGCATTAGTGATTCAAGAACTCATTTAGTGCATTAAAGATCATTTAATGCATTTTAATCACCACAGGATTAATCAGAATCAATAGGTTAGCAGTGATTGAGCTTCACTACTTAATGCAAGATTTAAACACTCTGATAGCAACATATCTTTCCCTAAAATTTTAGAAAATTAATCAAATGAATCAGACTAATAGCTAGGGAAAATTCAATGTTCTATAATTTGCTTAGTAAAATAATACCTTTAAAAGTCATTTTCAACTGAGAAATGTTCTGTGATGAGCTTTAATACCTAACATTTTATACTTAATTTTAAATCTACTATCTACTGATAAGTCTAGTTATTAAAATTTTATATATTGTTGTGGGGCACAACTTAAGAACAGACAGATCACCACTGAGAAATCCAAATTTGAGGGTCTTTATTAGCCAGCCGGCTGACTGTCTCAAACAACGCCCCCAAAAATGGCTAAGGGAGAACAGCCCCAAGCATAAGGTTGCAGGGGGTTTTATACCATAAATCAGTACATCAATCATAAGTGTCTGTTGCTATGATTTAAAATTACAAACTAACATTATGAGATCTAAAATCATTAGCAGAGGGGGAAGTGGGTCGAAAAGACCTTACTTAGGTACAAATTGATAAAGGTTACTAACATCTAGACAATCACTGTTGACATGGTGCATTGCTTAGGAAAATAAGAATAAAAAGAGAACAATTTTTCATTACATAAGAATTGTCATTTTGTGTTGCCAAACGTCATGCTAAGCAATTGTTGACAGGTACAGAGGCAGGGTGTTCCCTTGGGAGAAGCATTTCCTACATAACATGGAGTCTCAGAGCAAAATGGAGTCTGTTTAGCCCATATATCCTGGCCTATAATATTTCCATGGAGTCAAACCTGTCAGCCAATCACAATATTCCAAAAATTATACAAAGATTTTTAAATATTACTTTGTGACTATTTCCCTATCCTGCTGTGCTGTTATTTCTGCTACATTTTCTTTTCCTGCTTATAGCCAACACAGAATTAAGTAAAGTGATCCCAGGTTTTTTCTTTGTTTGTTTGTTTTGTTTCTTTGCTTTTTCCAGTTGCTTTTGGTTTAGCCCTTTTAAGTACAATTATCTAATGAAATCCCTTTCCATGGAAAGGAAATAGGAAGGTCCACTTATGAAGCTTAG
The DNA here is from genome assembly GCF_902686445.1 of Sciurus carolinensis. NCBI lineage: Eukaryota > Metazoa > Chordata > Mammalia > Rodentia > Sciuridae > Sciurus > Sciurus carolinensis. The sequence goes on along the minus strand of NC_062213.1, from coordinate 53,473,971 downwards.
AAATTACCACTTAAGAAGAATAAGAAGAAAACTGATGTTTCAAAAATGCTTATTCTTGGAAAGTGTTCAACATAATGCTGGCTTTCTCCCCATACCTATGTTGTCTTTGCTCCAGGATCCTCATCTCTCTGTATACAAAATGAATTCACAAACAAAACAGATTATTTCTTGTGGAATTTTCTCTCTCACTTCATTCACTGCTGAAATGCCACCAGTTTCAATATGCCTACAATGGTCTCCTTATTTTAAGTTGAAAATCTTTCCACAGTTGCTGACACTTTGGTACACACACACACACACACACAAACACACTTTTTCCAGTTCATCATACGCACATGTTCAAATGTTCATTGTTCATCATTCATCAATGTAGTCCTTGAGTCTTTACATCAATAACAACATCATGTTTCAGGTATTTTGCTTTACTACTTTTAAGTAGTAAAATTCTATTCTACTAGCACAGTTGTTCTTCTCTATCCCTATTGTCAGAAAAAAAAAAAAAAAAGTAATCCTTCTCAATATCTAATGATTTTAGGCCACAGGCTATCTGTTCTCCACCTGACATTGCAGCTCACCATTTACTACTTTGGCCTCATATCATATAACCAGGGTCCTGGCTGTGGCTCTTAATTTAATCCAATCCATAAGGCAACTTCAGCATTTATATAACATTTGAATTGATGGGAGAGAAGATTACTTACTTATTTTCAGGTACACTTACATCAAAGTCACAACATTAATAGGAGTACCATTAACAGAACTACTATTTCTAGCATTGGTAGATTATGTGCAACATATTTTGGTAATACTTTTTCTTGTCTTACCTTATATCTCTAATGCAGTGCTCATCGGTTGGTGATACTTCTTAAATTGATAGAATCTTGTAAGAACTTTAAAATGAATAAGGTTTGACTATGATATTGCCCTTTTACCGTATAGACTACACTCTCAAGTTCATAAGATATTAAACTTCCATTCTTGCTGCGTCTATTTCCTGCCACTCTGACACTTGACATGGTCTGTTGGAATAAAGGACTCAACACCTGACAGGGTTCTGTTGATGGTCCTCCCTCTTGTAGGCCGTAGGCATGGCATGTCTTCATGTGTAGGTGTTTTTTTAATATTAATAATCAATATACCATTAGAAACTTATTGGAAAGATGTTGGGAAGGTTTTACTGTATTGGGACACAATAAAAATTTGGCAGTAGAACATAGATAAAATATATGAAAATAAACAATTGTAGCTGTGCTCAAGTTAAAAGGAGACTGTGATTGCTTTAGTATAATAATAGATGGATAAAGAGGCATTCCTCTGAGCTTGCATGTGGTGTTGAGTTTTTGTTGCTTTCTTAGTTTCAACAGTTGATTCTAGAGATACTTTACATAATAAAAACATTTAGGTTAGTCATAAATATAATTTGTGCTTTTCCTATGTTTAGTCTAATTCTTTAAGAATCAGAATAATATTGTGTCTGCCATTATATGAAATTAGAATAGACTAAATATTAAGTGTAAGTTGATTTCTTTGCCCTTTAATAATAGTAAAAGTTTCTCACTGTTAAACACTGGAGTTCTTGGTGGGGGTAGCTTCTCAGAAAATCTATGATGTGTTTGTTCTGAAGGTTGAAGGCTGGCAGATCATGGTGCCCTCAGTTTAGCTAGGGGACAAGTTTGCTTTAGTTTAGCTGGGAGACAAGGTTGTTTTAATAATCTAGCTGGGAAATAAGGTTGTTTTGGTCTGGACTGTCATACAGAGAGAATGTGTACTTTGAGAAGAAGCATAGATTGTACTTGTGAAGGTTTTTTCTTATTTTAAACTAACCAAAAAATGATATGATCATTAGTAAAAATATGTATAAAAAGGCTGGCAGAAAAAATACAGATTCATCCTCAGAACGTTTGGTGTCTCTGTGTGCTGTTTCTCCACTGCATCCATGCCGCCCATCCACCTAGGACCCCCGACCATGCTAGGGCTGGACCCCGGCACATTCTATGATGTTTATATGAATATTTTTAAAGTACATATTTAAAATGCTTACCTTTTATTGCTTAGTTAAATTCAGTACCCCAAATTACATATCATCAACAAACTAGAAAGAAGAGTCAATAGTACTCAAAACCCTTTGAGTAAGAATGTTTGATTTCAGAAGGAATAACACTTACTTAGGACTAAAACAAGGCAGAGGTTATCAAAATAATTTGTTACTATAATACAAAATTAGGCCCTACAGTAGGATGTACCTTTGCTTTCAAATATCATAGTTCATAAACAAATTGCCAAATGGGTGGGTTCTTCTCTAACTAAGTTGAATTTCTGATAGGTTTTGGGGATTTTCTATGTAATACTAAGATCACCTGCATGGAATAGTCACGCCTTTGGTATTTATTGAGGCCCAGTGGTAAACCAGAAGGTGTTTACAAAGGAATAGATATCTGAAGAAGGGGCATAGATTTGCTCCAAAATTACAGAAGTCTGTGATCCTTGAGTTGGTGCTTGTTAGTGTCCAGACAGAGGACCAATATTTGTAACAGGTCTTTCAAGTATCATGAGACCTACCAAATCATAAATTCCAAGTGGTCATGCAGTGGTCTGAAATTGCTACAGAATCTTTTCTTGTTTTCACACCTACCAGAAAGTGGGAGATTCTGCAAATGGTTTCAAATAGCACACTCAAGTGTTGTCTGTTGCCTCTGAAATTGCAAAGGACTCAACAAATTGTTACCTTTTAGTGATAGTGCAAATTGTAGCAACTCAATTTTCTCCTTGAGCTGTCACTGATATTATGGCCTCTGACTTTGTTTTTGGAGGGGGTGGTATTTGTTTTCTACCTCCTCATTTCCAAATGTCTTAGTAAGGAACTAACATATCCATTTTTCTAGCTTATCTGCTCTAGTCATTATAATGCCATTATAGTGGACAGATATGAAATTTTATGGAATGATAAAATGATTAAAAATTTGGAAGACTACATTGTAGCAGAGAACAGGAGAAATTATATAGTGTTTAGGTAACAATATGAGTTCGTACAGTGACCCTTGAATGTGAAACAAATTGCTTCAGGTACTGTGTGAAAATTGATATTTAAAAAAGACATTAGGTAAATAGCAGGATACCAAATATCAGGGTTATAGCAAAAACACTACATAAGACACAGAACTGCAACTGGAGTCAACACCTGATGATGTTCATAGTAGTCCACACTTATTTTCCAAGATCCACCTGTCTTTAGCATCCATTCTGATTTTAGGATGGGTTAAGTGGAAATATGATGGACTGATGCCATCAACACACTTTTTCTTTTAAATGTTCCATGCCCAATTAATCTCTGTGGGATTCCCTCTGATTTACTTCCATGGTAGAGTGGGGAAATTTTAGGAGATTTCAGTTAGCTCTTACTTTTAGAATGAGTCATGAAGCCAATGTGAGAAACCCTACAGTTACTAAATATGGCTAATCAAAGCATAGATTCAGAAACTGGAGTGGAGGGACACAGGATGAAACTACAAATTCCTGAACCCACTGGCAATTTGATCTTAGTCCTTATCTGTCTATCACCTGTTCACTGTGAGTCCCCACTCTGGTGGGTCACAGTGAAATTTTGAGTCCCCAAGAATTAGGGTAAATTTGAAGTCAGTGTCTTATAATAATCTCCAAGAGGATTTGGTATTTTATTTTCCCCTGTGCAATCACTCTTGTAAATGGTCTTAGCCCTTTGGGGAAGGCTAGATGGAAGATTTATTGTGTGTACATATGGCAGTGGTCCATTATTGCAGAACAGGTAGTAAAGAGTAAATTCAGAGCTGAGAGGCAATAAATTGATAACTGGCACAAAGTGTGAAGAGAATACAGAGCATTTCCAAATGAAGAGCTTAGACAATTACAATAAAATGTGGCAATTTTATATCAAAGACAATTTCATCTCTAAGGAGAATAAATGTCAAATAAGAGGAACGCTTCTTCTGAGGAGCAGAGATTTGACACTGTATTGTAAAACATAAGTAGAAGGTATTCACCCCTACTTGACTATATAATAAGGTTAATAATATCAAGGAATGTGTCCTAGGAATATTATCCATCCCACCAGATCTGAGAATATACTTGACACATAATAAGATTGTGCTGAATGCTTTCTCATTTCAATGCACTTAGAATATATAAATATTTTTAATGACTAAACTGTCTGAAAGCACTTGTTCAGTAATGGAATAAAAGTTTCAGCAATGGATGTATCATACAAAATACATTAGTATTACATTTTAAGCACTTCAATCCTATCTGACTTTCACCTGCCATCTTAACAAGTCTTTCTACCAGCATCAAATGCTATATATTTATCAATTGTCTTCAAACACATAAAACTTAAGAACTATATTGTCATAGCTGACATTGTCATCTTAATGACAATTGAAATATTGATGAATCTTAAGTTGTAATCATTATTATTGATGGAGGACAGATGAAAATAAAGGAATAAGGATGAGAAAAAACTAATTACACTTGTTCTATTTAAAAATGTATGTCAAAGACAATATAAATATTTGTTTTGAATGATAGCATGAGTTATTTATATCAATATGAACACAAAACTATCATAAATATTTTGTTTCTTTGATTATAACTAAGTTGTTGGGTATTATTAGAAAGATATGAGAATTTTATGAGCTCTATTAATTGATTTAATGCAGTTGTCTTTTATTAGATAAATTAAGCAACTTTTCAACTCCATGACAAGATGTTTCATTGCATAAAATCTATTACACTTAATAAGTAGAGATAATACAAATGCTAGGCTTTGTGTTTTACCAGAGATGGTTGATAAATTCAACTTTTTATGAATAGCACACATGTGAGCTATTCCAGGAAGTCATGTAGGCATATATCCATAATAAACAGAAGGAGTCAGTTGTAGGGAACATTCCTCAAGCTTATCTGACAGTAGTCGCTGACATCATGGTCTAAGTAAGCCAAACAGTCTGAACAGAGAAACTGAGAAAATGGTAAAGACTCGCCATGGACTGAAGGCCTTTGCAGTTGCTGAGGCTGAGCTAGGAGTTGAGGGGAAGCTTCGTTCTTCATGCATCCCAGCAAGCTGTGATGTGAGCTCACCCATGCTTCCTTGCCTCATGCTGCGTGCTGGTCCTTACTATCCCCCCCATCCTTTGTCTCAGACTAGTTGCTGGGCAGAATCACTTAGGCATACTTGGTTTGTTTACATTATCTTGACATATAACTCACCTATAGGTTGATTCTGTTATGCTTTAACAAGTGTGTTAACCTGATTGGATAATGTGCCTATGTATGTCTTGTACAATCCTAAGTAAAATTAGATCTGTGCCTACCGAGTCCAGTCTCCGGTATCTAAATGAACTGGGTTAGACACCAACATCCTCACTCTCAGCGGGACCCCTTGTCTCCGAACGTCTATAGTCAGTGAGCATAGATTCCTGATAGAGAACACATGAAATTAAACACATGAAAACCCTGTGAACCCTTTATCACTGAACTTACAAAAATATGGCAAATTTTCTCTATGCTATTCATCATTAGTAAATTTTAATTGATTATAGTTATTAAAATCAATTGGATAATTTGGGTTATTCTATATGCTCATAGTGAAATTAAATAATATGCAGAGTAGGTAATAGTAATTTTAATAGGCTTTTCATAAATTTGTATTTTAAGGCTATGTTACATAGCATGATTTATCTTATAGATTTATCATGGCAAATTAGATATAACTGAATATTTTAGTCCAGTCATGCTCATACATATCTTTATCCTGTAGATAAAAGCAGCTCAGAAATCTTGATATAGATAACTAACTTTATTTAAAGAAGACATACAACTGGGAATTAGCAGGAAATCATGAGAGAATTACGTTATTTCCTCCAAACCTTTTAAATTTAGTTCTTTATTACAGGATTCAAATAAAGTCTTTGAGAAGAAGACCTCAGAAGAAAACTTTTTTTATGTTTAATTTGTTCAAAATAGTCTACTTGACATGGAATTTCTAGAAAATTGGAATATTCACTACCAAAATTGTCTCACCATTTTTGCAAATGTTATCGAATGCTGATACTTTCTATTGCCTCAATTTTCATCTTCTGTGTCATCTGCAATATAGAATGCAGACCATTTTTCACAAACTCTATTAATTTACCAGGTTTCCTGAGTTAAAATAAGAGACTATGAGTTCATGTGACTTCAGCATCTCACTGCACAGAGATAACCCTTATATTTATGAGAAGAAATATTCCATTTTCTGCACAGCTTCCTCTAACAAAATCTTTGCTGACTAAACTTATTCACTGTTTAAATGGTATTTCTTTAAAATCTGTTTAGCAATGCATTATTCAAGAAAGTTAAAGTCTTTACTGGCCATATTGTGGGGAGACTAATAATGTTCAAATGATAATTAATCTTCTTGGAAAAAATAAAGTTTCATGCATTTTTGTTAAATCTAAAAATGATTTTAAATTCACACAAGTATAATTGTATCATGGATGTCCTGAAATAAAATCACAATTAATAGGAATAATAAGTCCGTAGTTTTAGGATGTAATAAAATGTCATGAAAACACATTTTGAAAGTCTATTATTGCACCACTATATTCTTATCCTAGATTTTTTTTTTTTTTTGCTGCAATTTGTATTTTTACTTTGAAAAAATTGTTTTAAAGTTAAGGTAATATTGTTTCATTATATACACTATTTTTATATTTTCTAATTTATTACATGGTAACTAGGGTCAACTAATATGGCAAAATGTAACAAAATATGAATTTATTGGAGGAAAATTCTAAATTGGAAGATAAAATATTATCAATGTTCATTGATATATTATTACAATGTTTCAGAAATTTGAGCAAAATATTTTAATAATGCATGTTAATTTTTACATAAAAAATTACAAATCTTAACCCATGAAAGGGATAATATAATTTTAGTTTATAGTAAAAAGAGTGGAAATTAAAAATAATTCTTTAGAAATAATTACTTCTTGCAAATACCTTCTTGAAATATCAGGTACTCTCACCACACGGTATGACCTCATCTAGTAAGTTCTACAATAAGGAAACCCTAAGATTCTGTCTGTGTGTTGCAATTGGCACACAGAAAACATACAACATCAATTTCTGATGGAGCCTAATGGGAAAACTAGTAGTCTCTGATAAAAATTGAAAGGGAAATAAGATATTTACCAGGTAAACAAAGTAAAAATTAACAGTAAATGCTTATTTTTAATCAATATTTGATACTTCCATTTTGTCAATTTAATTCTCAAAAAAATATTTTGTAAATCAATGATGACTTTATGAATATTGTCTGTCTGCATAGTATCAGATTTTAAAGAAATATACTAAACTGAATTACTCTAAGAACTCATGTGATTAATGTCCATTATCCCTCTCCTAGGTAAATTAAATCTAGAAAGACCCAAAATGTACAAGCATAGTTAGATAAGAATCATTCAAAAAATGGAGATGCTAAATTATCTACATATTGAATGATGATACATCCCACTCACCTCTCCGATTTTCAAATGAAGCTAACAGGAATGTTTGTTAGATCTGATATTCATGAATCTCCAGATTGAGAATGCCATACTCACATAGCAAAATGAATTTTAAGAAAAAAAGAACTAATGGCTAATGCTCATAATTATCTGATTTTATAATGTTTCACATAATAAGATTCTAACATGTCTCAGAAACAAAGCCAGTCACATTACAAGAGTGAAAAAAATAAAAATAAAGATAACCAACTTTTCAATCCCTGGGATTCCGAAGACAATAGTTGTAGTTAATTTTACATGTTAACTTTACTGGATCATGGAATATCCAGATATCTGGTTAAACATAATTTGCGGGTATGTCTTTGAGGGAGTTTCTGGAAGAGATCAACATTTACATCAGTAGACTACATTACCTTCCCTAATGTAGGTGTGTTGCATCCAGTTCATTCAGGGACTAAACAGAACAGAAAGGTGAAGGAAGGGATTAATTACTGGCTCTCTCTGCCTTACAGATTGAGAGAAGCATTGATCTTCTCTTGTCCTAGAACTCCTAGTTCTCAAGCATTTAGAGCTGGAATGGAATCTGTACTATTAGTTCTTAGTCTGGGGCCCTTCTAAAAGTACTCAATGATCCTCATCGGTCTCAAGTTTGCAGGTGGCAGATTGTGGAAATTCCTAACTTTCATAATTTTCTGAGCCAATGCCCTATCACATGCACACATATAAAATTTCCTGTTGCTTGTTTCTGTGGAGTTTCCCTAGAGAACTCTGATTAATGTACTGATCATTCTGAGTAGAAATGGTTTTCAAACAACACTCATATAGCTGGCCAGATCATTAACTAAACAGGATAGTATTATAAAAATATCATTGTGTATTATGTCACACTTACCTTCCAAATGACTAATAGAAGTTCTGTGAAATTTGTCATTTCAAATAGGAGTAACTAAAGAAAGAGAGAAGGGGGAACATGAAATCTCAAATACGTAGAATTCATATCAAATGTTAGGAAAGGAAATTCCTAGAAGGATGACAAGTTCTTGGAGGACAGAAAGACAGCTGGTCTAGAGAGTGAAACATTGGAATTAGAGCAGAACATCAGAGGGTTCAAGTGGAGGCTACATAATAAAGGTATTTTTTTTCTAGTTGGAAGCTTATGGGACATCAGTTCACAAATATTTCATAGAGCTGGGATGAATTCAAAAGTTAGCATAAAATATAAAAGACACAAAAGGAAAAAATAATGTCTAACTCCAGCAAAAATAAAAGTTATCCAAGAAAGAGAATATAATCATACTGAGCACTTTGACCTATACTGAGTAATATTTATATAGTTGCAAAAACCAAAACACTAAATGTAAATTAATTACAACTGAAGATGTAATTTTATATGGAGAATGGATAAAGGAAAAGCAAAGGTATGAAAGAAAGCTAAAATATTCACCCCCATAAGCAAAGTTACTTAAAACTTGAAGAATAAGAATCTGTACAAATATTAATTTTTCAATACATAGAGATATATATCAAATATACTCACACAAACACACATACCAACACACATACACACTTCTAATTTTCTCTTTATTTGTTATTTCATTATTAATGCCATATTTTGTCTAGTATTTTAAAATAATATGAAAAGGCTGTATGTCATAATTTCACAAAAATAAAAATTAACATTTATGAAATTTAATGAATTATTTAATATTTCCCCCAAATCATAAAAGCAATAACTCAAGAACAGTTAATCCTGATTCCTTATGCTGCCTGGAAATAACAGCAGTGAGTTTAATATTATCCATTAATTTACAAGATACCCTCAACTCTTGATTTTTCATTAATTATTCTCAGCAAATTATTGTCCCAGTTTCAAATTCCTTAGGCACTACCGTGCTTAAGGCCTCTTCTTTCCACTACTAGTTGGTAAATTCTCTTGGAATGTAAATTGATTTTAATATTAATATTACAAAAATATAATTAGGAAGTTGACCCTGGAGCACTACCATCAACCTTTGCATAAAATCCCATAATTTTATAGGTGTCTTATATTCTGTAATGAGAATTTCTAAAAAGATGTATTTTTACTCATTTCATCTCCACTGGAGTTATTTTTAATGATTTATTGGGTTTTTAATGACATTATTAATATTACATGATGCTCATCCCTGGTAAAGCCCTGAATAATTTGTATTAAAATGCTTAAAAATATTACATTAGAAATAAAGTTAAACACAAGGAATGAATATGTCACAAAATGCAATTAAACATGCAATGAATTATTTACCTTTTAATTCATCTATAGGAAAATAATATATTTCAGTGCCAAAAACTTTTTTCAAAAGAGCATTTAATAACTGATGGATATAAATAATGAAAGAATTTTGGTTGTCAAATTTATAGAATATAGAAATTATAACCATGCTGTAATGTCCATGAATGTATTATGTACTCACAAACCTAAAAAAACAATATTTGGTGAACAAATATATAAGATACAAAGAAAACTATATGAAATATGTCAAATGGATGACTATTCATTTAAATAATAATTTTTTATTATTAAATTTAACTTCATTCTTCCCTTTTCTTCTCTCCACCTCTTTCTTCTTTCTCTTCTTCCTTCTTTTCCTCCCTCCCTCCTTCATACTTTCCTTCTATCTTTTCTTTCTTTGAAAAATAAAAAGACTAGCATTTAATAAGCATTATGCTATATACTTTGGAATACAAAGAATGGGCATGCTTTCTACCCCAATCTAGCTCTCATACTATTTAAGCCTTTATTCAAGAAAATAATGATTTTATAAAAAATTATATAGGCGCTACAGAAGATGATCATTTTCCTTTCTCTTTGAGATTGGAAACTTATTCTTGTTTCCAAGTGGTATGTTTCAGATTATGAGATGTTCCTTAAAAACTTAGGCGACTTAATGCAGAAATGTTCATAGGTAAAGTTATTAGATTATAAAAACTATATACCAGTCTGCAAATTAATCTATTTATTGGATTAATAATTTGAAAAAAACTACCATAGTGGGTGGTAACAGATTCCAGGTAGGGCATGGATGGAGGAAGTAGGTCATTGAGGAATGTGCCCCTAAGGATTGTTTTGCCCCTAGCTCCTTCAGTGGGTGTATGCTCTCTCTCTCTCTCTCTCTCTCTCTCTCTCTCTCTCTCTCTCTCTCTCTCTCTGGTTCCCAACTGGCATGAGCTGAACAGTTTGAACAGTTTTTCTCCCCCATGTCCTTCCACTATGATTTCTCACCCATGTTCCAGAGCAATGGACTCAGCTGAACATGGAAGAAGATCTTTGAAACCAAACTAAACTTTTCCTCCTTTAATTTGTTCTGATCAGGTATTTTGATCCAACCATGGTAGCCTGTTTAACACAACACATATATGTTAATGTGTAAAACAAGGATTGCCAATGTTTGCTTAAAGGGTCAGGTAGCAAATTAATTAAGCTTTCCTTGTTGTGCAGTCTCTATGGCAACTGCACATGCATCAGGATATGAAAACACAGGGACTCAAATGTGTTGTAGCTAGCTGTTGATTCACTCCTGGTATAGAAAAATGCCTGGCTCATTTTAGTTTCTGAGTAGAAGCAAGTTATTAACACATATCTATTCAGCATATACCATCCTGGATCATCTTACTATGCTATATGTGTATAACATTGCTTTATACATAAAGACAATTTTTAAGTAAAAACAAATGCAGACTTTAAAGGTAATTTATTCAGGAAGAATATTGCAATAGAATATGCTGGTCTCATAAATCTGTTAGTATCTCAAAATCAAGTAGTTAGGTTTTTATTTTATAGGGAAGGATGCCCAATTCCTAGCAGAAACTTTTACAGGGAAGGTAGATACCCATAAGGCAAAATGATCATGATTTGATAGGAAATCTGTCTCCTATCCTTAGCAGATACATGACAGAAACTGACAAGGGAATGTGTCCCCTGTTCAGTCTTAGAATTTAGTGAACTGTGGGGCAGAGAGATGCTTGACTAAAGTGTGATCAAGATAAAGAAGAGGGTGAAAAGTGTGCAACTGTGAGAGCTTGATGACAGACTATAATTATTATTCAAACTCTTCTAGATTCTTCAATTCCATACTCACCTGAATTTTATGTTTTATCATTGGCTGCTCTTTCCCATCTCCTTTCTAATATGCTCTACTTTGGTGAATATAACACTGGAGAAATTTCTAAATCATGTAACACTCTTCCATAGAGGGTGAAAGAATTGGATAAGAGTTCTGCATGTCCTTCTTTAAGGTCACTGCTACATCTGCCTCCTTGATGCTACATATAATTTGTCAGTAACTTGGGAGTAAAGAGTGGAATCTCTCCCAAAATATAGGTCATTTGTGAAATACCTGTTAATAAATATCTCGAGTGTGGTTTAATTTTGGTTTGAAGCTTACTTGCATAGTAACAGGTTATTTGGTTACTGGAACTGTTGAGGTAGGCATTTATAACATAAATTTGCCTTTACTCATACAGAGTGAACACAGTTTATAAAAAAGAAGTTGTTACTCTATGAAGTCAGTACCACACTCATAAAATCAGATTAGGATTTTGGTATGAAAGGAAAAGAAAGAAAAGTATAGATGAATATCCCTGAGGAACTTAGATACAAAAATATTTAATAAAATATTAGCAAACTATGCTCAAAAACATATTAAGAAGATTGTACATCATGAGTTCATATTATGCCAGAGATGCAAGGACGTATTGATATATGCAAATAAATAACTAATTCGTCACATAAGTAGAATTAAGAACAAAATAAATCATTCATCTACATAGCCAGAGAAGGCCTTTGACATTTAGCACCTATTCAAGATAAAAACACCTATTCAAGATAAAATTTTGACATTTAGCACCTATTCAAGACAAAAACACTGAAGAAACTAGGGATAGAAGTAACCTACCTCAACATCATAAAGTCTATAAAGGAAAAACCCGAAACCAACCTCAGAGTAAATGGGGAAAATTTGAAAGCATTTTCTTTAAATTCTGAGACAAAACAAGGATGTCCATTTTCACTACTTCTATTTATAGTGCTAGAAATTCTAACTAGAGCAATGAGGCAAGATAAGGAAATAAAATGGATAAAAACAAGAAAGGAAGAAGTCAAATTGTCACTGTTTAGAGATTATATGATCCTATATCTAGAATGTCCAAAAAACTCCACCAGAAGGCTGCTAGGGCTAATAAACAAATTTAGCAAAATAGCAGTTTACAAAATCAACATACAAAAATAAACAACTTTCCTATATACCAACAATGAGTCTGCTGAGAAAGAAATCAGAAAAATAATAGGTTTGGTGATGCGTGCCTATAATTCCGGCAGCTTGGGAGGCTGTGTCAGGAGATTCGTGAGTTCAAAGTCAGCTTCAGCAATTTAGCGAGGCCCTAACCAACTTAGTGAAAACCTGTCTCAAAAAAAAAAAAAAAAAAAAAAAAAAGTCAAGAAAACAACTCCATTTATAATAGTCTCAAAAATAAATGAATACGTACATATGTACCTAGGAATAAATCTAATCAAGGAGTTGAAAGACCTCTACAATGAAAACTATACAACATTGAAAAAAGAAATTGAAGAACTCTAAAAATGAAAAGACCTCCCAAGATGTCAACTAGATAGAATTAAAATTGTTAAAATTGTCATACTACCAAAACCAATATTCAGATTCAATGAAATCCCCTGCAAAATACCAATAACGTTCTTCACAGTATTATAAAAAAAAACAAAAAAAAAAAGCCCTAGAATTCATTTGGAAGAATAAAAGACCTGAATAGCCAAAGAACTTCTAAGTCAAAAAAGCAGCGCTGGGGGAATCACAATACCTGACTTTAAATTATACTACAGAGCTATTAAAAAAAAAAAAAAAAAAACTCCATGGTACTGGCATAAAACCAGACAAGTAGACTGATGGTACAGAATAAAAGACACAGAGACAAACCCATATGCCTACAGTCATCAGATCCTTGACAAAGGTGCCAACAACATACATTACAGAAAAGACAAGCTTTTCAACAAATGGTGTTGGGAAAACTTGATATCCATATGTAGAAGAATAAAACCAGACCTTTATCTCTCAACCTGCACAAAAATCAACCCAAAAGACCTAGGAGTTAGACCAGAAGCTATGCAACTCCCAGAAGCAAACACAGCATCAACACTCCAGCTTAAGACCCAGGCAATGACTTTCTCAATAGGACCCCTAAAGCTTGGGAAATAATGCCAAGAGTAAATAAAGGCAATGACATCAAATTAAAAAGTTTCTAGACAGCAAAGGAAACAATTAGGAATGTGAAGAGAGAACCTATATAATGGGGGAAAAATTTTTACCAGTTATTCTTCTGATAGAGGATTAATATCTAGAATATATAAGGAACTCAAAAACAAACACTCAAAAAATAAAAAAAATTAAATAACCCAGTTAATAAATGGGCAAATGAATTAAACAGGTACTTCTCAAAAGAAGAAATACAAATGGTCAACAAATATGTAAAAGAATGTTCAACATCTCTAGCAATGAGGGAAATGGCAAATAAAAACTTCACTCAGATTTCATCTCACACCAGTTAGAATGGCAGTTATCAAGAATACAAATGGCAATTCATGGTGGAGAGGATATGGAGAAAAAGCAACACTTTTACATTGTTGATGGAATTGTATATTAGTACAAATTCAATAAAAATTTGTATGGCATTTTGTCATAAGACTAGACATGGATCCACCATATGATCCAGCACTACCACTCCTTGGTATCTATCCTAAAGAATCAAAGTCCTACTACAGAGATCCATAACTATTCATGCTTACAGCAGCATAATTCACAGATGCCAAATCTTAGAACCAGCCTAAGTATCCAACGATGGATGAATGGATAAAGAAATTGTGGCATATGTACACAATGGATTTTTACTCAGCCATATATAAAAATTAAATTATGTCATTGCAGGAAAATGGATGGAACTAGAGACCATCACGTTAAACAAAATAAATCAAACTCAGAAAGTTAAGGATCCTACATTTTCTCTCATATGTGGAAGCTAGAGAGGAAAAAGGAAAAGAAAGATGGGGGTCTTAGGAAAACCAAAAGGAGATCAGTAGAGGAAAGGGACCAAGGGGTGAGAAGTGGGGAGGGAGGGGAAAAGTACTAGGGAATGACATTGGCCAAATTATATTGTTATATTGTGTATTGTGCACAAGTACAAATATGTAACAACAAAATCTATTAGTATGTAGAACTCTAAGGCAACAAAAAAATGTGGGCCAAACAGAAAATGGAAAGACAAGCTATTAAAAATATGTTATTTTAGAATGACTTTAGAATGTCCTAGTTTTAAACAATGTATTCCTAGATAAATATACAATTTAACCATTAGAGTTGGTATTAGGTATAGAAAAATAAAGAATTTCAGTTTTTATAGAAATGAAATTTTTAAAAATGAATGTAATTCTATTTACAACTATGGTGAAACAATAGGAACTAGACTTAATCTTAGAAATTAAACAACTAGGAAAAAAGAAAAAGTGTTGCACACTGGAAAATAGTGCAGGAGTATAAATCAAAGAAGCAGAGGAATAAATAACAGGAACCCTGTGAATACCCCAGCTTCCTGAACAGGGTTAGTTTATGGACAGCAGTGTGGTTATGAGAGGAGTTTAAGCAGATCAGGATGTTTTCTTGAGTCTAGAAAATAGAGGCCAAAACAGAATACATGGAGAAACTTAAGCAGAGAAAGAGAGAGAAATAATTCTCTGAAAATATGTACATGGTTCTACCTCAGTTTTTAGTGGAGTATTGATCAGCAGATGTGTGTGAGAAATGTTTTAAGAGAAGGGAAACCATCTCTAGAATCAATCCTAACATTCCCCAGGAAGAATTTGTAATTCCAACATCTACAGTAGAAAAAAGGTGAGTCATAGTAAATTTCTGAAAGACAGTGATGGAGGCAAGCAGAGAAAAAGAGCTCAGTATGTAATGAGAAAGAAAATTAGAATAACAGCCAACCTATCAGCAGAAACCATTCAAAGAGGAACAGTGGAGCTCTCTCTCAAAAGTTCTAATTCAAAATGAAGAGTAAATTTGTCACAAAGATTGACTTAAAAAGTGAAATAAAACATTCTCATGCATAGAAAAGTTGAATGAATATATGGTAACTGAACAGCACTACAAAGAAAAAGACAGGAAGAAATAAAATAGGAAAGGAAGGAAGGAAGGAATAACTTCAGGTAGATGAAAAGTTGATATGAGTAGAATTATCATCTACATTTTAAAAAAGAAAAAGCAAAGAAAAAGGACAATACTTGGGTTAATGCTTTAAAAGCTTTTAAAACTTTAAAACCTTTAAAAGTTACACTATGTGCAGTTAAGAAATCATCTGAAGTATGAGTTACAAATTCTCACTTATTGCTCTTTACCAATATCTTTCCTTACTTTATTTTTCTAACAAAAAAGTAAATACATTTCAAAACAAAAAGGGAGAGCTATAGATGATATTCCTCAGTGATCTAAATTGGAGAAATGGTTACTTTTTTCTTACTTCTCTTTAAACAGAATATAATTTAGTAATTTAAATTGTAGGGGTTAATTGAGAAATGCAAGTATAAAATAAAGAAGGTAATAGAAAAAAATAATAAATAGATAGATAGGAAAGGTATGAAGATATATCATGTTTTCATGCTGTACACCTGAAGAGATATAAATTTGACAAAATCAGTTACTCTTCAGATACATATACTGTGAGTAGGTTGAAATTAGGAACCCTACCACTACTTGGACCAGGCTAGACAGAAAGGAAGGTTTTTTGTTATTGTTGTTGTTTCTTTGTTTGTTTTGTTTTGTTTTGTTTCGTTTTTAAATTTTTCTTCTAGGTTTTCTTTTATCTTTTCTGTCCTGTTGCTTATGTTGCATGCCAAATAGAAACTATCTCCTTTGTTCATTTGTGAATAATGCTCATGAAGTTAGAGCCCCAAAATTGCACTGTTTATTTTACAGAAGTCCAGAATATAAAAGGACAGAATATAAAACCTGCATATATTAGGTGCAAGTCAAGATACATTTTTTTTTAAAGCGATGCATTGGAAGAGACTGGGAATATGAGCAAGGCTTGTGTATTATGTATTTTTGAACTTACCATAAGTTCTGTTTTGTGCTTTTTTCCAAAACACCATGTGTGAGGCTATTTTAAGGAAAGAGGATTCATTACATGTAATGTTATATATAGCAACAAAGTCATCTTTTTGAAACAATTGTACTTAAATTGCTCTCAGTCTTCACAACAGCTTCTTACATCCAAAAGAAAGATGAAGAATGTTTTAATCAGCTACCTCCCCGCTGTGACTAAAAGATCCTAACAGCACATTTGTAGAGGAAGAAACATTTATTTAAGGGCTCACTGCTTCAGAGGTCTCAAACAATAGACAGCAAGTTACCTTCCTTGGGACTTGAGGTGAGGCAGAAGAGTGTGGCAGAAGGAAGCAGCTCACATGATGATCAGAAAGCAGAGAGAGAAACTTCACTCTCCAGATACAATGAACCGCCCCCAATGAACCACTTCCTCCAGCCACACCCCAGCTGCCTCCAGTTACCACTCAGTTAATCCCATCAGGGATTAATTCACAGATTGGCTAAAACCCAATCATTTCTCCTCTAAATCTTCTTGCATTGTCTCACACATGAGTTTTTTGGGGTCACCCCATCTAAATCATAACAAAGAGTAAACCAAATGGAGTAAGTAAAATCAATATTGTATGTAGGAGTGGTAAAGAGGTATAGAACCAGTACTTCAGGAGGCTGAGACAGGAGGATCTCTATTTCAAAGCCAGCCTCAGTAATGGTGAGGCTCTAAGCAACTCAGTGAGACCCTGTCTCTAAATAAAATACAAAATAGGCCTAGGAATGTGGTTCAGTGGTTGAGTGTCCCTGAGCTCGATCCCTGGTACCAAAAAAAAAAAAAAAAAAAAAAAAAAAAAAGGATAAGTTTAAATTTTATTTCATTTGAAGAAGTTGGATTTTGATTTTTGTCATCTGTTCAATATGAGTAAATCACTGTTTTCCTTTATTTAGTAGTATTTTTTAATTAGGGAAAAGTTTGAATCTTTTCTAAAAATGAATTATTTTCTTCTAAGCAAATAACAGTTACTTGATATTCTATTACATTGAGAGATTTATATGGTAGCATATTTCTTTGGATAAACAAGTAGTGGTCATAAAGAATGTTAAGTGGAATACTAGTGTAGGACAAGACATCTAATTTCTCCTCTATGTGTAAAAATTTTCATGTTGGCTGAGTTTCTGCATAAGTATTTGAAAGATGAAATAAATATGTCTTTTCAACTTCTAGCCAAAAATGTCAAAAGGGTGGCATTTCTCTATTTATCTGCTTGGTTCTAAGGGCAATAACCTAAAATTTATGATAAATCTAAAGAGGAAGATCAAGCATTTTGTATATTCTGAATGTTCAGAATACAAGCACATGTAAAGTAAAATAAGAGGAGACATTCAATATGGAGTGTATGTGTTTACATTAATTATATAATATGAAAAATTCCCTAAATGAGCTCTTAAACATTACACATAAAATTTGTATTCAATAAGTAATTGAAGACATATAAAAAGGATGTGAGGCCAATAATTAAACCTGATACAATTAAAAACAATATTAAACTGTACATGTATTATCTCAATATTTCCATCTATTTTATGTGACTTTGATGTTATTAGGGGCTTAAATATGAAATGATTGAGTGAATATTTTCACATTCCAAGGTTTTTTTCAAGGATTGATTATTCTGATTTCCTATTTGAAATAGTCTTAAAATGGTTTACAAAATTCTTATATAATTCAAAGAATCTTTGATACTCATCAATGTGAAGTTTTAAATATTTAATAATATCTAAACTGCCAAAACGGCCCATTTCTAAAAGTGGCAAATAAATATGCCATTCATAATCTACCAATCTCAATTTCTTGATCATATTTTTACTAAGATAGCAAAATTCTCAATCTCTCAAGGTTTTTCATAAAATTATATATCAAGTTTTACAAGAAGAAAATAACATACATAAAAGGAAATGTAAAATAGCATGAAGCTTTATACTTCAGGGTATGCTTGGGTTGTCACAGATAGCAAGCAAATGTTTTTAAAAATCACATCAAGATAAATTTAATAAATTCTGCTCTATTTTTTTTTCTCCCCATTTGGTGGGTAATTTTGATTAGTCTAAGTTGAAAATTTGAATGCTTTCTATTTTCTTTCAATTCTTTATTCAATTAATTATATGATCCTTCACTACTGCTTCCAAAACATGATTCAAATTCATCTCTTCTCTCCACTCATGACTAGTACAGAGAGTCTCACCGTTTCTTATTAGATCTCCTTAACAACTTCTTAGGTCATCTTCTGGAGTCCAAAATTGCCTATACCATACAACTCAATACGTTATAACCTGAAGCAGGCTTTATCAATTTTTATCCTCATTTGGAATTCTTTAAATGATTAAAATTCATTGAAGAGCTTTTTTAAAAACTTGATTTATGTGCAACAATATTTAGGATATTACACATTAAAACTGAAAAGCATTTATTTTTAATTGATAAAAAACTATACACTCATTAAATTTAATGAGGAGGGTGTCAATAAGTTTATATTTTTGTAAATCTCCTTAGAATGAGCTTGATAGATGACAGCTACATTCTTATACATAACTTTACATTTGCTTTGTTTGAATATGATATGTTGTTTGAAGAGGTGAAGTATATGATCAAAACTTCCTCATGGATACATAGTTGCTGTATTCCAGTTCTGAGAAACAAAACTAATTGGAGAGACAGAGAAATGGAGACAGAGACAGAGGGTAAAGACTAGGCTTGTGCAATTAAAGAGGTTGAAAAACCTCAAGATGTGCAGTCAGGAAATTGGAGACTCAGGAGAACTGGTAGTCCAGAGGCAGAAAACCATGTTCCAGCTGGAAGACTACAAGGAAAAGAGTGGATTCTCACATACTCCCTTGTTTTGTTCAGGCTTTCCGTGGATAGGATGAGCCCCACCACATCGGGGAGAACAATCTGCTTTACCCCTCTACCAAGAAAATGTGAATCTCATCCCAAACACTTTTACAAACATTCCCAGAATAATATTTAACCAATTACTGAATATGTGATACTGATTAGAAAAATTAAGAGCAGAGCAAAAATGAGTAAAATGGAATTGAGAGAAACTCAGAATGAAAGGGCAATAAAAGTACCTTTTTAAAACATTTTACAAAGGTAGAGCTAGGTAATTAAGATTCAATAAAAAGTACTTAAAATAACTCAGTGAATATTCAAACAATTCCAATAATCAAAAATAACACAAGTAATTTTTTCTAATTTTAGAAGTGAACTGAAATAATTTGCTGAATGCTACAGTGAAAATGTTGGTTTTTAAAATTCTTACACATATACATACATATATATTTTTCAATCTGTCTAATATTAATATCCAAATCATTTTCAAAGTATTCACTTGTTAGTTGAAAAAATGGAGCCCCGATTTCTAAAAAATTATATCAAAAAGTCATAGAAGCACATGAAAAACAACAACAAAGTAATATAAAATCATAGATTCATTAGATTGAAAGAGTCACTCTGCCAGTTACCAATTAATAGCAAATAGCTTTAAACTTCACCAAGAAGATAGACCATCGTGCTTCATAGCTCTATGCCTAGATAGAAAAGGAACACTATTCAGATAAATGAGCGGACAGAGACAATGACCTAAATTTTGGAATCGTTGAAATGATATACTTCAGAGAGGATTATTTGTATACTGATGGCAATAGATGATGCAGAAATAATTACAATCCTCAAAATGTAACTGTATAAGAATCAATTATAGAAGTCTCAGATTCACCAAATTATTATTTCTAAAATAATAAATCTTTTCAGAGCAATTTTTGGTTACAGAAAATTAAGCACATAATATGGAGGATTTCCAAGTATTTCCTTTTTCCCTCTTACATTGTTTTCTTTTTGCATTAGTATGATATATTGGCTACAATTGATGAACTGATATTGGCACGTTATTAATAAAGGACATAGTTCACCTTAAGTTTCACTTTTTGTCTAGTACAGTTCCATGGATTTTGGCAAATGCATAATATCTTATGTGCGACATTATATTATTATGTAGAATATTTTCACTGCCCTAAAAATTCCACTATTTCTCTCTCCACTATTAATTCTTCCCTTCTTTCTAATTCCTGGTAACCAATGATCCTTTTACTGTCTCTTTAATTTTGCCTTTTTGGGATGTTATGGAGTTGGGATTCAGCAGCATGAAGCCTTTCAGATTGGTCTCTTTCGCTAAGCAGTATGTATTTAAAGTCCCTTCCTGTCTTTTTGTGGCATGACAGCTCCTTAATGTGTGATCAAATTAAGTATAAAATCTCAGGTTTTTATGTGTCTTTTCTTTAATCGTATTTCTTCATTCATGAATACCAAAATGTTCTAAGTTAAATGTGATTTAACTGACAATTACAGAAATAAAATGATTCACTTATAACTTATTTCTATAACCTTATCTGAGAGAAACCACTATATGGCAGTGTATCAATTGGGTTGTTCCTGTCTTGTAACTCATCAGATTCTTAGAGAGCAAGTTTTGGGAACATTCTTCTTACTTTTCTCTTAGTCTAGCACACTTCAGTGATCTTTCAGGTGTCAGCTCAAAGACTTCTCTGCCTGTCAATGCATGATTATTTACTTTGTTTCAACAGTATCAAAGAAACTCTGTGTTTCTTTTCCTGTTTGCCTGTGTTGTCCTGAAGAGGCTATCCTAAGGGTTACTTGTTTGTAAGAGATGCCTAAAGAAGTCTCTTGAAATGTAAGAAGAAAATGCAAGAACTTGTATTCCTATTTTCATCTTCTGAAATTCAACCTATATTTCTTACACTCAATTTGTATATTAGTGAAGTATATATACAGCAAGTGTCATGGGCATTCATATCCATAGATTTCCAGTTCACCACTTGGAGGAGTGTGTTCCTTATTGTGTTACAGCTGGGAAGGACTATCTGACTCCTTCTGACACAAATATTGAAGTAGAAATTATACATCACTTACTTCTAAGCTAACATTTGGTTAAATCAATGAATAATTGCCTGCTTGCTGCATTCCTGTAAATCTGCAATCATTAAGAACTTACATTGAAATGAGGGAACCAAAAAGTTAAAAAATGTCTATAGGTTATATGGAGTTTCAAGAGTCAATGAACCGTATCAGCCTAACTAGTTTATTCCAATTTAATACGTACTTAAGAGCTATTATAATCTATATATATGCCAAATTAATGATTTATAGATTATATGCCTTATTGAACAAATATTTGTGATAATTTATAATGAGAAATTATCATAATTATCTATTTTTTTTAACTCTACACAAAATTTTAGCATTTATCCTATAGCAAATCATGATACAAGGGTTCAATAAGACTCTTGATTTCCACTCAAAGATAAAGAAGAGTTTTATTTCCACTATTACAAAACAAAAACAAACAAAAAAAATACAACAAACTTCAAGTTGACAAGTTTACTTGAACTCATTGGACAGCTGATATTAAAGGGAAAAATTCAATTCCTATTTGAGGACAGGAAGACCAAGATGGAACATAAAGAAGAACACTTGGTTATTAAAGCAGACACATCTAGACTCTAATAAAGAAAAAAATCATCCAGTATTGTTAATGACTTGCTAGCAACCAAATGTGTGTTGCTAGGAATGGAGAGTGGGAAGACAGAGTATTGATAAGAGTGTGGGTTAAACACCCTCTTGCTTGTTTGTTATTTAAATAAATAAAGCCATAATCTGTAAGAGAGGAGCAAAATAAGACTAACACCCCTTGGTCATTTTTTTTTTTTTTTTTTTTTTTGCCGTGCTGGGGATCAAACCCAGGGCCTTGTGCTTTCAAGGCAATAACTCTACCCAGTGAGCTATCTCCCCAGCTCTCCCTTGGTCATTTTTGACAACCTAATTGTAATTAGGAGAAAGGGCTATTTTAAGAAAACTAAACAAAACCTCAACTTTGAGAAGCAGGAATATACCATTTAAAGCCCAGAACTACTCCTAACAGAACAAGATCACGGAGTTACACAATCCACAGGAAGAGATGAAATACTTTCCACAGGTTTATCAGTAGATTCAGCACAAGTTCAGCTGAGCAAAACATCAGTATGTTCAAAATGGGTGAATAGAAATTACCTACACAAAAAATGATGGTAAACATGCCTTTCTTTATTCTTCCTATTAACTATTTAACTAAAAATTCTGTATGTTGCATATGGAATAAATTTAAGAAAAACAAGAAGCTGGGCATGGTGGTATATGTCTATAATCCCAGCAACTGGAAAGACTGAGGCAGGAGGCTTACATGTTCAAAGCCAGCATGAGCAATTTTGTGAGACCCTGTCTCAAAATATGTGTCTCAGTGGCAAAGTGCCCCTGGGATCAATCCCTAGTAAAACAAAATAAAACAACAACAAAATACATGAGAAGTATAAAATAGGGATATTACACAATAATAAAATAATTAATCCTCCCAAAGATATAGCAATATTAAATGCCAAAACACAAAACAAAAGATTTTCAAAATGCTTAAAACAGTGTATTGATCTGAATGGAGAAATAAGAAAATCCATAAAATTAGTTAGAAATATCTAAACACAATTTCAATTAGTAGTTATAAAAAGTAGAGTTAAAATCGAGAAGGATATAGAATATCTGAATAACAACTGTACAAAACACTTCGCCTGCCTGATATTTATAGGAAACTATTAAAGAACAGTTGACTATGTGTATTATTTTCAATATATTCAATGAGTTGAATATTTTAGGGGGATATTTATTAATACAGACTATATTCTGCTTTCTCTGAAAAATGTTATTGCACCAAATAGAAGTCACACAAAGTAAGTCCTGAAGACAGCTAAGACAAAAATCCCCAAATATCTGAAAATTAAGTAGCAGTTATAAATAACCCAAAATGAAAAGCAAATTGCTATTCATAAACCTAATTCTATTATAAATGAGTAATGTAACTACATGACAGAGAGTAAGAAAAATAATAACCAACTCAAGCCACTTTGAAAAGCGGTATTCAAAAATAATATTCAGTTAGTATTAACCCCTTCTTAGTAAGATAAAATAATTATTCACAGATATTATATTATAGATGAAAATTTGTGAGAAATCGCAACCTACATTTATGTATATACAAATTAATTTGTATCCTAATTTAATCATCAATAAATTATAAATAATGAAAGGCAAAGTTCTTACATATGGAAAATGATTTTACAAATGTGCAGAAGGAGAAGAGTGGAATGAAATATGTGGTATTGCAATGGAATTGGAAACATTAGTATTAACTCATGGTTTTTAAGATAGAGTCAATGCTAAGGATGAGGAAGAAAATTGTGACCGAGGCAGAGATTGAGAGATGGAGATATTATGGGGTTGGGTTTTTTATTTGTTTGTTTTTGGTACCAGGGATTAAACTCAGGGGCACTGGACCACTGAGCCACATCCCCAGCCCTATTTTGCATTTTACTTAAAGACAGTATATCACTGAGTTGCTTAGAGCCTCGCTGTTTCTAAGGCTGGCTTTGAACTCACCAACCTCCTGTCTCAGCCTCCTGAGTCACTGGGATTATAGGCTTGTGCCACTGCACCCAGCATTATGTGTTGATAGTATATATAATATTTGTATGTCTTAGAATTTAACAACAGTGACACCCTAGTAGCAAAGAGCACATCTGTTGCTGTGGATCCTGGTTTCTAATTACCATTTCCCAGGAAAAGGAAACAAGATTCCTTGATAAATTGGTTGATACCAATATTGTGAATCCAAAAATCCAAAAATACAAAGTTAGCTTGAAATTTCCTATTCTTGGAAAAGACAAGAAGTTTGGGAGCATATATTGAAAGAGCATATGTGCTGACCAGAAAGAGCTTCCAAAAGTCAAAACTAAAGCAATTTAAACAAAAAATTAAATTATGATTGCATTTAATATAACCCAGCCATAAAATAAACATGTTGAAAAAAATAATTGAATAAATTATATAAATAGAAAAGAGAGTTGATCCATATAGAACATTTCAATTAAAGAAAGTATATTAGAATAAGGAATAGAATAAAATCATGATTAAAATATCAGCTATAACTTTTTATAGACAACATGCACCTGATGGACGTTAACATTATTATGCAGATATTTGAAGGATAATCTCAAAATACATCTTGCTGTTTGTTAATGAAAAATTTTTAAATAGTGAATTGAAATTCAGAAACCAGCAGACATCATCTTAAGAAAATGATCAAAGTAACAATCTGTAAGATGTATTTATATTATATGATCACTATCACATCCTTTTTGTGACTCTCTTGCCAAAAACAGAGGACTTCAACCCAAATCATGGGGAAACATTAGACAATCCCAATTGAGGAGCACTGTGCACAATAACTGCTATGACTTCTTAAAAATATCAAGGTCATAAAAGACAAAGACTGAAAATGTCACAAAAGGGTGTTGGGAAGATAGATAACCAATTGCAAGTGGGTTTGTGGACTTATCCTGGATTTTAAAACAGACTAAGTGGAAAAACTGGTGAAATCTAAATAAAACTTATCATTTCACTAATAGTATTTGTACTAGTGACAATTTCTTAGTTTGATAATTTGCAATGGTTATATAAGATGCTAACATCAGGGAGATTAAGGGTATTAAGGAACTGTGCTATTTTGAACAGTTTTTTTTTAAGTCTAATATTACATCAAAATAAGCATTCTAATTTGAAATTGTTTTGAATTCTATGACAGATTATTCGTGTGTTATGTGTACTGAAAAAGAAATATTTCAAATTAACTACTTATCCGTAATGACAAATAGCTGCCAATATTGTGTTACATAAAAAGTCCAAAATGTATCCTTTCAAGCCAAGTGTAGTTTGAACAGAAATTTAAAAAAGTAATTGCATTGGGGAATAAAAAAATGATAACACTTGTGAAAAAGTGATATTTGCAAATGTTTTTGTTATTGTGTGATTTAGTTCCCCAAAATGATACAAGGGTACCATCTGTGACAAGCTATCACACTGGCATATTAAAAAAGTAAACTGGGAAATTGTGTGTGATTGCATAGAAAGAAATGTTAAAGTAAGATAATTCAAACAAAAGGAGGTACAGAGATTTATTTCTTGTAATTCTTCATATTGTGTCTATATAAATGGGGCTAAGAATTTACAATCATTGTGAGAAGGAATACTTGAGCACTTTCTTTTGGTGCACAATGGATGGAATATGAAGAAATTCATTTATATGAAACCCAGCTGCTACTATAATAAAATATCTAAAGCTGAGTTGACATTAAGAACAGGTATAATGTGCTATTATCTGAGCATTAGCAAAATTCCATCAACAATTTCAATAGCTTCCTATCAAGGTGAAGATATAGTAGTTACATTTTGTAGATATACATAAATCATAATAATATATTATGAAATTATATGTAAATTCATTTTTGGACTCTATCATGTTGTTTCAGGAGTTTACATATTTTAAAATTTACCAATTACAGCATTTTGCATACACTTTTTTGATCATTAAAATGTGATTACTAAATTAATTATCCAGTGTCTCAAACAGTACATTTAGAGAAAATATGAGGCCTCTGAAATTTGCCTTATACTATTTCAATGGTCCAGATCATCAATCCTTTAACCTTGCAAAATATTCACTCTTTTGTGCATGTCTATTAGTAAGTCTCAAAGTAACATGTAGGAGAAAGATTGAATAAACCTTGATGCATAAAGTTAGGATGAAGGAATATGTCAAAGCATATCAGGTAACTTATAAACTATCTCAAGAGCAACATACCCTAAGCTTGATTTTAAATAAACTGCTGTTATTAATAATCCTTTGATGTTGCTGGATTCCTTTCTCTATGACTAAATTGACACCCATTGGTAAAAAACAATGTTCTTTCCCATTTTTAACTCTTTTAATTGGATTGAAGATAGGCATGACATCAAGTCAATGTAAACTTCCAGGTCATTTTATAAAGAATAAAAAATGGTAATACACCATAGACATCCAAGTTTGTTTTGTTACATTAATCTTATGGAAAACAATTTGTCTGAGAACACAAGAGTTCACTAGTGCACAGTGATTTTATTTTTCTTTAGGGTTTCCAGTCAATGCCTAAGAAGAAGCAATTTACTAAGTTGTACCTTGGGGCATTGTAATTCACCACACATGGGTGAACATTTTGCTTTGGGAAGGTAGTTACTCATGGCAAGATCAAATCTATTCAGTTCTATTTTGCACTGGCAAAACAGTAACTCATAGGAGAGTAACAATTATATGTACAGTCTACCTCTCTTTTGTAGCAATTTTTCAGTCCTTTAAAATTTTATTCAGCATTTCACTGTCTTCTTAATTGATTTGCTTTGTGTAATCTTATAATCTTAACAATGTGACATAAGGTTAAAACAAAGAATCACTAAAGGATCACTATGCATTTTGTGTAAATATGTGTGTGATCTCTATCTTTTCAATACAAGCTTTGTCTCAATTCCAGAGGAATACACTGATTTTCCTTTTTTACTGTAGGCAAAAATAGTGTCTTTTATTAAATGTACATTTAATCAAGTAGTGATTCTCTATTTTTTAATTTTATCAGGGACCTTTGCATATATATACCTTAGTCTTCTAAAGAACAAGAAAAGACAACTATTATTTTTTCACATCAAGATATTAAGGTTAGTGCTCTATCGGAAGTATGAGTGGCAAAGATTTTCTCCCACTCTGTAATTTCCAGAATCTATAAAGAACTCAAAAAATCTACACCAAGAATACAAATAATCCAATCAACAAATGGGCTAAGGAAATGAACAGACACTTCACAGAAGAAGAGCTACAAGCAATCAACAAACATATGGAAAAATGTTCAACATCTCTAGTAATAAGAGAAATGCAAATCAAAACCACCCTAAGATTCCATCTCACCCCAATTAGAATGGCGATTATCAAGAATACAAGCAATAGGTGTTGGAGAGGCTGTGGGGAAAAAGGTACACTCATATATTGCTGGTGGGGCTGCAAATTAGTGCAACCACTCTGGAAAGCAGTGTGGAGATTCCTCAGAAAGCTTGGAATGGACCCACCATTTGACCCAGCTATCCCACTCCTTGGCCTATACCCAAAGGACTTAAAATCAGCATACTACAGAGATACAGCCACATCAATGTTCATAGCTGCTCAATTCACAAGAGATTGTGGAACCAACTTAGATGTCCTTCAATTGATGTATTGATAAAGAAACTGTGGTATATACATATAATGGAATATTACTCAGCCATAAAGAACAATAAAATTATGGCTATAAAAAAATAAAATGGATGAAATTGGAGACTATCATGCTAAGTGACATAAGCCAATCTCAAAAAACCAAAGGACGAATGATCTTGCTGATAAGTGGATGATGAGACATAATGGGGGGTAGGAGGGGGCAAGAATGGAGGAAGGAGGGACTGTATAGAGGGAAAAGAGGTATGGGAGGGGTGGGGGCCGAGGAAAAAATAACAATGAATCAAACACCATTACCCCATGTAAATGTATGAATACACAAACGGTATGAATTTACTCCATGTACAAACAGAGAAACAACATGTATCCCATTTGTTTACAATAAAAATAAATTAAAAAAAGAAATTAAGGTTATTAATGATTAATATTTCCATGATCATATTGCTAATAAGTGACAAAATCTGGGTTCAAAACATTTCCGTCCATTTTGAACATCAATTCTTAATTCCATTTAACGTGTTAATCAAAACTGAACTAATGTAACCTAATGCACTTGGTTTTTATCCACACTGGGCATTCAACAAAGTCAACACTGAATGGTATACACTTCAATTTTAGACTTCTTTAAAACTCAAGAGCCATTCAACTACATTATCATAAAAGAGATGTGTCATTTGTTAGAATAGGCTGCTATGAAGACAAGTAATTAGCTAGTAGGTATCCTTAAATTACATCTTCAAGTAATAAACCATTTCCAGAGTTTCTGAGTTCATTGTCGATGAAGTTACACGTGGTTGCTCTCTCAAAGCTCAAGTATTTAGAAAGTGATATGAATTCCTGTCAAACACTCTAGTGCCTGTAATTGAAGACTCTTATTTGGATTCTTCCTCCCACAGGACCATTGTGTACTTATGTTCTGATATGTTATTGTAACTATGAATTACCAGATACCATTTCACTCTTGACTGCATCATTGCTTTGAAGCTTCTCTATGAGGCAAAAGCAAAAAAGCAAAGCATGTTTAATGCGACTAAAACTGCCTTATCTTTTGAAAGCTGATTATTACATGGAGAAGATGAGGGGTGCATGAGTAGTCAATTCCCTCCCACTATTTTTCTTTTCTTTTATGGTTCTTTTTTTGCCACTGTCTTTGATTTCGTATGATGAGTTTGTTCTGTGAATGGTTCTGTTACCTTCAGAATCAAATCCAAACCCCTTAGTGTGACATGCCAGCCCCTTTATAGTCTGCTTGGTGATTAGTTCTCCAGTCTCATAATTTGGCAGTGTCCCCTCACACCTGTGCTCCAGGCACACTGAACAACTTGCTGTACCTTGGCAATGCTGTGTTCTTTCATGCCTCAGTGCCTTCCCACATTCGGCCCAATGAGTGCTTCCGCTCATTTCCCTACTTAGCTAAATCCTACTCATCTCTCAAAGCTCAGTTCACATACTGCCTGGGAATATTTCCCACTTGATTGTAGCTTGGATAAGATGAATACAAACAGATACAAATTCAGATATAGATATAGATAGAAAGAGTGCCACATGCACATTCAAATTTATTCAAGTTTCAGGATTTACCTTAAAAGGAAATATCATCAATTTATGTTGTCCATATGAAAACAAAAGTATTTAGTTATGTAAAGTTTAATATGATTTAATATTAAAATTGAATGTGTTAATTGCTTAAGACTAGGAATGGATTTAGAATATCCATCTATTTTTCATAGCTCTCTAAGAGTTCTGCAGTTGTTCAAAATGGAAATGGGATGAATATCTAGAATATGCTATGACACATTTCTCTTCTTCCTTCCTTTGTTCTATCTCAAACATTATTGAGTGTACACTGATATTCACACAAAACCATGTATAAAATATTCTGTGAAGGGTTTAGGAAATTTTTAATGGTAAAGTTAACATTACCCATCTTAAAGATAGCTAATCACTTTGGAACTCAGGCCTGATTTAAAATGTGATTCAATTGTTTTACAAATTTACATAATTCCTGAACACCTGCGATTTTTTTAATCTGTTGGAACTTTTATCAAGTTGAATTAAATTATAAATATGCGTGCATATATATGTTTATATGCAGGTATATAATATGTATGTATATATCATTCTTCTAGTCAAAGGTAAGATCTTTAGAATTAGGATTTATATTTCATATAGATTATATATATAATTTTTCAAAGCAGTACCTCAATTTGGATATGGAGGCTATATCCAAGTTATAATAACTTGGATAATAGAGTGATTAAATGAATGTATACATATCTTATTAGGTATATTTTCTTAGCTCAGAAGCAAACTTCATTACTGCATCATTAAAAAAAAAAGTTCCTTACATGATTTGATACTTCAATTGTTTCTCTCACCACCTATTTCTATTGTCTTAACTTCATCAAAGGAGATGTTTAAATAAGAACCATAAGAACAAAAATCCTGTACATTTTAAAGAAGCTATTCCTATAAGCTTATCAGAGACAACATTCCGAGGATTAAAATATACTAGTCAGCATAAAATGAAGTAATGAATAATAATCACCAGTTTAAAATAGTGCTTTGAAAAATGTAGTAGAGCCAAATATGATTTTAATATTCTGATGACGAGCACCAATTCTGCTCTGGCACCATTGCTGAACACTGTCAGGCAGCAAAAGCTGCTTGGAGATTTAAATGATTACCCGTTCTGACATAAGACACTGTCCATTACCTTGAATCAAAGATGGAGATGTAAGATATGACTTTGATTCATCTTTTCACTAGCAGGGAAAGATGCTATTTATCTTTATCAACCTGATTACATCTAATATATCCACCAGAGACCAGTCAGTTTGATTTGAATTATTTTGAAGATATAGACACTTCAAAGACTTTGAAGTTTTTTCTTTTTTCCAGAGGACATTGAAACAGATTATTCTTTTCCAATTAGAAATGTGCTTTCTGCCATCAACTATTTTAATTTATAAATTTCTTATTATTTTTGAGGAATCAATGTTTGCTCCCCAGTTTCAATGGATCTACTTTGATGGGATAAATCTGTAAAATACTGCTAGTTTGTGCTGTTAGGAGGTTTTTCAAGGCAATAAGATGCTTGACATACAAATGACAATGAAGAGAAAATCCTGCTGAACATATTGGCAATTCTGTGGTTTTTTTTTTTTTTTTTTTTTTTTTTTTTAGTGTTCAAGAAGAATTCAATTTAATACATTGAGTTTTACATGATCTAAATATCAAATTTGGTTTTAAAAATATGCTCAATCTTCCCAGCTAAACATTTTGTTTCTCCTTACTGACCTTCCAACAACAGAATTGTACCCTCTTTTAAAAATCACTCTTTAAATGCTGTCCTCTAGGTTATCTGGTATTTTTGTTTTGTTTTTGTTTGGTTTGTTTTTGTTTGTTTGTGTGTGTCTGTGTCTGTAATAAAATCAATAAAAATTTAGGGGCTTAAAACAACAAATGACTAACACACTTCATGATTTTGTTTTTGGGAATCTGGGCAGTACTCATCTTTGGGATCTTTCTGCTTCATGTGGTAGGATTCTGCTGGCAGAAGCACTGTGATGGAAGTTCCAAATGGTTTCATTCACATGCTGGTAATTTTAGTAGGATGTCAGGAAGGCTGATCTCTGAGGAGACTGTGTAGCAAAGCACCTAGGTAGGTCTTTCCATTCGCAACCTCAGGGTCCTTAGACTCCCTACATGGTATCTGGTTTCTCAGTTAAAATGAATATTCCAAGAAGCTGAAGCAGAAAGGAGAGACTTCTTTTAACCCAGCCTTGGAAGTTCTCGAAGATTATCTGTACTGCATTCTGTCAACAAATTGGTGAACGAGAGCAGAGGAAATAAGGTTTGTCCTCTTTGTGGCCATTTTTAAGTTTAACTAATTCCTCCCTTCTGTCACATATTACCTATTATCCCCACATTTGAAATGTGTGACTTTCCCCCCCAAATCCTTAGGTTTTACCTCATTGTGTTGTTATAACTGGCTCTGGAGTCTCATTATTAGATCAGGTTTGGTTGTAGTCAAGGAGCCAAGAGTGCAGTTCCTCTTACAGTGTTGTTATTAATAGGAAGACATCTAAACCAAAGAGTTGAGTTTTAGGTTCTGTACAAATGCATGATTCCATGATGATGCAGGGAAGTTAATGCACTAAATTGTTTCCAAAAGCCATTTTGTATAGAGAAGGGTTAAAGCATGTAAGAATCAATGGAACATAACATTTCTTAAATCCAGTCAGGCACATATTACCACTTTCTTGATTAGGGCTTATTTTTCCTGCCAAGAAATATTTCTCTATTGCATTTGACTCTGCAGCCTTGGATGTTAATTCTGCTGCTGAGTCGTTCTACATTTTCCATGTAAGAAGTCTTATATTTGTAGAAAAGCAGTATTTCTCATTCTGATACCGTCCATAAAAATTTGGTATCCCAAGGCTTTTGACATCTTGTATTATATCCAATCTGGCAAATTATTTGCTGACAACATCTCTAAAAACTCTATGAGTGTGCTACAAACTTTACTGAAGTTTTTCCACTATGGAGAATCCAAATACCTTATTCTTCATTCTAAGTAGGAAAGGATCATTGTATGCTAAAAATGGCTACAACATATTTGTGATGCTATCCCTTGAGAGATGAGATCTGCTTCCCTTTCTCTTGTATGTGGGTGGGTTTTAAGGACATCTTAATGAATACCAAGCACTATTCATTGCAGCTTCTATTGGGGCCTCTTGTATGCACCCTCTGGTAAAACTTAGTATGCATACAAGTCTGAAAAGTCTCAGACTATCATGTAAGGCAAGCCACATGTGGGTGCCCTGATGGCCAAATTTAGCTGAGTCCAGCTTCCCAGCTTTTCCATCCTGGTGTTTCATAGACCCACAGGTGAGTGAGCTCCTTTGCCCTTGAAATACCATCAATTCAAATCAACTGACCCCATATGGACTAAAGGAAGCCTCTGTCTGAAATCTGCCAAATTCCTACCCCACAGAACTGTGAAGTATCATAAAACTATGGTTGATGTTTAAAATGCTAAGTTTTGAGGGTTAGGAGGGGTGGAGGGAAGGAAAAATAACAGAATGAGTCAAACATCATTGCCCTATGTAAATGTATTATTACACAAATGGTAGGCTTCTACTTCATGTACAACCAGAGAAATAAGTTGTACCTATTTGTTTACAATGAATCAAAATAAATAATTTTTTTAAAAATCTAGAAACACATCCTCAAAAAAAATTACTGTTTTGGGCTATAATTTGTTATGAAATGATTGAAATTAATGTAGGAGTTTTCATTTATCAATTAGTTTTAACATGGTAACTAAAAGTGCTGCTGTTTTATGATACCAGAAATGTAAGCAGAGGGCATTAGCTTTGGCAAAAATATTGAGTGAAAACTGTAAATGCCTTGAGGGGGGACTATTAGTGAATGTGAAAGGACCTTGAAACTGCTTGGTGAGGACTTGAAGAACAAGACATCCCTGGAGAGGGGAGAGAGGGTGTTTTGGCCACACTACTTTGTGAAGTAATTTTAGAGGCCAAAAAAACATTTGAAACTGATTGGGGAGATTTCCAGACATAATATAGAAAATATGAACTGCCTTTGTCTGATTGTCTGTGATAACACTTGAATTCTGAATAATGAATTAAAGAAGAAACTATTGTTTCTTTAGAATTGAGGAGACTGCATTGGGAATAAAAATTGAAAAATTTGATTTTGAGGTAAAGATCTTACTCTAACTTAGGTTGTAAATCCTATTATAAAGTATTAGAAGTATCTTTTTTAGTGTATTCTTGAATCTTTCAAAAGGGATTCTAAAGGTCAAGAGGATAGTACTTCTAGTTGTACATAGTTAAAGAATTATGATTCCAAGAAACTTAGAGATATGGCTCCATAGATTTCTCATGGTATATGCTATATATCATATAGATGGTATATATCATAATCACATAGGATATATATGATTCATATATCAATCATTGAGTAACAAATTATAGCTTAAAACTTAGCATTTTAACCATCAACCATAGTTATATGATACTTCACAGTTCTGTGGGGCAGGAATTTGGCAGATTTCAAACAGAGGATTCCTTTAGTCTACATGGAGTCAGTTGATTTGAATTGATGGTATTCCAAGGGCAAAGGAGCTCACTCACCTATGGGTCTATGAAACACCAGGATGAAAAGGCTGGGAAGCTGGGCTTCCCATCAGGAAGCACCCACTGTGGCTTGCCTTACATGACAGTCTGAGACTTTTCAGACTTCTGTGGATACTAGGTTTTACCAGAGTGTGCATACCAAGAGGCCCCAACAGCAGCTACAATGAATAATGCTTGGAATTCATTAAGATGTCCTTAAAACCCACCTACATACAAGAGAAAGGGAAGCAGGTCTCATCTCTCAAGGGATAGCATCACAAATAAGTTGTAGCTATTTTTAATATACAATGATGATTAATGACTATACATTTTTCTCACAATTTTTCTTTTCTGGTCCCTCAATACATTGTTGATTTTATACATGGATGTACAGGTTAAACTTAGTAGTCCATAGATTTGACCATTTGCCAACATTTAGTGGTTCCATTTTTCTTAATAAAATTAGGCTTAATTTCTAAGTCCATCATTATCGTGTTTCAAACTATTATGATTTGGATATGAGGTGTCCCCAAAAAACTCATGTGTGAGACAATGAAAGAATGTTCAGAGGTGGAATGATTAGATTATGACCTAATCTAATCTACCTAAGGGGTAGATTAATCCACATAAATGAATTAACTGGGTGGTTACTGTAGGTAGGTAGCATGTGGTTAGAGAAAGTATGTCACTAGAAGCTCTCTCCCTCTCCTTCTTTCTGATTTCCAGTTGCCTTGTTCTGAAAGTTTTTTTGCTTTCCCATCTTTCTGCCATAATGTTCTTCTGCTTCACTTTGGGACAAGAGATGTGGGGTGATCCAATCATGAAAACATGAGTCAAAATAAACCTTTCCTCCTCTAATTTGTTCTTGTCAGGTCTTTTAGTCACAGTAAGCAAATGGTGACTAAAACATCAGTCTTTACATTCTTGCTTCCCTTTACATTCACTCTATATTCTCTTATCTCCTACTTTAATATCATCTGCATTGTTCTATTTTCCTATACTATTATCTTTTTAATCTTTCCCTGACTTACCAGCCAAGTATTTGCCTTATATCTCAAACCAGACTTATTTTTCATATTATTAAATATCTATCATCTTCTCTAGATCTTATTTGATAGTTAATTATGTATTAATATCATCTGCTGCCTACTAAATTAAAATATGATTACAGATAAAGTCCCTGTCTTTATTACTGGTTACATACAATTAAAGAAACTTCATTGCATATTGTAACTCAAATTATTTTTGTAAACACACAACTTAATATCTACATGAGTATGAATAGCTTTGGATTAATATTAATTTGGTATTTACACATGATGTTTTAGGTATATAAAACATGTGAAATGCAAATTCTAAAAAAACTATAATTTTTTTACAACAATTTTCTGAATGTAATAAACTCTAGATAAAGTAAATATTTCTCAGACTATGTACAATATATATTTAGAAATAAATAAGCTTGTGATTGTTTCAGAATAGCACTTTGATACATATCAGTTTTTAAGGTGCTTATTGGATCTCAGTAGCCAAAGTTTAGGTGTTTTTCAATAATCTCACATGATGAAGATATATTTATTAAATATTTGCAATCATTTGTAATAAGTTTAGTTCCACTTTTTCAGTTGAACTCAATATACTTCTCTACTTTGAAGCTCTTTGTTTCTGTTATAGTATTTATGTTATATGTATTTATGTTGTGAACTAAAAACATTCTAAAGTGTGTGTTAAAAATTTGTATGTAGACCAGAAATCCACATTTAAAAATATGAGAGCATGTTTTGACAATATTTCTTCATATACTTAAAGCTGTGGTTTTAGGGGGTGTTTTTAAGAAAATTATGATAATGAATATTTAATAGGTCAAGAAAAATTTACTAACAGTCCAAGTTCTATAAATAATTATGTATATGCTTTTCTTATAAGAATATCATTTTCATACCTTCAATTTCCTTATCTATAAAATGAATGAGTTTTAATAGTTTACATCTTAAATATTATAACAGAATTTTTTTAATTGTCAAAATGAACCTGAATCTGGGATTTTATCTCTATTATTCATACTTATTCTTCACTGTAGCATCTCTTGTACAATGTCACAGTAGTTTGACAAGACCAAAGACCAGCATGAAATAGTGACATATCATCTCTGCCTCATCATTACAGTTTGCATATCAATTATAAAAGAAATAAAATATTCCTTCAGAGTTGAAAAAATATACACAGAATAATAAGAAGAAAAGAATGCAGAGTAAATAACTGATGTTTAAAGTTAAAAATGTGGTCACACATATAAGGAGTATATGTATTTAAAAGAAAAAGCTTTTATGCATATCTGTTTTCCTATACTATTCATTCAATTCATTATTTTCTCAGCAAATAGTTTCTAAATGTCTTATACTTTCTGTGTTTAATGGAGATTTTTGAGAAGGCATAAAATCATACTAGCATAAATTTCAATAAGGCAAATAGCAGTACAACAAAAATAAAAGTCTTTAATGAAACCAAATGTTTTCAAGCAGCTCACTTTACAGTGGAGAGGATTGTCCTTGATCATCTGGATAAGCCCAGTCTCATGACACAAGTCCTTAAAAGTGCAAGATAAAAATGCAGAAGAGGAGGACCAGGGTTGTGGAAGGGGCTCAGATGGAGTAGGTACCACAAGCCAAGGGTTGTGTCAGCCTTTAGAAAATGAAAAATACCAGGAAATGGATTTTTTCCAGTGCTTCACTTGTCACTGGTGAGGCCTTTATCTTAGTCCAGTGAGACTCTCTGACCTGTGTTATATTCACAACCCTTAACGTGTTGATAATTTGTTAAAGCAGTAATAGAAATCAAAGGCAAGAATTATGCATTCAGATCTTCATGGCTCTGGTCAATATGCGGGGGAGAAAGAAATTTTTTTTCTGAGTTAATGCAATGCCTTATAAATAAGATTGAGAATACGTGATAGAAATACTACAGCCAGTTTGATTTCTTAATAATTATTTATTTTTCGTGAATCCAGGAGTACTTTAACATTAAGCTACATCCTCAGCCCTTCTTATTTTTTATTTTGAGACACGGTCTTGCTAAGTCACTGACAATCTTGCTAAATTCCCCAGCCTGGCCTTGAATTTGCAATCCAAGTGCTTCAGTTTCCTGAGTCTCTGGGATTCTGGGCTTGCACCACCAAGCCAGCAGGTTTTTATCTGGATATTATTACTGACCATCATTCTTTTCCAGACCTTATATGAATTTGTTTCCATTTCTGGTGTTTCTTTGGATTATGGTCACATCAACTTGTCTGTTCATATGTCTGATTATTTTAAGGTACTGTTAAATTAAATGTTAAATGTTTTAAGGTACTGTTAAGTTAAATGTTAAAAATGATTGAGGTAATCTGAGGATCATGTGGTTGTTACTTTATTCCACATTTTTCTTATCTATTTCAACCACTGCAAACTGGTAATTCCTTTGCTTTTGACAAGCATCTGGAATGTGGGGTGCAGTAATCCATTTTTTAATTTTAATCTAATCAGAACTTTACAATTCAAATCTGAGTTTTAATTTGTGAGGGCTGGCTTCTGTTTAACTCTTCTTGGATATAGACTAATTTGGGAAGTGTTCCAGATACTTCAATTCTTGGTGGATACTGTACTGAGCTTTGAATTTCCTTCTCCTTGAGGGACTGCAGTAAACTCTGCTCATTTTCTTTCACCTCAGAGGCCATCGGTGTGCATCTTTTGGAAGTAAAAGAGATTTTGGAGGCTGGATTTCTTCTATCTATGTCCTATAATCCTATACTGACTTCCTGTTCTCATATTTTCAACTAGATTCTTTGGTTGTTGTTTTTCTACTTTCTGGCTGTGTTCAGGGGGATTGTCCCTCCAAATCATCATATATATCCATATATATTAATGGATGCTTGATTATTCTAGATCTTTATAGTCAATCGAAGGGAAAATTTGACATCTGTGTTTTCTGGTTCAAGGTAATGAATTGCCTTTGGATAGCTATATAGAGAAACATAGAGACTATATTTTACAGTTATATCCTGTTCTCATTTAAAACATTTATTATAAAAATCCAAATACAATGCTTTTCTATTTTCATTTGGAAACAAATTCCTTCATTTTTGAAATGAGCCAAGATTGCTTTTGTGAATACAAAACATGTTTTTTACTTCAGTTTTAGATTTATTGTTATGTTTTCAATAAAATTTAGTGGGGAAAGATATTCAATTGCACTAAGGACATAGATTCAAACATGGATTTGAGAACATCCTTCAAAATAGAACCACTACAACACAATTGTTCTTTATCTACAGAGTTATAACAAAATTACATTATTTTTTATAATAAGAGAGGTGATCCAGAGCAATAACTTGGTAGAAAATGGGAATAAAATTCTCTAAAATTAAAAATAAAATAACAAAGAAAACTAAGTCAAGGACAGTTGCAAGGATGATTAGAGTTTGCATTTTGCTTTTTTTCTTTTTTTTTCTGAAAAGGCATCTACATTTACACAGATGGTCTTTTCCTTTAGTAAGAATTTAGTTGTCCCTGGGTGGGGTGGTGCATACCTGAAAACCCAGTGGCTCCAGAGGCTGAAGCAGGAAGATTACAAGTTCAAAGTCAGCCTCAGCAACCCAGTAAGACCCTGTCTCTAAATAAAATACAAAATAGGACTGAGGATGTGACTCAGTGGTAGAGTGCCCTTCAGTTCAATCCCCAGTACTCAAAAAAAGCAAACAAACAAAAAAACCCAAGAATTTAGTTGTCAGTCATAATACATTTAATAGATTTTGGAATGAATCAAATATGATTTTTCTTCCTATGTCTAGGGGATCAAGTCTTATAAACATTTGCCATACCCACTGTAACCTGTTTTCACCAAAATAAGTGCACCAGATATATTTTAGTCATGTTTTCCTTGGAAAATAGTATGATAATCTTTGCTGGTCCTTCTGTGTTACAGACAATATAGAGCATACATTTGAAGCATTTTATTTTATCCTTTGGTATGATCGCCCACCGCCCGCGGGGACAATCACAACGCATACGCTCTTCTTGATCACAGGAACCAAAAGGGTTTATTCCACAAGTCTCAGACTTATATTGAGAACATCAGCCTATCAGAGAGTAGACTACCAAGAAAGTCAGCCTATCAAGGAACAGTCTCCAGGCAGATACCAGAATTGCCTCATGTACAACAGCCAACCAGAGTTACTTCCTAAAACTTGTACATGAGTGCAGCTATGTCTGGCAAGCTGCCAGGTGCCATCTTAGAGATCAGGCCACGGTGCGGCTCTGGGGCCCTCAGAGCCCGCCCCTGACACTTTGGCTTTTGTTAAGAAACAACTGTTTCATTATTTGAAACACACACAGATTTCAATAACTATTTGTATTTCTTAGTAATATTTGGAAAGACAGGAAGAAAAAAATTAAATGATATTTTTTCTTTAGAGTATGTCTTAATCTAAGAGTTTGAAAGAGAACAGAAGTCATTATTTCAACCACATAGACTAAGCAATAGTTTGCACTCTAACCCAGGCAAGTTGTTTGAACATACTTGAATGCTTTCCCATTCTGAGATATCACCTCCTTATGTAGAGTCACTGGGGATTTCTTCTCCTTCACATTTATTTCACCCATTGTAAACTAGTGGATGGTTTGTTCTGTGGATATGATAGAAGCAAACATTTATTGAGATAATTAGGGTTTCTGACTTTTAACATTGTACCACTCCATCACAAATAATAGTTCAATGTATTTTATTTAATCACAACTACGAGGTATTTTATTTGTGTTTGTTTTTGCCTTTATACATACTTTTTAATTCATCTCGAAGATTATTGAAAATCTTACTCTCTTCTCCCTTGAGGTTGTAGTCCTCTTGGCACTGCTCCTTATAAATTCATATCAATCTATGCTATGTGCCCTCCTCTTTAATATAAATCCATTTTCAAATTAAAGCTGATTAAAGATTTCCCTATGCAACCAAAGATGATTTAGTGGGCATGTACCATTTTTACCTAACTCATAAGAAGCACTTGTGATTATAAAGTCATAATCATTGTTTGAGAGCTCTTTGAATTGTTGAGTACTTTTTACTGCAGAATGTTATTCATAATTGATTCGATGACTACAAGTAGGACAATAGTTCCCATCCACTGTCTTCTCACTCACTTGGTTTTCCATTTTTCCCCATTTTGATGCAGTGGAAGGACACTTTTAAACACTCTTTTTTCTCCTCTGTTTATAGGTTTTGTTCATACATATGAGTGCCCAGAAAGGCAGCCAGTAAAGGAAAGAAGTGTGGGGTCAGTGGAATGACATCTTCATACTTCGATGTGATCTATTTCTCCAAGGAAGTACAAAGTCCTTTCACCACCACTAAAGATTCTTTAGGAAACTGATCTGTGATGCACAAAGTAAACATGGCATTAAAATTAGGAGTTGTTACTCAGGGTAAAATTCACAAAGAATATTGGAGATTTTTGTCCCTCGAGCTCTGATCCAGGTATAATATGAGTACAACAGACAGTTGATATAACATGCAGATTAAGAAAATGGGTCTCACAGCACGTTCATGAGTAATGTTTTAGGGAAAAGATATGTTTTACATACTTCCTGAAACCTAGAATGTCTAAAGTGCCTTCCTACCTGAATGTTTTCAGAACTTAGCTGAGTGTACAGTTCCTTAATCTCAGTTCTGTCTCTTTCCAAAGTTTCATAGCAATGCTATGACATCTTCTAGACTAAAGTACTATAGATTAGATATTTCATAGCTTGCTCACTCACTCTCTCTGTCTCTGTGTCTCTGTCTCTGTCTCTTTCCCTCTCATCATGATTTCTTACTGGCTTTCTTGAGTGTGCTTTAGCCTGTAAGGGAAGCCATGCTTTCAAGCTCACTTGGTCTGGGCCTGCCTGATTTGATTGCAGGTAGAGGCACAGATTCTGCACAGAACAAGTTTCACTCTGAGTGTCTAGCACACTCTCTTGACACCAGCTGTTGAAAACATAAAATAGGATAATCTTACCCTGTATCTTATTTCTGCTGACACACCTTTGAGCTGCCAGAAAAGTGTTATTCTGAACAAAGAAATCTTGATATTTGCATCTTAAGAAACAGTCTCTGTCCATGTATGCAGAGTTTTCTCTTGAGTTCCTGAGTTCTCCATGTAGACAGAAGGGTGGTCTAACTTTCAGAAAAGGAACATTCCATGGAACATTGAACCATGAGGAAAGTTTGTTGAAGGACTTTGCTCAACTTCTCTCTCCAACCATGGGTGCTTCTTGCTTGAGAAAATGTTGTTTGATCCAATTGGTTAAAACTGAGTAGCTCTTGAGCTATCTTTTTCATATTCCTACCAATGAAACTTATGACTGAAGTCACTGATTTTCTTCTCATGCAGTTGTCCTCATTTGTCTTCTTTAAAGATTTGATTAAGTCTGTTTTATATTCAGAAGTTTATATTCAGTGATAGGTCCTACAAGGAAGAATAATTTGAGAAAAATTTCAATCACCTATTTCTATTTACCTATAATAAAAACAAAAGCAAAGATTCTGATTTTTCATTTTTCTGTTTTCTATATGTATTTCACAGTTATTAAACAGTGTATGAAGGATACAGATTCTTACTGAATCTCCAAAGTATGGTATATTCAATAGAATTCAGAAAATGTAGCATTCTTTATCTAAAACATGTGGTTTTGTTGGAGCATGAAAATATATAAAATGGATTAAGATTTTTGGATTCTTGATTCTTTATTTCTGATGTATATATGGTTTTATTTGGTATCCTAACAAATGAGATTCCAATGACTAAAAGGATCAAGGGGGAGCAAGTAAGAACAAGGGAATTAATTCAGTCCTGTAATTTTGTATAGATTCTGTTCCCATCTGAATAGTAACCTTTAAAAAGCATTCATGTGTAACTTCCATACATTAAAATATACCATTTCAGATAAGCTGTTGAATAAGATTCAGCAGATATATTTGTCTATGTTACCTCTTTAAAGCAGATTCACTGTGCACAGTCTATCAACTCATCTGGGTCAACTGAGAACACATTCAAATTCAACAATTTCCATGAAGAGAATCTATTACTTACAGATTTGTAGCAGAAGACAAAAAAACCTGGGATTCGTTATGAACTCATTTCTCAAGGCTCAAGAACATTTCCCAAGATTATTGGAATCCACACAACACCTGAGGCACCCTTCCTAGCCTGCCCCGGACTATACTCCTCACAGGCAATGTGGCCTTTGGCAAAAAGATTTGGAGGACATCCTGATTCTAGGGAAGAGAGGAACACAGCCTAGCCTGTTTGGGTTGCTTCCTCAGTAACTCTAGAGGTTATATTCCAAAGGAGTGGAAGGACAAAGGGCTGGGCTATTTTAGGCAATTGAACTATCTCAGAATATTGCATCCTAGTATATTCTGCAGTTAATCTTGAGAATTGCAATCAAGAAGGGAACGGGGAATCAAGTACATCCAGGGCCATTCACTGAACTGTCCTGCAAACACCAGCCTGTCAACATACAGAATAATGACTTTCCTTGATTCTCCTCCAAGTCATTTCTTGCACCCAGGGAACCACTGCACTGCTTTCTGACACCCTAAGTCTTGTTGAACTTTTCCAGAATGTCATATTGAACAAATCTTATCATGAGGACTCTGGTATTTGACTTATTTTGTCCTACATAACGTTTTTCACAATCATCCATGCTTGTGCATGTATAGTAATTCATTCCTTTTTATTGCTGAGTAGTATTCTACCATGAGATGTACCACACTTGTGTTGTCATTTTCTTTTCTGTATTATAGAAATTTGTTGAAATATCACCTCCAATTAGTATAATAGGATACAGAATTTTGTAATTCTAGAAAACAGATGAAGGAGCATTTTCTTCTGTTCTTTCATCACAATTTATCTTATAGACATAATTACCAAATTATAGACTTGTAGTTTTCCAAGAATTCTGAATATAGACACAGAGTTTATCACATGCAAACCAGCAGGAACAAAAATGATCTCTGGTGGAAACACTCCATTCCTTATAGTGCCAAAAATGTTGTTTTGAAACTGCTGTGCATGAAACTGTAATACTGGAATAATAGAACCCTAATGAATGTAAGTCACTATTTAAAATAGAAGCTAATCAGTGGGATAGTGCTGCAAATGTTTAAAGATGGCTATTACTGCTGTGTAGTAACACCAGTTATATTTTTAAAGCACTTTATGCATATGTTTGTCTTAAATATATTTCCATCATTTGGTTCCAAGAGATTGTCATTTAGACTGCAATAACTCCAAAATAACCAATAAAAGGAAGAGCAATTTCAAAAGTTTCCTGGTGTTTTCTAACTCCTGCTTTGTTTCTCTCTGTTGCAAATTCTCCTCACTTCAGTACCATCTTTAGACACAGGTAAAAGGGAGCCAAGCACAGGAACCTGCTTTTGATGCATCTTGAACTTTTAGGGGACTTGTCTTAAAAGGCCATGAGCCTGCTTCTCATACCTATGCTGGCCTCTACCCTAGCACCTTCTTTTCAAAAGCAGACCATCCTGAGGAGTAGTCAGAGTGTCTATTTGAAGGGGATGGGGCATGGGCAGAGTGGATGCTTTGAGTCTGGGTTGTTCATATGCACATTAGGGATGGCTAAAGAAGTATGGTCCATGTACTATTGACTAGGAGGCAGCAGAGAGTTCTGCTTTTGCTCTCATCTATGATTACATATAGGAGGAACAGAGACCTCTCAATGTGAGCTTAGTCTTCTAAGTCAACATGAAGATAATTTGTCATGATATGAAAACTGGCTATCTATGGTTTAAAACTCAGAAAACTTCATTTAATTTTGAGACTATTTCTATATATGCTATGTGAGTTTCCATTGGTATTCCTGCCTTGCTTCTGAAAATTTTAGACATAGACCTTAAAGTAATTCATTTAATCTTGAAAAAGTATTGAAGGATTATAAGCAAAAGTGACAATTCAGGCAAAACCAGGGAATTTATCGAAAAATGCAAAATCTAAACTGTAGAAATGAAAAATGCTATTTATGGCATAGGAGTTCAACTGATGAGTTCAATAGGAGATGTTAAGCAGCTAAAGAGATAATAGTAAATGAAAATAGATCATAAACAAATATCCATACTAGAACAGAGAGAGTGAAGCTGAAATATGTAAAATGACATGCAATTAAATGGTTGTGCCAAAAGCCTCTAATATACTTGTGATTTAAATTTCAGAAAAATGGAAAAAATAAAATGGAGCAGAAGAACAATATTCAAAGAGATAATGATGGATGACTGAAATTTTTCTATGATCGACCAAATATGTCAAGGTATAGATCTAAGAATCACTCAAACTCCAAGCACAATAAATATAAAATAAAGTGTACCTACACATCAATATCTGAGAAT
The DNA here is from genome assembly GCF_902686445.1 of Sciurus carolinensis. Taxonomy (NCBI): domain Eukaryota; kingdom Metazoa; phylum Chordata; class Mammalia; order Rodentia; family Sciuridae; genus Sciurus; species Sciurus carolinensis. The sequence goes on along the minus strand of NC_062213.1, from coordinate 53,429,525 downwards.
CAAGACCAAGAGACAAATCTTGTAAGAATTCAGAGAAAAACATAAAACTGACATTTTAGCAAAAATGATAGAAGTCAGAAGACATTTCCTTTGAAACATCTGCAGAAATATTTAGGAGTCTGAGATAAAATTGGATTCCTCTCAGGAAATACAGGTATTTGTTTCTATGAAATATCTGTGTACTATGTGTACATAGAAACTTAAATTACATTCTTAATTTGAGGTTTTAAGGCCATTCAGGAAATGTGAATAAGAAAAATGAATATATTCTTGAAAGCCAGCTATACTTAAAATGATAAAAAAATTTGTTTCTATGATTTATTTGTTTTTCAAACCAGCCAGGACTATCTGTACTACTTTATAGGTAACTCAGATTTAAACATGTTAAACATGTTAAACATGTATGTATAATATTAATCTAATTTATCTCATAATTTTATTTTGGCAAACCTCACACCTACACATTAGTTGTGCTTCTTCCTTATAAGGATATGAAGCTTTGTTGACTTGTTTTAAATTTTGGAGTGTGCCCTTCTGTTTAAATGCAATTGGTCTAAGCAGTGCTTGAAACACTTAATCAAATTTTTATAGAGAGGATGTGGATTGTTTTTCTTGCTACATATGAGCCACATTATTTTTTTAACTTCATCTGTGGGCTTTTGGATTATGTTGCTATTAATTCTTCTTCACAATACTAGGTAAGAACAAAACTAGAATTATATTTCTTAACCTATAATTTTTTCAAAGTAAATTTTCTTCATTATCCTTGATATTTTAAAATACCTATCTTCATCTTTCTATCTCATTTGGAGTCAAGTTTTATCTCTGATCCCTCAACGTATCTCTCACATCTTAAAAGTGAATGCATGTTTTTTCCAAAATTATCCAAGTCCCTTTATATCATAATTGTTAGAGCTTCAGGTGCAAAAGTCTGATTTTCCATTTCATATTTTCTTCTGGCTTCTGGATGTTCTCTTTATTCCTTACTTTATTGTTTTGCTTTGTTTTGTTTTGTTTTGTTTTGTTTTTCAGTATTAGAAATGAGAAAATAATGAAACTCAGGGTCTCACACATGCTAAGCAAGCACTCTACCACTAAGCCACCATCTCAACCCTTTCTTTATTTTCTTATTTGTTTAGTTAATATTTAAAGCATTTAAGGTTTGTTTTGCATTTATCCAATACTTTTTAATATATTTTTTTTTTTAGATGACACAAAGTTTTTCGGGGATTGAACTCAGGGGCACTGGGCCACTGAGCCACATCCCCAGCCCTATTTTGTATTTTATTTAGAGAAAGGGTCTCACTGAGTTGCTTAGCACCTCACCATTGCTGAGACTGGCTTTGAATTCGAGATCCTCCTGCCTCAGCCTCTTGAGCTACTGGGATTACAGGTATGTGCCAATGCCCACAGCTGGATGACAAAACTAGGTAAGAACAAAACTAGAATTATATTTCTTAGTCTTTAATTTTTGTCAAGGTGGATTTGCAGGACAAATTATCTACTATGTCTAAGAACATACACACATTTGTCTTTTATAGAAAATTTCAAATTTAAACTTCATGTTATGAAAAGGGAACTTTTATCAGTAGAAAAAAAAAGCATACATAAATATTCCTATACTCTACTAAATATAACATTTAGTAATTTAATATTGGATATATAAATATTGCTATTTAGTATAAAATTAATAGTATAAAAGAAACAACTTGTAGAGTTGTCTTGAAAAATATAGTACACATTGAATTGTTTTGTGGAAATCAGTGACAGTTTCTAAAAGTACTCATATCTTAATACTTAGGAATGAAGTATTTCGTATGAAATAGAAGGTTGTTCTGAATTTAATATCAGAAACTTTGAATATTATATAACTTTTATTTATATGTTGGTTTTGTTTAATAATAACACTTTCATCTTGTCTATAGTAAAGGAATTATTTTCAGAAAAATTTAACAGAGACTCATTTGTACAAAAGATACATACTTCAATTAAAAGAGGGATCCTTGAAGTATATAGTAGGTAAAGATTGATTAATATTTCAGAAGTGGACAAAATTGAATTTGGAAATAAAAAGCATTTGAGAGAATTAAAGAAAGAGAACAACACCAGCAACATCTTCTTTTATAAAGGTTTTATTCTATAAATGGTAGCAACATTTTTCAAATTTAGATTGTTTCACTCCTCTCTCCATTTTCTTGATTTCTCAATTACACCTTGTGCTGTGCTCTTTGCAGTGATATGATTTTTATGTGTTCAGTGTTTCTTTTAACTTCTGCAGCACAAATAAACACTTTAAGAAGTGAACAAAAAGACCAAAGGTGCACTGATTCAGAAAATGATTTACTTACCAATAACAAACACAGCATGCTATGAGCTTGAGAAGTAGACTGAGTCATTCGAAACTTCAATTTTAAATTTGGAAGGAATATACGAGCAATAAAGATATATAGAATGCTAATTGTATAATCAACTACTGGAGGAAAAAAATAATGAAGAACTTAATATTGAAGAAAGAAATGGTTATCATCCAGCATTAGGTAATCAAAAAGCTGATGGGTTGTAAGTCTGGGACACATTGAACAAAGGACTGTTGGCTTCCAATGAGTCATCCTAGTCATGAACTTGGGAATTCAGGACAAATTTCACTAAATAAGGGTAAACTCTTCCCTATAAGGCATATTCTGGGGTCTAAGAAATTCAAATATAGGAGGCAAAAATAGCAGTTATTGCAACTCTGTGTTCAATAAACTTTGGGATTCTGTTGAGGTCTTAGACACACCAAGACAAAAGAGGTAGAAAAATAAATGAAAACCAAAACTATTCAATTTAATTTTGATGAACTACCTATTTTAAATATTGACAGTCTTGTTCAAAAGAAGTATCCATTCTGTATTATAATTGAAAGGCATACCAAAGGCAGTGTTGGAGGGCCAAGAACATTTACAGAAAAAAAAAAAAAATAGAGAAGTTTTTAAATGTAAGAATGGCAACAATTTAGAATATAAGCAACAATAAATGTAGGCAAGGATGTGGGGAAAAGAGTATACTCCTTCAGGCTGTGAGACTGCAAACTGATTCAACCACACTGGAAAGCAGTATGGAGATTCCTTTAAAAACTGGAATGGAACAACCATTTGACCTGGTTACACCACTTTTTTGTGTATATCCCAAGGAATTAAAATCAGCATACTACAGTGACACAGACACATCAATGTTTATAGCAGCTCAACCCACAATAACTAAGTTATGGAACCAACCTAGGTGTCCTTCAATAGATAAATGAATAAAGAAAATGTAATATATATACATATATATTTGTGTGTGTGTGTGTGTGTGTGTGTGCGTGTGTGTGTGTATACATTCATACCCAATGGAATATTATTCATCCATTAAAAAGAATAGCCCTATAAGTTTTGCTGGTAAATGGATGGCTCTGGAGATTATCATGCTAAGTGAAGTAAGTCAATCCCTGAAAAACAAAGGTCAAATGTTCTCCCTGATATGCAGATGTTAACATACAGTAAGGGTGGTGGGGAGGGAAGAATAGAAGAGAAGTTCAGTGGATTAGACAAAGGGGAAGGAAGAGAAGGGAGGGTTATAGAACTAGGAAAGATGATGGAATGAATCTGACATAACTTTCCTATGTTCACATATGAATACAACACCAGTATAACTCCACATCATGGACAACCGTAAGAATGGGATCCTAATTAGAATAAGTTATATGCCATGTATGTATGATTTGTCAAAATACACTTACTTTACTGTTATGTATATCTATAAAGATCAAATAAATAAATATATAGGATTACCATGGAAGGAAGAAACAAATGGAGATTTTGACAGGCTTCCATCATACTTTCCAAGTGTTTCCAGATGTTAGGCACATGGGGAATACCACAGCCTAATCTCACATGGACACAAGCTCATACGCATGTAGGTGTTGTTGTTTCAGAATATAAGAGGCATAATGACACATTAAACTCTCCATGCATGTATTCCAATTGTATTTGAAGTCGCAGATGAGGTAAAGTCAACAAGACATCCTGGTTTGCTTGTAAAACTGAATCCATGAAGATTTCTTCTGTTTTTCTTTTCACTTTCTCTTCTTATGCCTTTTCTCCAGATAGTAACTTGTGACATAATTGTCAGAACTCCACTTTTATTGGGTTTATCATACAGTGTATAATCAGCAGAGGTGGGAGGTAGGAGAAAAACCAATGTCTAACAATGTGTGTAAATAAGAGGGTTGTGTTGTGCTGGTTTATATGACCCCACTGTTTTGTGGGCTGGAAAATAAAATATGAAAGAGATCTGGGAGACTTAGGATTGGACTAAAACATATTTTGAGAATGAGAACAAGTCTATAAAGGGTAGCATTGATGGAATTGCTGAATAAAAATATACACTTCTAAGGCATGGAGTCTGATACTGTACATATAATTGAAAGTGAGAAAAATAAAAATAAATTAATGAATAAATTAGAGAATAGTTTTGGAATTTAATCCCTCAAGATGAATAAGTTTGATACACTTGGTAATGGAAAGGGGCTTATATTGGTGAAACTGTCTTTCAATGCTTCTGCATTGTATTAACTGGACTAAGGTACCTAATTTTATATCTACACTGAAATTCTCTACATTGTATTACATGAATTGTAAAAGGTTAAATACATTACTTTGAATCATTTTTTTAATTGAACTATTTCTCTCTTTTGCCAATGTTTGTTCAAGCTGCTACTTTTTATGAATCTAGTAGTCTCTGTTACTTTAAAAAATCTGTATTTATTAATCAAATTTATATATCTATTTCAAAAATTAAAATGTTCCGAGACTCTTGAAAGTGATTTTGATATGCTCAGAACTGTTTTCCAAAACTATAGGAAAGTTAGAGTTGTGGCTAAGAACACAGATCACCGCATGACCTTTTATGGATGTATTATTTAACTTAGTTTCTGAATTTCTTAAATGAGTAAGTACCAACCCAGTGAAGAAACCTAAATCTTTCTTTCATAAATACTTGAAAATATATGAAAAGCAACCACAAAACCATTGGTTACATTTTTTATTAAATAGAAAGAATGACAGAAAATAGCATTTTACATATTTTTTCAAGTTAACTTATTTATAAATAGCAATGCTGATATTGAATTAGACATCTAGATTTTTGAGTTAATGCATCATTTCTTTGATGACCCTTTTATGTGCATTCTGTGGGACTGAAAGGTAACAATAGCAAAGAACAACAGCCCGTACTTAACAATGTGGTACAATAGTACAGGAAGAAAGTCAGCCTTCTTTTGGCTCTATTTTAAACTATGTACAAAAATACCACAGTGATTTTATAATATGCAAGTTTTAATTTTTTTAATCTCTGTTTTCTTTCTTACTGGACAAATTGGAAACCCTATATTCAACCACAGTCATGGTTGGGGGTGGGGAGGAGGTTTAGAGAAAATAAGAAATGAAGATACTGATAAAGGGAATGAAAAACATTCTAATTATATCATGCGGTATGCAGAGAATTTTTCCGGAAGTGCTTCACTTCTAAGGAGAAGAATTTTTGTGTTAATTAGGAGTTTCCTTCATTATATATGCTGTAACTTACTTAAATTCCTTCCAACTCAATACTTAGCAGGCATGGAGGTGCATGCCTACAATCCCAGGGACTTGGGAGAAAAATGCAGGAGGATCGCAAGTTTGAGGACAGCCTGAGCAACTTAGTGAGACCTGTCTCATAATTTAAAAATAAATAAAAAGGGTTGGCAAACTCAGTAGTTAAGTGACACCAAGTTCAATCCCCATTACCACACACACACACAAAAATTCAAGATAAAGATGAACCAAAGTTATTGGAAATATGGTTTCAAATCTTTTATGAAATTTTTTTTAAAAAGTATGTTTATTTATTTGGTTTGGGGAAAATACTTGGTAGAGCATTTTTATCCTTTAGAGTCAAATATGAATCGACTTTGAGAAATTAAAGATAAGATTTTTGAAAATAGTATTTTTGAAAAAATTATTTGCTGCATTATTTGGGAGAAGCAAATAGAAAGATGACTCCTAAATCATTTAAATGCAAAAAGATATGTTTGATCCCAAAATTCAAGAGCACATAATCTTGGTACTCAGTTTATCAAAAAGGTTACAAGTGAAACAGACATTATTACCTCATGTACATATGTTACTATATGACTGATGTGATCCTACAATATGTGTAATCAGAAAAATGAGAAATTATACTCCATTTGTGTATGATTTATCAAAATGCATAAATGTGTTCTACTGTCACATATAACTAATTAGAACAAATAAAAAAATAAAAGGGTACATTTGGGATTTATTTATTTATTTATTTAGCAGTGCTGGTGATTGAACCCAGGGCCTTGTGCTTGTGAGGCAAGTACTCTACCAACTGAGCCATATCCCCAGTCCTATTTAGGTATGTAATTAGAAAGATAATTCTAATAGAAAACTTAAGCACTCTTCAAAAGTACGCCAAAACAAATTTTCACATTTTCCTTTAAAGAACCAAGAAACACTATTTAAATTCACCAGGCAAAATTCTCCATTTAACTGTAATAAATTTCAAGATTATTGGTCTGAAAAATTCCTTAGGTATTATTAAAAATATCAGCTTTTAGTGATTAAACTTGGTGTCACTGAACAAATCTTTAAAGATGGTTTTATTGATGTTATTAAATTATGTAAAAGGAGTATTCTATATATAGATGTATGGAAAAATAAAGCTATAGAGAGGCAGATATGGAAGGAGAATGGAAGAAAAGACTTTCATATATAATCATTTTAAAGTCCTAGAGAAGTTTTTAAAGATTAATAAGTATGTGAAAGGAAAAGAATAGACACCTAAAGAATTGGAAATAAGTCCTAAGAAATTTATAATTCTAATATTTAAAATGTTTAACTTAAATATACTTGCATATTTTTTCATGAACATATGCATTCAGTTATATTGGGTATAAATGTCGTAATCTAGTTTTAGTTAACTAAAGTTTCCAGAGTAGTTAAAACAATCATTTAATAAGAATGAGTAAATATATTGTGATATTTTCACAGAGTACTTCATCAGAAGTACTCTAAAGCAATAAAAAGTAACAAATTCTGATAAGTACAATTATGTGAATGAATCCCAAGAAGATAATGTAGAATGAAAGAAGACAGACATAAAACCATTCATAATGTATGATTTCATTTATATGAAGCTCAAGTTCAGTCAAATCTAGGCTAGAATGATAGAAGTCCCAATTATCATGCTGGGAGGGGCAGGTATTAACTGCTCAGTAGAAACTAGAATAATGCTGGAAGAATGCTGGAATAATGGCAATGTTTTCATGTTGACCTGGATAGTGATTATACATGAGTGTAGAAATAAAAGCAATTTATCATGTTGCAAAAAAATAATGTTTATCTTATTATCAATACACCAGAAAATGCTCATAATAGTGAAGCAGAAGGTGAAGACATCACAAACAGAAAACACCATTAAGGTAATAAATAAAACACATGAACTGTGAGCACTTGATGTATGCCAAAGACGTTAAGTTAATCATGTGTTCCTACCAGCCATCTAAAGTGAGGTGTGGAACTGATACAACCCATGAACTGCTATTCATTAATCATTTCAGATTAGTCTTATAAGAGTAACATTGTTACTAGCAACATTGGCAGCTTTTTAAATTAATAGACTATTTCTTACAGCAGCTCTAGGATTATAGAAAAAAGAAATGAAAGTACAAAGAATTCTCATATACTCACCTCTCCCCACCCCATAGCTTTCTCTACTATTAAAATTTTGTGCAGGCGTATATGTTGGTTACAACTGATGAATCAATTTGACGCACTAGTTTTAACTGAAGTCCATAGTTTGTATTAAGATTCGCTATTAATGTTGTAATATTTTATTGATTTTGACAAACCCAGAACACCATGTATCATCATTACAGGATCATACAGAATAGTTTCATGGCCCTAAAAACATCAGAGTCTCTTCTTTTTTCTTTAACACCTAAACCCAGGCCAACTCATCATTTTACTATATCCATAATTTTTTTCCTTTTACAGAATGTCTTATAGTTGGAATCATATGGAAGACTTTCAGTTTCTTTTCTGCTTCTTTCACTTTGCAGTATGAACATAAATTTCCTTCTTGTCTTTTATTGTTGTTAGCTTATTACATTTTATTGCTGAATAATATTCTAATGGATGGATATACCCTTATTTGTTTATTCATTCACCTATTGAAAGATATCTTAGATGTTTCAGTTTTAGAAACTGTGGATAGAGCTGCTATAGACATCCTTGTGCAGATTTTTATGTAGACATAATTTTTGATCAATTTGAATGAATAAGGAGGAGCATAATTGCTGGACTGAATATGTTTAACTTTGTAAGGAACTGCTGAACAGTTATCCAAAGGGACTCTATGATTTTGCATCCTCACCAGCATTGAATGAGAGTTCTTTTTGCTCCACATTTTCACAAGCACTTGGTATTCTCAGTGTTCTGGATTTTGGCCATTCTCTTGGGTTATAGTGATATTTCACAGTTTTATTTACAATTCTCAGTGTCATTGGATGTTGTGTGATTTTGTATACTTATTCACCTTCTGTATATTTGCTCTGGTGAACTGTCTCTTCAGGTCTCTTTCTTACTTTTTAGCTGAGTTGTCTGTGTTGTTAATATTTTTTTTTTAGAATTTGCTTTAATATTCTTAATAACAATATTTTACGTGAAAGGTGGGGTTTTTTTGCAATATCTTCTCTCCCTTTGTGGTTTGTGTTTGATTAGCTTAACAATGTTTTTCAGAGGAGAGAGAGAGAGAGAGAGAGAGAGAGAGAGAGAGAGAGAGAGAGGGAGAGATCTGGTGCTTTCGGTATTGTATCAAAAAAGGCATCACATGCAACTAATTAGGACAAATAAAAAATTCATTAAAAAAAAGTCATCACTGGGTATGGTGGTGTACACCTGTAATCCCAGCTCCTCTGAAGACTGAAGCATGAAGATCTCAAGTTTAATGCCAGTCTTGTCAATTTAGCTAGACCCTAAGCAACTTAGTAACACCCTGTCTCGAAGTACAGTATTAAAAAAAAGAAGAAAAAAAAAAAAAAAAAAAAAAAACCACAGACTGGAGATGTGGCTCAGTGGTTACACCTCTGGGTTCAATCCCTAATACTCAAATTAAAAAAGTAAAAAAGGTCATTATTAAACTAAATTAACCTAATTTATTATTTTCTAGGTGTTTTATAGCTTTGCATTTTACATTTAGGTCTGCTGCTCACTTCAAGTTAATTTTTGAGAATGCTGTGATTATCTACATGGTTTCTTACTATGCCTTATTTTATTTGTTTTGTTTTGTTTTGAATGTGGATGTCCAGTTGTTCCAGTATCATTTGTTGACAAGACAATTTTTTCTTGAATAATCTTAGCACCTTTTAAAAAAAAATCAGTTTGAAAGTCTATTTTTGATCTCTTTTTTATTCTACTGATTTATTCACTTTCTTTTGAGTAGACCACTCCATCTCAATTTCTATAGCATCATAGAAAGTCTTGAACAGGGCACTGTTAGTTCTCCTACTTTGTTCACCTTCAATATTACATCAGATCTTCTGGGGGTTTTTACACCTTTCAAAATAAACTTAAAAATATGTATTTCAGTGTTCACAAATTAAGGAATTTTAACAGGAATTGCATTGGTTTTATGGATTATGTTGGAAAGAACTGAAATTTTAGCAAAATTGAATCTTTCTATTCATGAAAATGTAATCTCTTTCCATTTGCTTAGATATTCTTTGATTTCTTTCAGCATAGTTGTGTAGATTTCGTCATGTGGAAATATTTATATGTGCATATATTACTGTATTTATACCTGAGCAGTCTTTCTGTATGTGTGTGTATGTGTGTGTATATGTGTGTTAATATCATGGTAGTGTGTGTCAATTTCAAATTCCAACTGCTCATTATAACTATATATATAGGAAAGCAATTTACTTTATATATATTAACCACGAATTCAGCAATATTGATAAATTAACTTATATTTCCAGACATTTATGTAGGTTTTTTCTTTTTTTCTTTGATTATTTTCTACATAGAAAAAGTATGATCAGAGATAAGCCATTCCTTTTTTTAATTCTTCCTCCCTAATCTCTATACTTCTCCTCACTGCCTGTTCCTACCTGTTTTGTTTTCCTGTTACATTAGCTAGGATTTCTAGTGCAATGTTGAGCAGGAACAGTAGGAAGAACATCCTTAATTGTTCCAAGTCAGAGGTGGAAATTATTTAGTTTCTTAGCATGAAGCATGATATTAGCTGTAGATATTTTACACATATACTTTATAAAATTGTAGATGTTTTTCTCTATTACTAATTAATATATTTTTAAAAAATCATGAATGACTGATGAACTGTCAACTGAATTTTTGCATTAACTTGTAAGATTATACAATGTTTGCAGTTTGTATTAAAGTCCCTTTATGCATATTGTAATGACTGAAGTGAAAAAAATAATATGCAAATGAAGATGACAGTCTGATCTCTGTCCCTGACTTTAAACTTTGACCCATGGAAACTGTACTTTATATGTAGTCTGTATGTTCTTAGGCATACACAAACTACAAAAGTAAGAAATATCCTTGAAAATAGGCTAAATTAACATAAATATGGCAAAATCAAGAGTGATTTATATCTTTGATTAATTATATATTTTGAACTATGAAACAAATTTGTTTAATGAAAATAAGTTGACATGTCAGTTCATGAACCCAAAAACTTCTCAAACTAGTATTAAATAGCATTTAAACCCATATTTCTTCCGACTGATGCATTCATTTGTCAATCAAATTAAGCTAAGTCAATAATTATTTCACAGAGACAGTAAGTAGTCACTATGGTAAGCAAAATGTAGATACATAGAAACATAAAATGTGGCCATTACCTTGCGCTCCATTTAGAGAAGTAATATGCAAATCAATCCATTACTGTTTAAATAATAAATGATTTTAACATCAGTAAACTAAAAAAGTAGAATAAATTATAAGTCCTATTGCAAAAACTAAAATAAATCAGAAAGGCAATAATTATTTTAACTTTTCAATGGAAAAAAAGATCACTCGTATTGAAATTGATATTACTTGCATCAATTAGTTTCAAACAACAGATTTAACTATTTCATTCTCTGATGTCTATTTGCCATTCTCTCTCTACCCCCAATAAATTATGTATTACCTAATGCTCACTGAAGATTCTTCATATGTGACATTAAGACAACCTTTTAATCTTTACCATTCAGTTTATTCCCTGTCCTGCTGCTTCTACAGAATATCCTAACTGGACTAGTGATTTTTACCTAAAACTTTTCGACAGCTTCACATATTAGTAGCTACTGTGAGGATGACATAGCCCAAACTGCCAACAATAATTTTAAGAATTTACTTGAGAACAAAGTTAATATTAAAACCCACAAATAATATAGAATGTTTAAAAAATGAGTTAAAATTGGCTAGAAAATACTTCATAAAAATCATGACTTGACACCTGAATTTAACCATACCTAAACCCAACACTCCATAATTTCAGATTTCTGATTTTTCTTGAGAAAAATTTAAGAATGGGAGGACATTTTTGTACTTTAGTTCCCTGAATGCCATCAGATGGATCAGAGTGAATTACGATTGGAAAGTATACTAGACCAGTGTCAATATCCAGTCTGTCTTTTAAAATGAGATGTCTATTGTTTTATATCCTTGTTTTCTCTGAATTCCTCTCCTCTTTATTACTACTGCTCAAGATCATTTGACAAAGTATTACTTCTAAATACTTGAGAGACTAAAACACATTAGAATACTAATCTTTGCAAATCATTGTATTTATTTTTCAATTTTCATTCAGTTCTTAAACTATTTTGCTTATATACCACATTTGTGCAGCTGTTGTCTCCTTGATCTGTTAGGTAGGAAGAATAGTTATGACAGCATTTTCTTGCAGATTTTCTTTTAGAGGTTCTAGGAAATTTTTTAAAAGCTTTAAAATGGTATATCGTGAATATTGTATTTTCTGTGAAGAAAAAATTAAGCAATGAAACCAAAATCTGACTCAAAATAATAAAGACATAAAATAACAGTGGACTCTCAATCATTTTTCTTTGTTTTGCTCATACACATCCTAAATATGAATTCTTAAATAGAAGTTAAAAAATAAATTTAATGTCAGCAAATGAAATAAATTCAGTTTCACTATCAGGTATGAATCAAGAAAAAAAAAATCAAATGAGAATTTGTTTTAAGGTAGTCCTTAGATTTGCTGACCAAAGTTAGTCAATTTCAGGGCAAAAGATTCTAATAGTCTCTCCCTATAACAGAGATAATTAATCAAGAATTTAGGAAAAGTCTTATATTTTCAACTCCATGATTTGTGGTATTAGATTTCCTTCTTTCTTACTGATTCATGTTCTCTTATAAAAGTGTATCATGTGGTTGGATTTTTTTTAATATTTAAAAAATATTCACATTAGTTTATGTATCATAAACCAAGTTTCCTCCAAAGATATGTTATTCCTCATTATACGCAGTTTTGCTATTGTAATCTGGTGAACCTACCTCTTAATCTCCAAGATTTCTAGCTGGATTGTAGTACATATTCAGGTGAAATGTCAAGTCAGGATATAAATTATGAGAGAATTGATCATCTAATATTAACTTTTAAAGAAATATTGTCCATCATTTCATTATTTTGACCTTCAAATTTGTTGATAATGGCCATTATTCCTTCAAATAACACAAAATGACATAGTATGTTATATATAATTGAAGAGATAATAAAAATAACTGTGAAATTTTAGCCAAATTTTATCCTTATTTAAACAAATAGTATTTATAATATGATTATTCCATTTTCAACTTCCCTACTGGAAATCATTACCACCCTTTTGGATTATGAACAATATCTCTGAGTACAAATACTTTTGCCTTCTCTAATTAAGCCTGTCCTACAATTCTTTAAATTCCCAATCATTTCTTACCCTATTATAAATGGTGCTAGTTTTGTAAATCCTGCAAAATCTGAACTCCTTTACATGTGACATTCTGCTATTTGTTTACTCCAAGTGTGTTTGGCTTGTGTCTTAACTCCAGAGATTAAGTGGTACTATTGAATACATGGTAATCTGATTCCAAGCCAGTCCTGAAAACAGTATTTCCCTTTGGAAGAAAATGATTTAGGGATGAAAAGTCTATTTCATTGTGGTTGATGGAGCTTCAGGAGAAATCTGCTGAAGAAAGTAGTGAAAAGAAATACATTTATTATATGCCAGTCATTGTTCCAATTATTTAATATATATTAACATACCAATTCTAACAGCTCTGTGAGTTAAGATTATCATCTCCATTAAACAGATCAGAAATATGAGGCATAGAAATTTTATATAACTTTCCCAGCATAACCCAGCTACAAAGTAGGGAAACTCTAACTTTTAGCTCCAGAGTTAATCTTCTTAAAGGCTGCAACAAAGTAGCCCTTGGTCACAAATGAGGAACAGACCACCACCCACTTTGGGCTTGTGCCCATTCTGTAAGCATGTGCTGCCTAGACAAACACAGACTCTCCCAACCATGAGCAGAGACTTCATCAACACATTCAAGATAACTATTGGACAAAGGGGTCCTGGATTACACTGTCGAGACACTGAGCCAATTCCAGAATACACTGCTATAGACTATTTATTGAGATAAAGGTTTTTTCTTGCAGTTCAAAGCACCAAATTAATATAATCTCCATTGCAAGCTGACCTTACTACCCTAATATTCCACTTTCTCTTGCCATGTATTCCAGCCACAATCTTCTTGCCACCTAAATTACCCCATATTACAGCAAACAGTTACTTCACTGGGGCACCTAGTTAAAATGACACTTGTTCTTTGAAAGCTTCCCTAATGAGGAAGTTACTCTTTCCTCTATGTTTTCATACATCTGTATGACTATTTTAGCTCTTATCAAAATAAATTGTTAATACCTCATTATAGATTAGGTACAACATAATGGCCAGGTCTTTGAGTTATTAATTATTATACTTCCAAACATCAGGACCAGCGCTTAGAGTATAGTAAATGTTCAATAACTGCATGCTGAATAAATTAAATTTAAATAGATAAAAATTCAATTAAAGTTATTTAAAACTCTGAGTTTCTTTGGAATTTATACTCTAATACAGTTAGGAAAACATCAACCAAATAGCCTACTGGTCGATTTTAACAGTTTTAAACAATGGTTGTTCTGCCTTTCAGGAAAATTCAATGAACTACATTTATTCCTTTGAAAATTATTTTAAAGTAACAATTAGGAATACAAAAGAAAGTTTTATATTCTTGCAAAAAGCCTAATTGACACTGGTTAGTTTATATAGTTGCAATCATGTTAAATTAAGATTTAAATAATATTAAATATTAAGCATGAATAATGTATTTGGAAGAGGTGTGAAAACTGGAAGTGGTATTTTTGGCTAATTAAGATGATATGCACGAATAACAGTAAAGAACAAATTAAGAAACAAAAGGAGACTAATTTAGAGTAGTGGATAACATTTTTAAAAGCCCACTATTTTCCCTGAAACAGTTTGAAATATAGTTTGTCTAATTTTTTAAGGAATCTCCATACTGGTTTCAATAGTTGCTGCACCAATTTACATTCCAATTTCTCCTTGACCTCTCTGAAAATTATGTTTTTTTTAATCATAGCCATCTTGAGAGATATAAGGTGGTAATTAATTGCAGTTTTGATGTGCATTTTCTTGATAGTAATGATGAACTTCTTTTCATAAGCTCTGGGCCTTTTTTTTTTTTAACATCTTCTTCAGATAAATATCTACTGTATAGTTTACTTGGTTTGCTTGTTTGTTTCGGCAATGTTTGGGATAAAACTCGGGCCTCACAGCCTCACACGTTTGTCTAGCAATGACTTTACCACTAAGCTAAACCTCCACTTCTGTTTGCTGATTTTTTCATCAAGTTATTTGTTTTGGTAGTTTGCCATTGAATTGTTGGAGTTCCTTACATATTTCAGAAATTAACCTATTATCAGGTCCATGGTCTGCAGATATTTTCACCTATTCTTTAGTTTTATTTTTCATTCTGTTTCTCTTCTTTTCTTATAGAAAATACAGTTGAATTCACACTTTTAAATAACTTTGAATTCTTATCTATGTAAATTTAATTTGTCCCTAGAGAAACCAGCAATCCCACTTCTTATCAAGAATTGAAATCAGGATCTCCAAGATACATCTGCACAACCCACATTCATCGCAAGATTATTCAAAATAGCCAAGATATGAAATCAGCTTAAGTTCAATAACCAAATGAATAAAGGAAATGTTGTATAAAAATATAAAACGGAATATCACTTACTCTTAAAAAAGAAAGAAATTCTGTTATGTGGGTCTACGTGGACGGACCAGGAGTACATTATACTAGGGGAAATAAGCAAATCACAGAAGGATAAATATTACATGTTTCTACTAATATGAAGTTTTCATAATAGTCAGATTCATAGGATCAGGGAGTAAATAGAGGTCTCCTGGGCTGAAGAATAGTGGACATGGGGAGTTGCTTTATAACTGGTGTTTTCAGTCAAACAAGATGAATATTTTCTTGAAATCTTTTGCACAATATGATACCTGTGGTTAACAACACAGTATTTTACACTTCAAAATGTGTTAAGAGCAGTCTCATGTTTAGTGATCTTATCACAAAACAAACAAGCAAGCCAAAAAGCAGAAACAAAGGAATCCAAGGAAACACCTCTGGAGGAATTGCCTGTGTCCGTTGTTTTGATTGTGGTGATGGTATCACAGGTGCTTGCACGTGTCTAAACTCACCAGATTGTGCACATTAATATGTACAGTCCTTTGTGTATTGATTATACCTCACTAAAATTTAAAGGCATAAAAAAATAAGCTTATCTGCTGACATCTGAAAACTGGCTGCTGTTACAAAAAAAATAGCAGACTTTTGGTGGATCAGTGGGAATTTGTTTTAACTGGTTTATGTAAAGAGAAGAAATTGTCTTTAGAAGATCCAAATATAGTAGAGAAATGGTTTGACTACTGAAGCTTTCATATGAATGGGCAGAAAAGATTCTGCACTGAGAATGCACAATAGATGAATGAACAGAGAAGATAATCTGAAATCCAAAATGAATTGATTGGGTATACTTTCATGAGATCTTGAATATCCCCCAAATGTCCATGTGTTGAAGGCTTTGTCTCCAGCTAGTGATATTAATGGCAGGTGTTGGCCCCTTAAGGATGTGGGGCTTAGTGGAAGTATACTAATCCATCAGCAGTGTGACCTTGAAAGGGATATTGGGCTCCAGTTCCTTAGTCTCTTTCTCTTCTCTTTGCTTCCTGGTTGAGAAGGTGAGGTGAACAAAAGTTCTCTGTCACACACTCCTGTCATGTTGTACCGTGCCACCAAATGCCAAAAGTGACCATTGAATTAAATCTTGAAATTACAAGCCAAAATAAATCTTTTCTCCTTTTAAAATGATTATCTCCAGTATTTCATCATAGCAATATAAAGTTGATTTACACATGGGAGATAGAATGTCAGGTCACATCAAGAGGCCTATGACTTAGGTTTGTGAAAATACAAGAAAAAATGAGCTTCAAATTTGTTTTTATCTACCTCATAGTCACTAATTACTGAATTCCTTTTTTCTTTTTTTAATGTTTTTATTAGTGCTTTATAGTTTGTATAACTATAACAGTGGGGTCTATTGTGACATATTCATAAATGCAAATAACATAATTTGTTCCATTTCATTCCCCAGTACTTTCCCATTCTCTCTCCTCTTCACTTCTCCTAACCCTTTACCTCTTCTCTACTGATCTTCCTCCTATTGGTTTATTGTTTCTAATTGGTGTTTTATAGTTTTACATAAGTGGAATCCATTGTGATATGTTTATACATGCATATAGCATAATTTATTAATTTTCATTCCAGAGCTCCTTCCCTTTTCCCATACCTCTCCCTCCCCCTCAATCATTTTCCTCTACCCCATTGTTTTCCATTCTATTTTCATTAGATATCCTTTCATTTTAGTCCTTATTTCCCTCTAGATTTCACATACAAGAACAAACATTTGAAACTTGACTTTCTGAGTCTGACTTATTTCACTTAGCATGATGTTCTCCAGTTCTGTCCATTTATCAGCAGATGAAATTTCATTCTTTGTGACTGAGTAAAACTCCTTCCTCTTTAGTATCTCTTTTCCTTCTTGCATTACCTTCTCCTGTGTCAAACAACCTGTCTTTTATTTCTTTATATCTTAGTTTGTATATTTTGTTTTTCTGTCTTTCCTTTCCTTTTCTTTATTCATTCTTTTCTAGCCCTATAGAGTTTAATAGCAATTTTATTATCTGTAGTACCTAATTTCTGAGCCTTTTCATGAACAGTTACTCCCATTTTATACTTTAGAGGAAGTATGGAAAACATTTCCAACAAGTTGTTTTTTAAGGTTTGTTAGTACATGGTTTCATTCTGAAGTGATTACCATTCATGGGGTATTAGCCTCTTTTCTCAAACTGGTCCTTCATCCTGGGCATAGCAGCCTGTGTACATTAAATGGAACTCATTGATGGCAGTCATCAAGAATACAAATAATAATAAATGCTGGTGCAATGTGGAGAACAAGGTACCCTCATGCATTGTTGGTGGGACTGCAAATTAGCACAAGCACTCTGGAAAGGAGTACAGAAATTTATCAAAAGACTATTAAGGTGAACATGGTAAACAGAAAGCAGGTCACAAAATCTTCCCTTGTGTAAGAGTAGAAGAGATAGTCATCTCAGTGGATGGGTCAAAATACAAGCAATATGGAAAACCAAGAGAATGTGTCTCCTCAACTAACTTACAACACTCAATAACTGACCCCACAGACACCACAGTGGAGAAATACCAGACAAATAGTTTAGAAAGTTGATAGTTCAAAGATCTAAGGAATGCACTGATAAGGAAAAACAGGAAGTGAGAGAAGATGTCAATAAAGAGTCTAAAAAAGAGCCAAACAGAAATCCTGCAAATGACTCAATAAATCAAATTAAAAATTCAGTTGACAGATAAATAGAAATATACTAAATAGAAGACAGATTTCCAGGCCTCAAAGACAAGATATAGAATCTTGAAAACACAGTCAGAAATAAAGAAAAGATGATAAGAATTGTGTCTGGAATATTCAAGAAATTTTGATAAACCTTAAGAAACCAAATGTAAGCATCATTGACATAGAGAACAGCTATGAAACACAAACTAGGATAATGCACAACTTTTCAGTGAAATAATTACTGAATTCTATTTACATGTTATTCATCATTTCTTTGCTTCTTCAGATTTCATTTTCCTTCCTTGATTTGTCTTTAAGAAAATAGTCCTCTTTATCACAACATTAATTCTTGGTTAAGAATTAAGCTTAATTCTTAATTCTGCTTTTAAGCCTCTTTAGATGGGATACTTTGGTAAAATAAATAGAGGCAGTAGGGTTATATATCTTTTGAAATAAAACTTAAGAAAGATAAATAAGATAAGATGCAAATTAATTAAAATTAGATTAATTGGAATTAGTTCATCTCTTCTAGATCTGCAATGCATTAAATTATCATGCAGAATAGGTAAAGCTTATAACATTTTTACATCAATATTATAATTTAATTTTCTTTCCTTCTCAAAAAAAAAAAAAAAAAAAAAAAAAGAAACCAGAATTTTCCCATTGAACAAGAACATTTAGCTTACTGTAATTCTGAATGTCCATCCCCTGTAATCTTAGCAGCTGAACTCTTCAGGAATATTTTCTGTCCAAATGGTTTTCCCTACAGTTAGGGTAGATATAAAATTCTAAAACCTAGTGCGAATCAGTTACACTCATTCTGCAATACTCAGAGACAATTTGATTCATGGTTTTAATGAATGATGCTTTAATTAAGTCTCAAATAAAATTGGTTGCTCTAGTTGTCTTTTACTCTTCAGGGATTCCACTCATTTTCAAGATTGTATCTTGAATGCTGATGCGAGAGTTCGGTTAACAAGACTGTTTCATTGTTTGAAATAGGAAATTTATAGTAACATTTTTTTCCAATTATATTTTCACTAAATTTATTTGTATTTTTTCTGTCACTTCAAGTGTAGAATAACAATATTTTTTCACTCATTATTTTAATTACCTTTCCTGATTTTCTAAAGGATGGGTTGAAAATGAATTTTTACCTCATTCTGCCTAAAACTAATGCTCTATCTCAAATTGATAATCCCAGCTCTTTCCAAGCTTGAAGTGGCTTTGCAAAGCATTATAGCAATTGGGATTCAATTCAATTCAGCAAATAGGGGACTAAAGTCTCTCAGCTGCTGGGACACACAATGAAATGCTCTGGAGAATGTATCAGTCTGCTCTCAGCACTTCTTTTTTTTCCACTTTTAAGACCATTCCATTTTCATGTGACTTGAGAGGCTTCTAAGATCAGGACAAAAGTCACTTGTGTGTTAAGAAACAGTACATTTACACCTCTCTCCACAGACCAACAAAATTACTCGTCCACAGAAAAGGATGTTTGGTGGTACAAATGCTATTATAATCCAAGAATTCTTGTCTTTATAGACTTTATCATCAATTTGAACAGAACACTGATAATATAATGATAATATATCAATAACAATATTCTTCTAAAAAATGTGCTAAGCCAACTCTGTTTTTCCAAGGACAGAAAATTGTTGCTGATTGACAATGTATTGCACACTACCCACCGTAGAGCCTGACTCTAAATTTATACTTAACTCATTTTGTCCCATAGATTCAGATATGAAACACCTATTTGAAAAAACTTAAATATAATATGAAGCATCATACAATTATAATCATATGAATATAATTATAAATTAATAATATTAATTAATGCCAATTCATATAATCATACATAGGATAATACATACATTCTCAATAATAATAGCCAGGCTATTTTAATGCACCAGTGTCAATTTTGTTGAATAATTGCAGAATCAAAATCTTGGGGTTGAATGGGTTAATATCTTCAGGTGGATAAAGAAAAGAAGGGAACAAATGAATGAAGGAAAAGTCCTTGTTAAAGATGCTCCTCTGTAGAACCCTACGAATACGTTCTGCAAAGTTAATAAAATGCAGTCTTATCACAGTCTTGAAAACATTTGACACTCTCTCCTGTATTGCCCCTCCAGGATCACCTTCCTCTGCCTCACCATGTATTTTATGTTAGTCACACTGCCTTGCAAATGTACAAACTATTCACTCTTTCCCAAGAACTTCATATGATTCACTCCCTCCCCTGGAATTAATTTCCTCATGTTCCTCAGCCTCTCTATCCCCTGTCTGAAATCCCTATTTTTCATGCCTCATATGAGTATCAAAATCTCAGAATGGCCTTCCCTGGTCATTAAAACTTCAGTTGCTTCCTGCTTCCAACTTAATTATTCACATAGCGCTCTTATTTTTGGTAATAATACTTAACACAATCTGCAATATTTTGTATATTTTCTTGATTTGGCTCTGCCTTCCTCCCTTGCCTATAGCTCTCTGGGAATATTCTCTGTTTCTTTCACCAGTGTCCAGCAGTTATCTAGCACATAGTCTCAGACATGGTATGTATTTAAATATTTTTTGCCTGAATAGACTAATGCATTAAAAATCAATAGTCTAATTTAAATATATTAAAATTTACAGGCTTAGGAATAATTTATCAAGTGGTGACTACAGAGGAGAGTTGGAGTGCATAATGAGTCAATTTCTAATAACTCTCTCATCACTGAACATAGACTCTGGGCAGACATATGCTTTCAGATGAAGCCAACATAAGAGAGATGGATGATCTAAGGTCAAATGACACCTCAGACAAAAGAGAAAATGATGAACAAACCTGCCTTAAACAAACAACAGCTAAGACAAGGTATTGTATTAGAGAAGAAACAAGAAGAGAGCAGGTAATTAAGACTCTAAGTGATAAGCTACCACTCTGGTTTTGAACCTAAGAATCATCAAATATCAAGATTGTAAAATATTTTGGAATTACCCATTTAGTCCTCAAAGTTAAAATATACCAAATTACCCTAAGCACTTTGTTTAACTTATACAAATGAGGACTAGAAAAAGTAGTTTGAGCATAGATAGTAAATACCAAAGGACCCCATTTACAAAATAAAAATAATAGAAAACACCACTATGATTTATAAACTAAAAGAGACAAAGAAAGATAATTGATAGAATTGTGACCTACTTTAATATTCCTTTTTTAAATATCTGTTTCTCAAATATCTATCACAGACATAAGTTATTTGTCATTTAAAAAACAATTGTGAAGAATTTTGTCACTTTTGATTGCAGTGTGTCACTAAATAATACACTAAGTCATAACATAAGCGTACACAAACAGTATAAACTGAAAGTGAAAATCAAGGTACTTGTTTATAAAATATATTCAAATGACAGTGAAAATATGACTCTATCACCTTTATGTAATCCTAATGCCATGGATTCTCAAAATAATGTGTGGATTTTCCAATTTGTTTTACTGAGTACTCGATGCTATAGTAAATTATTTTGAGCTTTAAAACAGTGCTTAGTACATAGTAGTCATGCCATACAGATTTCTTTCATGAATGAAAATGAAAAATGGTCTTGGAAAATAATAAATGTAAAAAAATAGGAAAGCTAAAAGGTGATAAGAAGTATGCATGACGAAAGGTCTGTATAAACAAATTTAAAGCTGGAAATTGAGTATGTTCAGCTGCCCACTTGTGACACCAACATTTAATTAAATACAGTTGTCTCATAACACACTCAATGGTTGAGCTTCCTTACAGCTAAACTAAAACTGTTTAAGTAAAATGAGACTCATTAACTTTTCTAATTGTTGCTCAAGTGAAGACTTGAACTTTGCTTTTAAAAAGAAACTGCTCCATCTGCAGCTAGTATAAAGTATCAGCTGGCAATGTTTAACCCTCATGAATCATCCATTTATTTTTTTTTTTTTCCCAAGCCAGTGAGCATTAGACAGAGGAGATGCTGGAAGAAAAATTCAAAGAGTGTTTCAGAAACTTTATTTTGTGTCTGTCTCCTGAGCTTATGCATACTAAAAGGAATGGTTAGCTTGGTTTCTATAAAGGTAAAAGTACATGCATCATGGGAATGGAACAGCTGCACAACTTTAGCCTTTCTTAGTTGTCAATAGAGAGGAAACAGATCATCAAAACGTGAATGCTTCATTTTATAATACTGCTGTATATTGTGCAGCTCTAAAATGGCAAGTGTCTCTTGACAAAGAAAATGTTCCATTGCCACTAGCTGATAACAAATATGTTTTCCTTAACAAAAGTAAAGTACGTGAAGTTCCAACTTGATTTCCAGCATTTTAAGATTAATACAACCGATAATAAAAGCATAGAGGAAATATTTTCTTTTTGCTGAAATTCTACAGAAAAGAGTTCAACGTGTCCCAATTATTTTTGCATATAATGCTACTTTTATGTATTAAGACAGTTTTATAATTATTTTTGAAAATAGATGTCTGCCAATTTTTATTTGATAATGACCTTTTCTTAATTTAGCATAAAATAAAAAGTATGGTTCATTTGTTTCCAACTCTACTTATAAAGAGTTTCATTCTAATGAGTTCAGATACTATTTACAATAAAATTCATTGATGTAAAGTTGAAGGCATAAATAAAAAATAGGGATTCTGAAAACACCCATCAGGCCTGATGAACATTCCCCTGCAGTCATATCCCCATGGATTCCCATTCTCATGATTGGGTTATCTCACCTTTAACCACTTCTTTTTGGTTATTGGTAGATGTACTGATGCTGTTAGAGTAATAAATAACTTGGAGAGAATTTGATCCTCCTTATCACAATTCTATCTTGGAGTGTATAGCATAAGTGACCAACAACAAATCATCCTTTTACACCTATTGACCAATGCAATTGCCAACAACTGATTTGCTGTAATCTCCTTCCTGTTCTTTATTATTTTTTGATTTATGAAACCAGACCCCTTAGATGCCATTTTGGAAGCACTTATTCTGGGCAAATAGACTTTGTGCTATTTCCCCAGGAGGCCTTGCACATTTTGACTCTGATAGACTATATTCTTACACACAAAGTGTCTCAATTTACCTTTTTGCATGCCAGACTCATAGAACATTGAAACATGGTCAAGGATTTATTGTAACATTCAAAAGAAGGCTGGAGGTAGCTGGGCAGGCTGGCGGAGCAGTTCTAGCATCATCTGAGGTTCAGGCTCCATCTATTTTGGATTGTTTTTGTGTGTATGTGTGTTTTGTTTGTTTTTGTTTTTTGTTTAGCTCCACCATTCGCATTGGGAAGCTTCTATCCAAAATTACTTCATAGTTCAGTATCTGATGAGGATCTGGACATCATATTCAAAGTTCAGGAAGGAGTAAGGAAAGGTAGATGAAAGGCTAACCCTTTTTAATAGGGAACTTCTTGGAATTTCTGTATTATATTTCTACTAATTACTTATTAGTAACTATAGAACTTTGCATTCAGAGAAAACACAAAAACACAGGATTTTTGTTTTCTGGTTGTTTTAAAGCACTAGGTTTAGTGTTTGGGTATAAATGAAAAGGCAATGAAATAATGGGGAGGCAACTAAGTCACAAACACTCAGAAAAATATCAATTGTATATTTATATCTCAACAACAAAACAGTTAAAACTTGCTATGAAATTTAAATTTAAAGCAGAAACAGAAAATGAGCTGCTTAGGAACAACTTGTATTAAATTGTGAAAAAAACTTATTTTCTTTCCAAAGAGAGGATTTAGGAAATATCATTAAAGGAATTAAAATATAGAGAAATATACCATGTTCATTATATATTATGTCTTAAAAAGATCCATTATCAATAAATTAATTTATATTAATATAGTTCTAACAAGTTCTTGGAGGGTTGCTGAGGAATATCACAAGTTAACTTATGTTTCATATGAAAATTAAAAAGACCAAGAACAATCAAGATATTATTTTTAGGAATATAAACATAGAATCATAGCTTATAATAAGATTGATTACAGTTATAGCAATAGTGTGCTCCTGACACAAACATAATGTGAAAAAAATAAGCCCTGAATTTTGAAAAATTGGAATAGAGTAGCTCTTACATTGGGAAATAATGAATAAAAGGATTATCTAATATGAGGTGCTGGATAACTGTACCATATGGGGGAATAAAAAAAGCCTGGAATGTCTACTCCAACACAATGTACACAGGTCCACTAAGAGATTATAAACTTAAATGTGAAAAGCAATAGCATAAAAACTTTCAGAAAGCCATAGAAGATAATATTCTTAAAATTTGAAGAAAAGTTTCCTTTTTACCTAAAACAGCAATAATGAAAATATTGGTAAGTTAAACAAAAACTCATAAACAGTACTTTATTCAATGGTGCCCTATAGAATCTAAAAGGACAAACTATATTCTTGGAAAAGGTATTTTCAGCACACAATCACAAAGTATTAGTATTTACATTTCATAAAATACTTTGAAAGTCACACAAAAAGACAACTTATAGAAAATTAGGCAAAAGATACAAATATGCATTTTAAAGAAAGGTAAACAAATTTTCAATAAGTAGAAGAAAACATATTCAGCTTCATATTTTCAGATGAAATTAAATTAAAATCATTCTTAAATAATCTTCCACTCCCACCAGTCTGGCAAAAATAAAATGACATTATTAAAGCTTAGGAATGAAATGTAACCACAGGACTTTCTATGTTTCACGTGTTGGGGTATAAATTGATGTGAGCAGCATAGAAAACATTTTGACTCTATTTATCTGCCTTGAAGATACACATACTATATGTCCCAGCATTTCTACTCCACTTTAATACTCCCAAGTTACTGGTGTATGTTTACACAAGGAAATATGTTCAAGAACATTTGCAGCAACATTTTAATACTGAGAAACAAGAATAAGTCCAAAGTCTTCATCAGATGTCACATAGATGAATAAAGCCCTTATGTATCTGAAAATTAGGATGCTAAAAAGTTTGTGAAATATCAAACTAAGTTGCATGAATGAATCTCAAAAATGCCCCAAAGTAGAATTTTCACGCTGTGATAAAAATTATTTATAGGTAACAATAAACAATATATACAATTTACATATGCTTGTGATAAAACTGTAAAAATAGGTAGAGTGTTTCTCTAAGGACTGAAGAGTAGGTTTGAAGGACTTTATTAAAGAAAGGCACAGAGGGAGATTCAAAAAGTTAAATTTTATTTCTTAGCATGTGGGATAGGAGTATGGGTGTTCATTTTATTTGGAAATAATAAGCATTTATTATTTCACCATGTAAATGATGTGTTTTATAATAAAATAACACTTTTAGTTATTTTGTTATGCTAAACTTATCTGATGGAGTTTTCAGAAAAGCAATATAAGTAGGTGTAAAAGGTTATTTCTACAATATAGTCATACTGAGACCAGAATAATTCTCAATGGCATGAGGAACTAAGGAATGCCGATATGCTATTTATAGTCCAGATCCAAAGAACTTGATTACATTGTTCTGTGGAATTCACCACTTGCCAACACCTGGAGCAATTTCTTCAAATTCACCCTATATATTATTCAGGAGTCTTTCATTGCAAGTGACAGAAACCTAGTTGAACTTAGGCAAAAAGGAAAATGTATAGGCTAACATAATTTTGCCAAAACAAGAAGAGTAGTATCACAACTTCCAGATGTTTTAATGTTTTTAACTTCTGCATCTCTGTTTCCTTCTTGCAACTGGCTTTTGAAACTAGCAGACTAGACATTTATTGCTAGCAACTTGGTCCTTATATTTTCTCAGCTTTGCTACAGAAATGTACATTCAACTGGCATTTTTTTTGAAGTTTTTAATTTTTAATTTTTTTTCTTTTAGATATACATGACAGTAGAGTATATTTTGACATATTAAACATACATGGAGTATAATCAATTGGCATTTTTAATAGGCAAAAATAGTGTGTGTCTTTCTGGTATCACTTTCTTAAACCCTTTAGCATTTTAGTTATTTAATTCCTTTAAGAAACAATGCATCCTGAATGCTATATTTCGTGAACAGAGATGAAACTCTTTTAATAAGTTTTATTACTAAAAGGAAACATAAAAAGTACACTTTAATAGCTATAAAATCAAGAAAGAATCATAAATAGCACTGATATTGTAGAAAATTGAAGATTTTTGAATTTCAGAAGAAAGTGTAATATTCAACTAAGGGATATTTAGCTATAAAGGGTTATACTTGGGTATTTGGAGGCTAAAGAAAAGGCTAGGTAAAGAAACAATCCATTTATGTCATGTAATCATACTAACTGCCCCTACCGTATTGTAAAATAATCATCTTTATAAAGAGATCTTATAGTAAAAATAAAGCTATTAATAGTTTAAAAATTCATGCCTACATGTATGTCCACAGGAAGCATAAAAATCAGTTGTGGTTATATGATAAATGACAGAAAAAGATTGTATTCAGTTTGCTTTTCCATACGACATTTAATATTAGAACAGTCTTATTGGAGAGTAAACTTGCACTTGCACCATTCATTTTGTTATGTCTTTTTAAAGAATATACTTTAAAAGTTATTTACATCTATTTGTAACTCCTCATCCAATAGTTTCATCTCACCCTGCCACTTGCTTTGTACTTTCTGCTTTATAACTAGAAAAGTAAATCTCTAACATCCCAGTAACATCTGTGGAGCCCCTCCTTCTGGTCCCCCAAGACACTAAAACTCATTTCATTATTTTAACTATGACCTGTTAGCATACTTTAGCCCCCTGTGTGTCTTTAGCACTTTTATTTGTACTGGGTAATATTTTAAATCTTTATCACACAGATTTTCATAGAAAATTTCCAACTTTTATCCTTAGCATTTTATTCTCATTTCTGAGGTAGTTTCTTTTATTCTTTTCTTTTCTTTCTTTCCGCCCCCCCCCAACCCCCAGGCTATGAACTTTTCTTTAACATTCCTATCCAGCTTTCCTTTTCACTCTTCATTTGGAGGCTCTGATTGCCTCACCTATCTCCACATAATCCTCCTTCCGACTTGCAATCCCTCAACTTTTTACCCATCCTGTATATCCCTTAGGTTATCGGCCTTAGAGATACTTTATTCTTTAAATGCTCCAGTCATTGTGTCAGAGAAGTAGGTATTTTATGAGATGAATAAACTTATTCAGAAAGTGATCAATTTTTAGGTCAAAGATTATTTAAGCAATGTTAAATACTGTTTGGATTACATTTGAATTAACTCTATGTCCTAAACCCTGACACAAAGGAAACGCTTGATTCTAATTGGGATCAGTCCTTTGTTCCTTACATAGCACCCTTTCTGGCCTCACAGTGATGATTGACACATAATCTTAGGGTATAATAATACGGTAAAAATGCTTTAAAAATTCTAATGCTCCCTGAATGTCAACAGAGTCCACCTTTTGTGGACTGATGAGACATGAAGAACTCTGAACATCCTTACTGTTTTGAAAAAAATCATTACCTAACAACTCAAGTCATATTAGTTTTCTGTAACAAGTTCATGAAAGTAAAAGGGAGAAAAAGTGGATTTCTTCAAGCATAGCTGAACTGATTTGTTAGTTTGACCATCATGCCAGAGACAGGATCACAGTTTTACAAAGCAAATTATATTGTTGCATTATACCCTTTCTTATTAAGGTTAACCTATTTCTTAGAAATTCCTATAGAGTGTGCTCTGACTGACGTACACAATTTCATTACCTCAATCAAATATTCACATATTACAGTATGAATTTTCCTGTATTCTTAACACCAATCATGATCCATTTACAATTTTTCAAACATGTTTTAATTATTTATGTTTTGCTTGTTCATTATTCATGCATGAGATAGGTAATTTGCTTTGGGAGAAAAAACAATCAACTATGTGAGTTCTGTTTGCCGAATTATTAGGGTGGGTTATGAAGAAATTTATAATGGACTGGATAGACACTCTTTTACTCTATACTGAAGAAATTAAGGTTATTGGTAAAAATAATTTCTAAGTAAATCCTTACCTTTTATGGAATTAGAATATAATTTACCTCAAGGAATCCAAAGAGAACTTTAAAATCATTCTTGCAATAGAAAAGTATGTATTCCCCACACATTAAATATCATACACTACCAACATAGTATATTGTAAAATGAAAATACAGTAATAAACAATCCTAGCAACTGAATGGATATAATCTGAGCTATGAGACTGGATCAGGCACTGTACCAGAGGAAAATAAAATGTTGATAGAAAAACTTTTCTTCTTTTTCAAAATTTAAGCATGTAGAACTAACAACCTTAAATGACTCTTCCTCAAATAACTCATAATTTCTGTATCTTAAGTACTCACAGTCTAGTATTATCTGCTATTCCCATTAAAACTACAGAAAAATGAAATATTTATTTACAATGATAATAAAATTATATTTTCTTTACTCATTATTTTCCTAAGTAACAATTATGTCACAGTGTATTTCCTCTTTCTTTAAAACAATTATGTCAAGGTGTATTTCCCTTTCTTTAAAAACAGCAATGATTCAACAGTCTCTTTCAGAGAAAATATTCCGTCCTATTGCATTAATTCTCTTTATTCTTCCCCATACACTTGTTCTTTTCCTCTAATTTAGCAAGATGAGAAGACGAAAACAAAAATAAACTGAAAAAGAATATATGACTCCAGGCAAGAGAAAAGTAGAAAAATATAAAGTAAGTAACATATATAAAAATTAAGTATTTAAAACAAATTTGGTAAAAAATTAGGACAGATATTTAAATTTTACAAAATAAGTCAACAAATAGTCAAGTTTCAAATACAAACATTTTCTCTGTCAAAGCTAAATTATACATTAGTAAATGTAAATTAATTACACAACCTGTGTCCAGAGACTAATTGCAACACTGTTTCTTAATAGTCAATATCACAATCACTTGAAGAGTAAAAGACAGAAAATATGCTGAGGATATTTACTATAAAGTTACAAACTTACCTATAGTCCCTATCTTCTTTAAAAGAGGAAGCATTTGATATTGAAGACCTTTTCATTGTAACACCAGAAAATATCAATGTAAGACTGGAAATAATTATGTTGTGACAAAAGTGAATGAAGACAAGGCTTAACTAAGTTAAATTTTCATATACTACTTCAAGGAGATAATATAAAATACGCAAAGATGATAAACCAAGAATAAAATAGATTATTGGAAACTGTTGAGCCATCTATGTGACACTTGGAAATAAAATCAATTGTTGAAAATTGTGTGGGAAGTTAAATTTAGGTAAGTAAAGATGACAGAAGAAAAATCTTCCATATTATAGATCTATTGTGTCCTTTTGACTTTATGGATGTTTTGCTAAGATAAAACACAAAATAATTTAAGATTAACACAATATATTAACAATTGTTTTCTTTTTTTAATTAAAGCATTATAATTATACATAGTATCTGGGTTCATCCTAATAAATTTATATATGCATGGAAACTGGCCGACTCCATCTCAGTCCCATGCCCCCCTCCCCAGAACTCCACTGATCCTTCCCTTGCTCATTCTTTCAGCCATCCTTGATTGGTAGATTGGTGCTTTTCATATACACACATAGGCAAAATTCCCTGTGGTATATTTATGTATGCAGTTAATGTGATTTTGTTAAATTAATTCCATATTTCCTCCCATTTGCTGTCCCTTCTTCCTTTCTCTTGAACTTCTTCTGCTCCACTGATCTCTGCTATAGTTCTGTGATGTCCAATCCTCCCCATACCCACCTTCTTTCCCTTATGTTGCTCTAGCTTCCACAAATGAGGGAAAATGTTCAATCCTTGATTTTCTGAGCCTGGCTTATATAACTTAGCATGATTTTCTCAATTTCTACCAATTTACTGACAAATGCCATAATTTCATTCTTCTTTATGACTGAGTGAAACCCCCTTGCTAACACTTATTTTCTTAAAAGATGGTTAAATGGATCTAAAGATAATATTTACTAATGTTATAACGAAATTTAGAATTTTGAAAAATAAAGCATTACATGTTCTTCACATGCAAATATGTTTAAGCTACCAAAGAGTATTTGAATCTTATCTAAAAGATCCTGTAACCAAGTTGAAATGGCATCCACTGCCTCTTTCAATGAAAAGAATAATTATAAATATGCATGAATCCATAAGTTTGAGGTACCAATGAAATTCATTTGCCACATATGTGTGACATCATAGGATCCCTTCATTTTTCTCATTTATAAACACACAAAAAATAATTATAAACATTTATCCTGCCTAGGGTTTTATTATAGGATGGCCAAGTATTTCATTTGGGAAAGTTCTTATTTCCAGACAAATTTCATGTAACAAATGAAGAAATTTGATAAAATTAAACCATTAAAAATTTTGCAGCATTTATTCCAGTGATCAATCTAACCAATCTAGAAAAATTCAGTGATAATTAGATGGAAATTTTCTAGTGAATATATAAAAATGACAGCACTGGAACACATTACCCTCAATATCACAAAAAAGAAAATTGTATATCTTCCAGTTTAATTACTACATGTAAGGTGTAAAATGTATAGGAATTGCTAGCTCCCTGATTTCAACAATCTATATAGAAATGCTTCATTCAATCAGAGAAATTGAACACTAAAGCAGTTTTGGTAGTATTGAGATGTTTATCTTATTGTAAGTATTAATATATTTAAATAAAATTCCCCTCATTTTTTAGAAAAAGAATATTAATATTTTTAGAAAATTAGTGATTTCTACAGTTGACTCCAAAATGATTTGTTGATCTGAGTCAATGATTGTGGAAGGGAAGGGATGGGGTAGTGGAAGGAAAAGGATACACATAGGGAAAACAAGATGGGACAAGGTTCAAGGCTGAAATAAATGATGGGCATATGTGGGGTTTGCTATATTTACCCTCCTAATATTGAGTTTAGAATTACCATTGAAATATTTTTTCAAAAGAATATCAGCACTGTTGAAAATGTAAACAACAGAAGGAAAAGGGGAAATCAAATAAAATCTCATAATTTTGAGCATGAAACTATATTATTTCACAATGAGATTATAGTCATATTATTATAGTTTGTCTTGATTTTTTAAAATTGACACCAGACAGTGAGCATTTTTCTATTACTCCAGTGTATCAACAACATATTTAAATTATTTTGTACAAAGTAAGGATAAAGCAAACCTAATAGAGATACACCAAAATAATAAATACTAGAAACAAAATAATTCTCTATGACTATATAAAGCAATTAAATATAAATATAAAAATAAATTATAACTTTAGTCATACCAAAAGATTGTCATACTTGATTTAAGGATACTTATAAAGCAATAATGGATTTGAAAAATTTCAATTTATTTGTCTGGGTCTTGTATTTAATTTTTAAATATGGTTTAATTATGAAAAACATTTAAAATAATAGCACATTATTTATTAAAGAATATTCTCTTAATATTAAGGAATGAGACTTTTGATCTCTTGTAAGTGATTATAACACTAAATTAATATTTATATTTGAAGTGTTATAGAGTAAAAATATTATTTTAAAAATCAATAGAATCACATTTGTCTTTTCTTTAATACTTTAATTTTTGAAATTTCAGTATGAGAAAGTAGAATACTGAGTAGAGAATGTTGTAATTCTGACAACATATAAACCCAGTTACCAGTCTGCACAATAGAGAAAATAAACTATAAGAGGAATTGTGGGTCAACAGTAAATATATATTGGTGTTGAAACTGTGAAGGTGTCAGAGCACAGCCAAAGAGGTCCTTCCCTATTGAACTTTTTGAATGCAGAAGAAATTTATACTCAGACAAATCCATAAAGGTTATCTGATTCAGTTTCTGAACTTTTCAGAAAAGCTATGCTTAACTTACACTCAGTCACAACAATGCACTGTGATCAATGTCAATTCTGTGATCCTTTCTTATTTTGATCTTTCAAGGAGAAACTTATGAATTTGAAAACCTGGGCTACTTAGTGTGTCACCCCTAGAGTTAGCTCAAAAAGGAAATGCATGTTCAATTAGGAAATAATCATTTAGTTCCCAAAGAACGGTAGGACTGTGAAAATTAGCTAGCAAGAAAATTTACTGAGCCCCATAGAATTACAATTATTCCAATAAGATTCAATTGGGTATGGGTAATGATTCGTTTTTATGAAATAGATACCTCTAAGAAGTGACATTGAAAGCTTCTCTATGGAATTTTAAGAATAACTTAATTGTCAAAAAGTGCATCCTTTACAAAGATGTTACAGATATGAAGTGCTTCTAATTCACCCTTTGAACAAGAAGAATGATGTTCATAGAAAATGGGAGGTTTTAGGTATCAGAGAGACCTGGATGCAAAATCTGACTTTCTCCCTTCATAAGTTTGGTATTGTAGCCAATCTCCTAGAACCTTGGTACCTCTCCTATTAAGTTGGAGGGATGTTTTTTGGGTTGTTTGTGCTATTTCATTTATTTCTTTGGAAGAGTCCTTTCCCTTACCTGAAATGATTTCCTCACATGATCAGTACTCTGCAGAATACTGGGGGTGCACCATGCATATCTCTGAAGTTCACTCTGTGTACATATTTCTCTGCTTTGACACTCTGCTCTGTGAACTGTAACAGTCTTCCTTTCCCTAGACCCTAAGTTCCATTTTTTTTTTTTTTCCAGCTCAGGGCTTCCACTGGAATTTGTCTGGGTTTTCTTTCACTAGGGATACAGCCCAGAAACTCTCTCCAGAGAGTGAACTGCAATATCACAGGGTCAATCTCATTTGATTCCCATCTCTCAGGGACCTGTTCTCTGCAGCCTAATATCCAGTGTTTTAAATTTGCTACATCATATATTGTGTACTGTTTTTGTTTGTCCATGCAGAAAGGCAAATTTGATCTCCATTATTCCACACCTTGGTTGTTTTCTGAATCCTTTGAGCAAGGTAGAGGGAAATGTTTTCCTGGAAAATCCTCCACACAAGTGAGCCTCATTTTTCCCACTGGTAAAGCACATTGCCATTTATAGGGTACTCTATTTGAAGGATTATTGTCATCTTCATTCCAACATCTCCATCTGTTTTCTTAAAGAAGTCTTTTACAATTGCCATGTAGATTCTTGATAAAGGTGGGGTGGAGAGGTAGCATTTGCCTGAAAGATAGATTCCTAGACCCAAACAGCTCACCACTATCAGAATGGAGGGTTAGAAGTTCAATAAAAACTTTGGTAAAATATATAAAACATAAAATTTCTCATCTTAACCATTTTGTGTTCTGTTTATGAGTGTTAAATGCAATCACACCAATATGCTATGAATTGCTATAATCCTTTTCATATTATAAACCTGAACTCTATACCCATTAAACAATATTCCATTCATCCTCCATCAGCCATTTTTCTACTTTCTGGCACCAAGAATCTGTGGACATTAGGTACCACATATAAGTGGATTTGAACATTATTTGCCTTTACTTGTCTGACATTTCACTGAGCATAATAATATCAAGGTTCATCCACATTGTAACTTGTGTGTATACACTTTGTTTTTCCATTTAGCTATACCTAGACACTAGCATTTACACATTTTAACTATTGTGAATACTACTCCTATGCACATGCATACACCTTTGAGAATCTTCTTTCGTCTGTTTGTGTGGGGGGGCCTAAATATGGAATTGCTAAATCATATGCCAGTTTTATTTTGAACTTTTTAAAGAACTGCCTTACTATTTTCCATAGAGGCAGCACCATTTTATGTTACCACCAAAAAAAGAACACAAGATTGTGATTTCTCCAAATCTTTGCCAATAGTTGTTGGGCATCAAACATAGGGATTCTCCCAGACTACTGAGTAGTCTATCACTGAACTATACTTCTATTCCTATATTATGGTTTTAATTGGTATTTCTCAAATTATTAGATATGTTGACCACCTTTTTATGTATGTGTTGGCCACGTGCATATCTTCTTTAGAGAAATGTCATTCTTGTCCTTTACCCAATACTAATTGGGTTGTTTGTTTTTTGGTTGTCAAGTTGTAAAAGTTTACATATTTTAGATATTAAACTCTTATCAGATACATGTGTGTGTGTGTGTGTGTGTGTGTGTGTGTGTGTAATTTACAAATATTTTCTCCCATTCCATGAATTTACAATCTGTTGATTATATCCAATATTTTCAACTGAAAATACAAACTGATTTTGATAAAATGAGAGGAATTAATCTTAACCTGATTAAATCCAGCGTAAGTTACAGAAAGGTGAATTGTAGCATCTAATGCAAAGGAAGATAGAATTGGACTGGGAGGTTACTTTCTCTTCTCACATCTCATTTACTCATCTCATTATTGTCTCATTTCCTTTGATTAAAGGCCATGCACTTCATGAGAGGGAAATCTCTGATTCCATGCCCAAGTGCCTTCATTATTGACGTTCTTCAGGAAATACAGTTTAAAACTTAACCAATCAAGTGATTTATCCACAAACATTAAACTGAAAATAAGCTTTCCCACCATCACCCAGGTTTTACTAAATGGAGGAATTCAATGGGGAAAATGAAGCCACATAAAGAAGTTTAGTACAGAAATTGGTCACAAGTCTTGAAGTAAAGTAGGAAAGAACATTTCACTATCAAAGATATGACACTTTATGCCTTCTTCCTATACACATGCACACACATACATGCACACACATTTCCAGTGACCCTGTAAAATACGGCAGGGTTTTAATCTCATACAATGATACACAAATGTCCCCAAACTAACTTTCCAAACTTTAGTGTATTATTCACCATGGAAGAAAACTTTCTCAAAAATGAAGCCTTTTCCTGCAGTAGTAGGAGGCAGAGAGATAAAAGAACACTGCTGCTTGACATAGTTGAACTCCATACCTGAGAGTATTATAGGAGGAAGGCTGGACTTTATGCATGTCTCTGAGCTTCATGGAATTTAAGCTAAAATTGACTCTTAAGGTTCCTATTTGTTTTTCTCAGATTCATCTTGAAAGACCTCTGTTGCCCCAGGATATTAATACCTGCCACTTATCTAATAAAATCCATTGGTCAGATTTTTAAATAATTATTTAAATCTCAACAGTACCGCAAGATGTAATTAACATGCCATTATAAAAGACAAGGAAATTAAGTTGATTTCCTAATCACTGTTCTGTGAGTTAAACATATTTTTGCTTCAATCTAAAACTCTATTTTTTCTTTTCTCTGTAATATAAACAGAGAGATGGGGGTATAGCTCAGTGTTAGAGCACTGGCCTTACATGGACAAGGCTCTGGGTTTGCTCCCTAGTACAGAAAAAATAAATAAATAGATAAGGAATGAATAGAGAAATATAAACAGACATTCACCACTTAGAATAAAATCTGTGAAAAAGCAACTATACATAGGGGTTAGGATCTGCCTGACAAATATGAGAGCTTTTTTAAGCTCTTACTAACCATGAGAAGTTAGGCTGCCTGTGACTTTGGACATTCTTTTCGAAGTTTGCTATAGATGAAACTGTTTTCTTTGTTGTGTGACTATATATATCCCCCATCACAGACACAGTTTGTCGGGGTACCGCGGACCCCACCCTAGTCTGGCACTGAGCCGGGGTGGCCCAGTTTGCAACATCGAGGACCTCAGTCTGGGGCCCCTCGTTTGCAACAAACAGCTAACACTGCTGACTCATGCTCGCTGCGTGCCCTCTTGTTGCCCTTATTGTATTACATTGTTATCATGCTCTCCCCACATGCTCAGTACTCTGATTGGCTTATGCTTGCTATATAACCCAGACACTTCCTCGAATAAAGAGCATTGTTTGTTGGGCATTGTTCGTCGTTCATTGTTCGTCGTTCATTGGTCTTTGTCTTTTGGGCCTTTTTGTTCGTGTGAAAAAGAAGCGTACGCGTTATCATTGCCTCCGCCGGTGGAGGGCAGTGATAAGTGGTGCCGAAACCCGGGAAACTGAAAACTTTATAAAGAAAACAAGGTAAGATATTTTAAAATTTTTTAACAAGTTAAACCGGTTATAAAAAGGTCAAAAAATAAACAGGTGAAAGGCAGCCTTGAAAGGCAGCCTTGACGTTCGCGGTACGCGACTATCCAGAAGCAAAAGTAAACAGGTGAAAGGCAGCCTTGACGTTCGCGGTACGCCACTATCCGGACTAAGCGAAAGGCGGTCCATATTAAAGTGAAAGTAGCACGTGAAAGGCGGCTACCTGGACTAAGCGAAAGGCGGTCCACATTAAAGGTATTAAAGTGAAGGTAGCACGCGAAAGGCGGCTACACCCTGGAAAGGCGGTTCAAGGACTAGATAAGCACGTGGAACGCAGCTTACATTGTACAAGATGGGGTCTGAAAAATCAAAAGTTCGTATGCAACAACCCTTACAGGAACTGCTTAAGGCCAATGGTACACCTTTAAAAATTAAAACTGCTAGAACATTTTTAGATACAATAGAGAAGGTAGCTCCTTGGTTTTTAGATGAAGGATTATTAAATATTCCACAGTGGGAACATCTTGGAGAGGATCTTCATAGGGCAGATCGACAAGATCCACTGCCTGATGGAACTATGGCTATATGGTCTTTAGTGAGAGGGTGTCTAGACACAAATAAGGACAAATTTGATGAGCCCCTTACAGAGGGAAGTCAAGTTTTGGAGGAAATAAAAGCATTAGAAAGGGCGTCAATAAGATCAGAGACAGACAAGGAAAATGAAACTGGATGTGAGGATAGTTCAGATGAAGAGGAGGATTTACTGTGTAGACTAAAGAAGAGATGGGGCAAACACACACCACACATGGTGACCCTGCACTCTCAGCTCTTAGAACCAGCCCAACCATCAGTGGCATGTCCTAGTAAGGAGTATAATATAGTAGCCCCAGTCCCCACAAATATTGGGAGATAGTTGTTTCACAATTTTCTGCGTCCAAACCTGAATTGATTACTAACCAGGAACGGCCGTATCATTTTTCCAGGACTTTTGTTCTTTTTTAATTATGTTTTTTTTTTGAGCTCATGATTTTTTTGATTCAACTAGAGTTTTTGAACATCTGTTACATTGCAATGGAGATTCACCTATAAAGTTTCAAGGCCTTTGATTTTGTGTTATATGTATGTTGTGCTGTCTGATGTCATGTTTTGTCTGTATCAAAACTGAGCGCTCCTAAAATTAAAATTTAAAAATGGATCCAGATACTTTTAATTCACGTGATTTAAAGGTTCAATTCAAATTGGGTAAACTAAGAAAAGTAAAATGTCTTTGAAAATAGCTTGCAAGTCTCTAGGTGGTCAAGCTAATAAAATATTGATGTTAATAAAATGTCTAATATCAATTGTTTCTAGGACTTTTCTTCAACAGGAAAGAGACAACAAATACTGTTCAGGACACTTGTCTGATATCTTGTTTTTTGCAGAATAAGTGAATTAGAGTTAACATGTATGGTATTACTCAAATGTTTTTGTAGAGACATCTGATTAATTTACAAAGTTAAAATGCTAATTGTCAAATAACATCGAGTACTTTTAACTCTTTAAATTACATGGGGTAACATACTTAAGCATTATTGGTGTTTTCATAGGTTGGTAAATAAAAAGGCTTACAATTACTTTGTATCCTCACTACTATAAAAACAAGGTTACTAAGAGTTATGTCCTAAGAAGTGCAATTCTATATACAAAGGGTCCCAAAAGTTTCAACTGTGTTTCAATTAGAGTACTATAAACAACAAAAGATTTAGTCTTATTAAAATAGAGTAATTTATCTGAATTCAGAAATTTCATAAGAGTTGTTTCAGAATGTGAACAAAAAGGGGTCAATAAATAGAAAAGAGAAAATAAAAGGTTCTGGGTATGGAAATATATTTAATAAAAGGGAAAAAGAAATGTTTCTGGGTAAGAAAGTGCTTGTGTGATGCTAAGAAAGTCTATGTAAGTAAAGGGCAAGTTTCAACAAGTTTGCATGTAACTAAGATGGTTATATGTATGTGAAACATTTAAAGCTATTTAAGGTTTTTCCTAAGGTGAATTACTAATGTTCTAATATAAACCAAAGTTTAATCTATATGGTAAAATGACATGGTAAAATAACAAGGATTTCTTGGAAACACTAATTTACTCTTAACTTTGTGTCTATTAAGTTTTATTCTTTAGAACAATTAGTCTTAAAAAATAGGGGTTTATACAATTATGGTTAAGCAACTGTTAGAGTATTGTACTACGTTATAGAGTCTAAATTTTCTTTACTGGAGCCAAGGCTCGGTTTGTGTGTTTCCACAGGATAAAACATCGGCAAGGTGGTCCACTACAAAGCATTCATCTCTCTATTTCTCCTACAAAAATGTTACAGTCCTATCCTACCGCTATGGCTCAGCTAGTACTCAAAGGCATAGAAACATGTATCACCACCTTTGGTGTACAACCAACAACCATTGTTACTCCATATACTATCAATCAACTATCATGGCTAATAAATAATGATTCAGATTGGACTGTACTCTACTGTACCACTACTGCAACTTTTGATAATCATTACCCCAAACATCCTTGGATCCAATTCTGTAAAAATACTCCCATCATTTTTCCTAAAGTCACTAGATCTAATCCTATAAAAAATTGTACAACCGTTTTTACTGATGGATCTAAAAATGGAGTTGGGGCTGTTCTCATCAATGACAAAGTCTATACTCTCATTATTCAACCCCACTCCGCTCAAGTTACCGAATTGGCTGCAGTAACTATGGCTTTCAAATTATTAAATAATGTGCCTTTTAACCTATTAACAGACAGCTATTATATTGTCAACTCTTTATCTGTTTTGGAAACAGTACCTTATATCTCTCCACATTCTACTATTGCTCCTTATTTTTCTAGTCTACAAAAAATAATCCTTCAACGTTGTGAACCTTTCTATGTGGGACATATCAGGGCCCACACTAATTTGCCAGGACCTTTATCTAAAGGAAACACTATTGTAGATTTGGCTACTAGATCTTCCTTTGTGTTTTCTGTGGAAGAACAATCAAAACTTTTCCATGACAAATTTCATGTTAACTCTACTGCCTTAGTAAGAAAATTTCAAATCCCAAAACACCTTGCTCGACAGATAGTCAAAAACTGTCAACACTGTGCACCCCTTATCCCGGTACAGTCAATTGGAATTAATCCCCGAGGTCTTTTGCCAAATCATATATGGCAAATGGATGTAACTCACATATTAGAATTTGGTAATCTCAGATATGTACATGTGTCTACTGATACCAATTCAGGAGTTATTATGGCTTCTGCATTATCTGGAGAAAAGGTTTCCAATGTCATTCAACATTGTTTACAAGCCTTTGCCTGTTGGGGCATTCCAAAAATCATTAAAACAGACAATGGACCTGCCTATACATCTAAAAGTTTCAAACAGTTTGCAAACACATTAAATATACAATTAATTACCGGAATTCCTTATAATCCACAAGGTCAAGGTATTGTAGAAAGAACCCACCTTACCCTAAAAAATTGTTTAATAAAACAAAAAGGGGGAATAGGGGTCTCCTTTAGATCCCCCAGAGATAAATTAAATCTAGCTCTTTTTATTCTAAATTTTTTAACTCTTGACAATGATGGGCGCTCAGCTGCCGACCGTCACACCTCGCCCAACCCCGCTCCACAGCATTGGGTGCAATGGAAGGACGTGTTAACTGGAGCATGGAAAGGTCCGGATCCCGTCTTACATTGGTTCCGAGGATCTGTTTGTGTCTTTCCACAGGATCAACAAACTCCGGTCTGGATTCCCGAGAGACTGACCAGAACAATACAACATGAAAGTGACAACAATAAGGATACAACTGGACAGCCAGACTCGGAACTTATGGGCTATAGTTAGAGCTTGGCCATATCCTCTGCCTTTAACTAATACCTCCTCTTTATATACTAACTTACAACCTTTCTTTGCTCTCTTAGGAGGACCAGAAATATTATGTTTCCACCTACGCCAGTTTGTGTTTTCTCCCCTTTTATGTTTCAGCTAACAAACAAAAAAGATGTTTCTCTCAATCTCTCTCAATGTTGGAATGCTTCTAGGTTCTCACAGGCAGTCTTAATGTGTGTTCCTACCTTCCTACCAGTCCCAGTCTTCGTTACAGGTACAGAGTACTATTATCAAGAAACAGGAGAGATTTTGGCATCATAACGGCCGTGATCGCCACGGTAGCAGTCACCGCACCAGCAGCATTGACGCAACCATACAGACCATACAGACAGCAACAACAATCACTTGGCCGAAAATACAGCTGCAGCCTTATAGACTAAAGAGACCCTAAACCAACATCTAACAGCAGGCATACTCCTTGTAGATCAGAGAGTGGACCTATTACAAGAACAAGTGGACATAGTACAAGAACTTTTGGGACTGGGATGTGTTTACTCTTTAAGAGCTGTCTGTGTTACTTCCATTGTATATGATAATTCCAGCACCATAGCTGGGTTATCTAGAAAATTGCCAGCCTACTTGGTCGTCTCAATTTGATAATCTTACCTCACAGCTTAGGGCTGAAATTGTCAAAGTTAATTCTACTAGGGTACAAATTGCTTCTATGTCTGAGCTGGCTAAGTGGTTTTCTTCTGCTTTCAATTTTGTACAACAGTGGGCAAGCCTTGATACTTTGGGGTTTTTACTCCTCCTTGGTAGTTGTACAACTACGAGCCACCCAACAAAAAGACCGGATTATTTTTCATCAGGCCATGACCGCCCTAGAGGCTGGCAGTTCCCCTCAAGTTTGGCTTTCTATGCTGGACCGGTAGTCAATGACGGGTAATGAAGGAGGTGGCCATGTACCAACCTTAGACAGAAGCTGTAGCATGCTCTACAGTCTTTGATGACGGGTAAGGACATGAACTGACCCCTCAACCTAAGACAGGCACGGTCTCAAGCCTTTTCTTTTAATAAAGGAAAGGGGGAGCTGTCGGGGGTACCGCGGACCCCACCCTAGTCTGGAACTGAGCCGGGGTGGCCCAGTTTGCAACATCGAGGACCTCAGTCTGGGGCCCCTCATTTGCAACAAACAGCTAACACTGCTGACTCATGCTCGCTGCGTGCCCTCTTGTTGCCCTTATTGTATTACATTGTTATCATGCTCTCCCCACATGCTCAGTACTCTGATTGGCTTATGCTTGCTATATAACCCAGACACTTCCTCGAATAAAGAGCATTGTTTGTTGGGCATTGTTCGTCGTTCATTGTTCGTCGTTCGTTGGTCTTTGTCTTTTGGGCCTTTTTGTTCGTGTGAAAAAGAAGCGTACGCGTTATCATTGCCTCCGCCGGCGGAGGGCAGTGATAACAGTTCAAATCCCCCTGCTTGCTTACTATTTTTTTTAATGACAGGACTTGATTCTCACTTTAATTAAATGATTTAATAAGCTATATTTTTTGTTTGTCATATGTGAATCATTTTATGGGGCATATTAAGAGAAAGAGAGAGAGAGAGAGATAGATATTAGTGCTTTGGAAGTGATAGAATAGTAGTCCAACACTCTTCTCCCTATTCTAAATTATAACAAGTCCATGAATTCATCTCTGATGATGTGAATGGAGATGTAACTTAAAACAGATTAGTACATGAAATCAGCTACATAGAATAAAAAACAGTGAATGGATACATGATTTTGTAGTTACAAATTTGTTCAAAAGGCATGGAGAATAGAGGGATTTCATCATGGATTCATAGCATCTGTCAAAATGTAAAAGTATGTTTTGAGAAGAATGAGGCTACAACAGGATATCTTGGATATCTGAGTTACTTCAGTTGGTGATAAGAATGATCAAGTGGTTTGGAATAACGTCATGGCAGTCTACAAGATGTTTAAATTTTAACTTGAAGGTGACAAATAGCAAATAAAAAAATGAGAACTGGCTTTTATTTTCTGTTTTTAAAAATTGTTACTATAAATTACATGACTTGAATCTGATGGGCAGGAGAATGGAAAGCAATGAGTCTAGTCTGAATGGGAAGCAAGGTAAAGAATTCAGGTGAACAAGAGGACATGAATACATGATAATGTGGTTGGGTAAACTATGTAAATCATATTAATGAGTCATTCTATCACTCTACATTTTCCAGTTGAAAAACATTGCTGAGGAGAGACATTTTAGAAAAGAGTATGAAGTGTTTAGTGTGTTAAAATGAAGAATATTATTAACAATAATTCACATAGAATCAGAATCTCAGTCTGTAGATAATAGAATCAAGGCCCTGAGGAAACCTAGGGTTTTTGATTTTAAGTTTAATAATCTTCTTAATTTTGTATTATTGAGCAACTATTTGGAGGAGACAGGCACTGTGCTGGGCAGTGATATCTACAGGTGAGTAAAATAGACTTAGCCCTGGGCTTCATTCTTGTTGGGAACTGAGAATTTTGAAAAAGTAAATAAACCTATTATTATAAAATGAAAAGTTTTGAAAGAAACAGAATGAAAGTTATTCCAGAGAATGAGATACAGAAAATTACTTAGAATGATCACCATACTCTTCAATAAGGACAATAACTGGAAGGGAAGGCTGAAGGATGAGAAGTGAAAAACCTAAGAAAAACAGTGCAATAATTATTCCATGTGGAAGACAGAGAGTGAACTATAGCCCTGATATTGAAAACATCTTGGAAATTGCTTTAAAAACATAAAGAAAGAATCCACATGTATAGCACAACAGGCCATTTCAAATTTAGGATGAGTTTTTATAAGACAGACCAGGACTGGATATATTTTAGGATAAAAAGGAATAGAAATGATCAAAGCACAGGGGAATATTAAATTGTATGCACGGGACAAGTTGTGTAAAATATGAAAGAAGGGTTTCAGAAATTTGAGGGAGGCTTTTCTTTTATAAAATTATGGAGTCATAGAAATAATTATAGTTATATAAGTTTGATGACGGAAGGCATGAAGGCACGCACACACATAAACAGAAAACAAAGTAGAAAAGTTTCAGAAAGTAGAGAATAAACCAGGTAAATGTCATTCACCGAAACATAAAATTAGGATGGAGATGGTCATTGTGTTTTCCACGGGGAAATCTTCAGAAAATAGTTTAACATATCTGGGCAGAGGATGGTTAGGGACTCAGGTGTCATATACATCATTTTCATTTGGTGGCAAGTTAAGTGATCCAAGAATAAAATCTTGGTAAAAATTAACTTCATTGGAACTCTAGAAATTAATTGAATGAGTCCAAAATATATGAGGTTTTTCTTTAAAGAAAGGTGACTGATTCCTAGTTAAAACAGCAAGGTTTGTGGAGTTTTAATTTGTCTTGTTCCCCTTTTCTTCTCCTGGCTCTACAGGAACTTTAAAAACTAGCAGTCTAGCCACCATGGAGACTTCAAAAACCAGCAATCTAGCAGACAAAGAAAGAAGTACACGGATTTGTAGTTTTCATAAAAGCCTGATCCCAAAGAATTGTCACTAGATGTCTTACAGTTTTTTGGAAAATTCCTATTCATAAGACTTGCCTCCGTTTAACCTGATAGACTGTCCACTGAGAAACTATCTCCCCTAGACATTTTTCAAAAAAAGTCAGCCAGGGTTGTTCATCATTGCAGCTGCCTGAGGCAGACACAGCAGTTGGAGCAAACAAGAGGCTGGCCAAGTATCTTAAAAGGATGTCTATATGACATCCATAGAGAACTTTGAAAGGCTCCAACATATTCCTCTGGAGTTAGAAAGAAGACACTCACATGTACAAGGTTATGATAACCCAGAAAAGACACAAAAGTTTTAATTGACCATTTATGAATAAACTTAAACTTCCAAACAATCATAATAGGATGAATAAGTCAGAGGTATAAATTATGTGAGTGTCAAAGGAATGCACCAACACACACACACACACACACACACACACACTACACACATACACACACACACACACGCACACACACCCTTGTTAAAACTGAGACATTATTTCAAAGCATTTAAAGAAATCTTTTTCTAATTGTTGGGTAGGAACTAAACTAATCAAGTACAGACTTCAATAACCTCAAACAACAGAGAACATACATGTTTTAGTCAACTTTTTTCACTGCCATGACTAAAGGATCTGACAAGCACAATTATAGAGGAAGAAAAGTTTATTTGAGGGCTCAGGGTTTCAGAGGTCTTGGTCTATTGAAGGCCGGCTCCATTCCTTGGGGCTTGAGGTGAAACTGAACATCATGGTGGAGTGTACAGCAGAGGGAAGCAGCTCACATGAGATCAGGAAGCAGAGAAAGACTCCCCTCTCCAGATACAAAATATATACCCCACAA
This sequence comes from Sciurus carolinensis, assembly GCF_902686445.1. Lineage (NCBI taxonomy): Eukaryota > Metazoa > Chordata > Mammalia > Rodentia > Sciuridae > Sciurus > Sciurus carolinensis. The sequence goes on along the minus strand of NC_062213.1, from coordinate 53,385,149 downwards.
CCACATCCCAATTTCCTCCTCTTCCAGCCACACCCTACCACTCCAATTAATCCCATCAGGGATTAATTCACTGATTGGGTTAAGACTCTTACAACTCAATTATTTCTCCTCTAAACCTTCCTGCATTGTCTTACATGTGAGCTTTTGGGGGACACGTCACATCCAAACCATAGCAATACACTTCATAGAATGAGTCCAAGAAACATCAAATGGCAACAAGAGGCAAAAATACCAACAATAGCAAATCTTAGAGAGGAAGCTATTTTCCAGTATTTCTACAACAAATTGATTAAAATGTCAAGTTCTCTTAAAAAAAAAAAAAAAACAGATAAGTATGCCCAGTATATAAGAAGGAAGCAAATGAATAAGCAGTCAGTAGATATTGCTTCTGAGGAAACCCAATAGTTAGACTTAATAGACAAAGACTTTATATCAGTTATTTATATATGTATATATCATAATATATATTACATTATATATATTATATATATAATATATATATATTCAAAAATTTAAATAATGGCCAAAGAATGAAATAATGTCTAACCAAAGAAAAAATACTAATAATATATATAAATCATATTTAAAAAGTAATTAAAATTATAAATTTCCAAAGTTGCAATCACGGGGTGTGTTATAATTTAAAAATAACTAGAGTAGTTAAACAATTAAGATTTAACAAACAGCAAATTTGAAGGTAAGATTAACTGAGATTGTCTAGCCAGAGAAATAGAAAAAAATCAGATATCATTAGACATATGAGACATCATCAGTCACCAGCATTAACAAAATTTGAGTTCTAGGAGGAAATGAGAGAAAGAATAGGGAGAAGAAACCATGTTTGAAGAAATAATGTTCACAAAATTCAAGAATTTGATGAAAAATTTTAATCTGTGCATCCTCAAAACTTAATGGACTTCAACTCTGATAAACTGAAAGACACTCACATCTAGACAGAGCAAACTACTGACAAAGAAGGACAGAAAGAATCATGAAAGCAGCAAGAGAAAGTGATTAATCACGTACAAGGATTTCTGAACAAGATCAATTGCTGACTTTTCATTAGAAACAATGAAGACCAGCAAAATTATATTCAAAATATTGAAATAAAAAGGCTATCATCAAACAATCTATACATTGGAAAACCATCCTCCAAAATGAAGAAGTGATGATATTCCAGTAAAATTAAAATCAAGAGAATTTATTCTTACCAGACTGGCCATAGAAGAAATACTAAATAGTCATTAAAATTGAAATAAAAAGAAAACAGCACTAACTAGAATTCACACATAGATATGAGGTGAGCTAGTAGGTATAAAACATAGTGTTAAAAGTATTACAAATTTGATTTGTAATTCCTTCTTTCTTCTATCTGGTTTAAAGAACAATTGCATAGAGTAATGATTATGCGTTTACCACCTTACAACACAAAAAGAAGATGAGAGAGAAGAAATCTACATGGGAAGAAAGATTGTTAAACTATGAAAATTAAGTTGGCATTATGTAATCCAACTTGTTTTAATTTGTTTCCTTTCAGTGTCCAGAGCATTTACTAAGACAGTAGTTCAACGGATAATGAAATTGTGATATATATACACAATGAAATATTACTCAACCTTAAAGAAGAATTAAATTATGGCATTTGCAAGTAAATGGATGGAACTAGAGAATATCATGCTAAGGGAAATCAGCAAATCCCAAAGAACCAAAGACTAAATGTTTTCTCTGATATGCGAATGCTAATTCATAATAAAGAGGCGGGGACTAGGGAAGAATAGAGTCACTTTGGATTAGACAGAGGACAGTGAAGATGAGGAGGGGGTAGGAATCAAAGTAGAATGGATCAGACATTATTACCCTATGTGAATATATGATTACATGACCTACATAACTCTACATCATGTACAACTAAAAGAATAAGAAGTTATACTCCATTTGCGTATGATGTGAAAATGCATTCTACTGTCATGTACAACTAATTAGAACAAATTTTAAAAGTAATAAAAAAGAAAGTAACTAAAAATATAATACAGAAAACAAAATGGGAAGCAAACTAGAGCACTAGAAAATATCAATTTCAAGCAAAAAAGCAACAATGGAGGAAAGGGGAAACAAAAATATGTGATATATATATAGAAACAAGGCAGAAAGCAACATATAATTCTTACGTATTAGTTATTGCTGTAAATATAAGTGAATTAAGTTCACCATTCAAAGGCAGAGGCAACATTTATCTTTAAAAATATACATATAAATTGAAAGTAAAAGTATGCCACTTAAATGACCAAAGAGAGATTGAGTGGATATACTTCAGCAAACGAACTAGACATTAAGGCAGAAAAGTTACTGGAGGCAAAGAACATTTTATACTGATAAAAATTTCAATCTATCAGGAAAAAAATAACAATTACAAACACATACTCACTTGACAACATAGCACCAAAAATACGTTAAAACAAATAGAAAGGGATTAAAAATTTAAGTATTAATTATAGATAAAGAACCCAATTTTCAATAATGAAAATAACAAGTAGATTTAATATCAGTAAGGAAATAGAAGACTTTAATAGCAGTATAAATCAACTAAAGTTAAAAACTATCTATAAAACAGTCCACTGCAAAATGGATACACATTATTCTGAAGTATACATACAACATTTTTATTTTCATCGATAAACCGTATATGTCAAGGCATCAAAATGCCTCAAAGTTTAAAAATATGGACACAGAGAAAGTATCTTTTCCTACTACAATAGAAAGAAATTAAAAATCAATTATGAATGAAATTTAAGAAATATACAAATATATGGAAATTATACAAGATATGTCTAAATAACAAAAGAACCCAAAAGAAATAAAAGGGAAAATATTAACATGTTTCAAGTTAAAAAGGACAATACAACATATCAAATATATATAGAATGTAATTAAGCAATGTCTAGGGAAAAATTTAACCTGCTAACAATTATTTAAAAACAAAAATTTCTAAAATCCAAAAATTAATTTTGTATCTTAAGTTGGAAAAAGATGAAATTACAAAACTGGAGGCAGCAGAAGAAAGGAATGTAGATTAGAATATAAACATATGAAACAAAAATGGTAATACAATAAAGAAAATCAATTAAGTCAAAAATTTTTTCTTCAAAAAGATCAACTTAATGAGCACAGAAAAAAATATCAGAGGAAAATTCACCACCCCTTGATAACAACACTGGATCAACTAGGAACAGAAAACTTTTTAACATAATAAAGGACATCTATGAAAAATCCAGGATAATATCATGCTTAATGGGGAAAACTTAATGCTTTTTCTATAACCTAACATGATAAAAATATCTGATTTTACTTCTATTGCATATTATACTCTAGGTTTTATCCAGTGAAATTGTGAAAACAGCAATAACAACAAAACTGAAAGTTTACCTAGACTGGAAATGAAGAAATAAATCTATTTCCTTTTGTATAAAACATGGTCTTGTAATTAGCAATTCTTCAGAAATTCTCTCTCTCTCTCTCTCTCTCTCTCTCTCTTTCTCACACACACACACACACACACACACACAGAGAGTGTAAAACCAGACACATTTTATGAGACAGAAAAATTCTTGGTGGTTCCAAGAACTGAGAGGAGAAGGAAATAGAAAATGATAGTTAATGATTGACGTTTCCTTTGAGGAGGATGAAATATTCTGAAATTAGAGAGTGTTGATGTTTGCACAACATTTTGAATATACTAAAACACATTGAGTGGTATACTGTGTGAAGGTAAATTTTATAATTTAATCATACCTGAACAGACCTGCTATTTGAAAATAGAAACAGTCAGAATTAATAACAATAGTTGTGATTCAGAAATATCTGGAGAAAAATTGGGTTCTTTTTATCATATGAGGTTAATGTGGTGAAAGTGCTATTCTTATTAATGTGACACTGTGCTTTGAACACAGACTGGTTCCTGAAGGGAAGACGCTGAGGTAGAGTTAAAAGGAGAGCTTCCTGCTCTCACAAATGCTATCTACATCCCTAAGTGCCTATGTAGAATAAACTAAGAGACCAGAATCTGAATTTGTATCAGGTAATATTCTACATAGAACACTCTCAGTTTCTGAATATATTACAAAAAGAATGCAGGCTATGTTTTGTTCCCAAAGCTGTTATACATTAGTGCTAATGTTCTGACAAAATTAAATTTGACTTCTTTTCTTTTATGCTTTATAGCAATGTTTTACTTATTTTCTCTTCTATAATTTATCTACTTGACATTTATATACCAAATGCATAATATATGCCAGGAGTTGTTTTGGGCACTTGCTAAAAATAAAGTATTTTGCTTCTGTTTCCTTTTCATCAAGTATTTTTAGAAGCCAGTTAGTACTTATGAACCCTGCAAGTTTTTCATAATTGAAAGCAGTAGAGTTGTCTTCCTATTGTTAAGAATATTTACATAATTTTCAGTGTTTTGTCCATCCATGAATACAATGTGGAAAAATGCAAAAAATTAAAACCATGAGAGATTTCCTTATTCATTTTGAAAAGATTTTAAATATAAATGACTAAAATTAGCATACATATACGTGTGTGTACATACACAAAAGTACACACACATGAATAAAACCTAAAATCAATTGCAAAACATTTATTTCATCAAATGCAGTTCTCAAATCTGGCACCATCACTTTGTTGATAATTTATTGAGGAAGGAAAATATACTCTCCTGGTTTCTTCATTACTCAATCTTGATTCAGCTTCATTTCTGTTTAAGGTTCATTGGGATTAATGAAGCACTCCATTTAGCACAACAAAAGAATTCTAACTCTTTGTAGAGTTTGTTCTCTTGTGAATTTGCACTTCTCTGGTAACTAAGGAACCTGGAAATATGCTAGCTTTGTTTGAGGGCATAAAGGCTAGAAGGAAAGGTCATAGTAGGACCACTTTAATGAATTATTAAATGAATACATTTTTAGGTAGTTTAATCTCATCATTATATTTCAGAGGGCTTTAAGAAAAGTCTTCAAATATTTGTGTCAGTTCTCAATTTTCTATGTTAATGGAGAGGTGCAGCACTGTGCATAATGCAAAATGGACAAAAATACACACATATTTGACTTTGAGGACACCGATGTCATATGCTTTTAGGATGTGTAAAATTTAAATCAAGCGATTGTTTTTGCATACTCCACAGCTCAGCTAAACTCTCCCCATATTCTCCATTGTATTCTAATGCTGAACATGTTTATTTTTTCAGATCTAAATAAAAGTACTAGCACAAATAAAGAACTATGTATTTTTTTGAGTTTTTATTCAAAGAGTTTATGCTTTTTCCTTGAGTAGAATGTGAGTAATATTGTGCCCTAAGAGGCCTTGCATTGTGTTTTCTGGGCAGATTATAAGGAGTAAAGACATTCAGAAAATCAAGATAGATAAAAGTTAAGTATTTAACATTATATTAAGGATCAACTTACCCTAACTTATGGTAATGAATAATTAATTCTAAAAACGGATTAGATTCTCACTACATGCAAGTTAATGTGCTAGGAGCTGTAGAGTCTAAGATGAATTTGATGTGTCACAGGAAACATCCATATTTTAAAAAAGTAACCATAAGTACATTACAGAAAGGCAGGTGTGCTAAACATGTGTTCTTGACTGTGACAAAAATATCTGACAAGGAGGAAGAGTTTATTTTGAGCTCATAGTTTTAGAAGTTCATTTCATACTGGGGCTTCTCCATTGTTCTGGACCTGCTATGAGGCAGAATCATGGCAAAAAGGCATGGCAGAGGAGAACTCAGTTCATAGCAGTCAGGAAGCAATGAGGGAGAGCAAGTGAGGCACTAGGGACAAAATATAAACCCCAAAGGCAAGTGCTCAGTGCCCAACTTTCTCCAGCTGTTATGGGGTGCAACCGAAGAACAGACTGATCACCACTGAGAAGTCCAACTTTCAGAGTCTTTATTAATCCAGTCAGCTGACTGTCTCACACAATGCCCCAAAAAATAGCTCTTGAGAGAAGAGTCCCGACTATAGGGTTGTAGGGGTTCTTATACTAAAAATCACATCAAACATAAGTGTCTGTTGCTATGATTCAAAATTACCAATGAACATCAGGAGATCATCAACAGAGGGGGAAGTGGGTCAAAACGACCTTTACCAAGGTACAAACTAAAGAATGGTTACTAACATCCACACAATCACCATTCACATGGTACATTATTTAGGAGCAATAGGAATCAAAAGAGAGCAATTTTTCATTACATAAGAATTGTCATTTTGTATTGCTAAACATGTCATACTAAGTAATTGTTGATGGGTACAGAAGTGGGGTGTTCCCATGGGAGAAGCTTATTTCCTACATAACATGGAGTCTCAGAGCAAAATGGAGTCTGTTTAGTCATTTCCCTTATAGTCATGAAGTCTCATGGAGCCAGATCTGTCAGCCCATCACACAGCCACTTCCTACCTTCCCATAGTCACCACTCAGTACAGTAGTCTTTCAAATTATTAATCAATCAAATGAATGGATCAACTGATCAGGTTATAGTTCTTATAATCTAATCATCACTTGTGGGCATGCCTGCATTGTCTTACACATGAACTTTCAGGGAACACCTCATATCAAAACCATAATAGTAGGGTCCAGAGTTATGGAAATAAATGGAAAGAATGTTTACCTAGTATAGAAAGGAAGGTCAGAGATCATCTCTGATTAAATAATACTTTACTTGTGACTAGAAAAACCTGACAAAATCAAAACAAAATAGAACATAGGACCAACCAGGTGTAGTGGAGCACGCCTATAATACAAGCAGCTCAGGAGGCTGAGGATTCAAAGATTCAAAGCAGCCTCAGCAACTTAGCAAGGCTGCAAGGAACCTAGTGAGATCCTGTCTCAAAATAAAACGAATAAATAAATTAAAAAGGGCTGGGGATGTTGTTCAGTGGTTAAGTACCCCTGGGTTGAATCCCTCGGACAAAAAGTAAAACAAATAAACAAAAACTTAAGACAATATAAAAAAGTGACAACCTAGAGCCAAGACTGTGAAAAAAAAGGAAATCAGCAATGTCAAGGTTCCTGTAATTTGCTGTTATATCTTTTTCCAACTGATGCTTATTTGCTTTAGCAGCTGTTATGGTTTAGATATAAGGTATCCCCCAAAAGCTCATGTGGGAGACAATGCAAGGATATTCGGAGGTGAAATGATTGGATTATAAGAGCCTTAACCTAATCAGTGAATTAATCCACTGATGGAATTAACTGAGTGGTGACTAAAGGCTGGTAGGGTATGGCTGGGGGAGGTGGGTCATTGGAAGCATGCTTTGGGGGTATATAGTTTGTATGTGGCAAGTGAAGTCTTTCCGCCTGCTTGCTGATTATCATGTGAGCTGCTTCCCTCTGCCACACTCTTCCACCATGATGTCCTGACTCACCTTGAGACCCAAAGAATGGAGGCAGTCATGTTGGTTTTCTATGAACTGAGACCTTTGAAATCCTGAGCCCTAAATAAACTTTTTCTCCCCTAAAATTGTTCTTGTCAGGTCTTTTAGTCACAGAAGTGAAAAGACTGGCTAAAACAGCAGTCAGAGTTAGCATTTATGTAGCTTTTATTACAGAGAACTTCTGAAATTAGTCACCACAAGCCCTGGCTATTAGTAGGCAAATGAAAGTTGAACACAAGTTGGAGTGAGAATAAGTGTGGTGCCTCCATTTTAGTATTTCCAAATTTTAAGATTACTAAAGACCAGCACTTTTAGCTTTTCTCTAGAGTATGAATTATTGTAATCTGTGTTGATATCTCAAAGATGAACAGACATCACTAATAATAATCACAATTTAAAGATAAATGTGGTTCCATTTACTTGAAGAGAACATCAGGATTCAAAAATGGACTTCTCTTTTTGGGAAGACTTTATTTATTATGCAAAATGCTTCAGAATCCTGCAAATTCAGGCGCATAAAGAGATTATTCATAAATGATCATTGGGCTCTCAAATGGCAATTAAACAATAGTGAGTATTCCTCAAAAGAAACAGGAAACTTGACTCTATCTATTTTGGGATTTCTTTGTTTTATCTTGTGAAAAACTGAACAGAAAAAAGATCAAATATTATAGCTATGGATGCAAGCAAAGCATCCTTGAGCAGTCTTTTCTTCCTCAAATCTCTTTCAATGTTTTTCTTCTTGTCTTTTTCAAGATAACTGTATGCTGCACATATCAATAAGAAAAGCATGAGAATCAAACAGAAGTATAGAAAATAAACCTTTGGAGTAGAGGAAAACCATGGAACGTAATGGCTAACAGCATAGACTTCAGTGCTGGGTCCAGCTGTGCGACCTGGAACAATTTACCTGATCCAGTTTACCAGTATCTAAAATAGGGTTAATAACAGTGGCTGCCCAAAAGAACTGTTGAGAGAACTGAGAGAATTTTGTGAAATTTATACTCTTAGTAAGTAATAAATATCCCATGAAAGCAGAAGCTGTTTGCAGTACAGCTTCATTATTAATGATCAATGAAATGCAAGTTAAAATACTGGAAAAGTAACTTATTTTTTTCCATCATTTAACAATTTTACATTGTTTACAATTTTTTTACATTGTTTACAATTTTTACATTAGCCTGATCATAAATTGGTGTGTTATTTTTAAAGAAAGATTTTATAATAACTAGTTAAATTAAATTTATATTTTTACCCTAACTCAATACTTTCTAAAAAAAATAATAATTTAAATGAAAAGAGTATACAGTGTACATTTGTACCAATTTTTAAAGAAAAATTAGACATAATTTAATAAGGTATTCATTAAATGTGTGTTAAATCAAATTATTCATATGCAACTTCAAAATATTTAGCAATTTGGGCATTTATAAAAATGCAATGACTAGTCACATTTATTATGTGAAGTTCATGTAATATCAAAGTCATATTTGTATAGCTCTATAAATGTTTTAAGAGTCATTTAGGTAAATCATTTAAGCATAGGTAAAAGAACATAGAAATGGTATGTGTGCATATACATTTTCAACTTACAAAATAAGACATTGTCCATTTAGAATATAATTGCAAGTATTGAATGATCAAACATACTGGATTAGTTAAATGAAAATAAAATTAATTAATTTAGACTACTTTTCTTCAATTTGAGTTATCACCAATATTGAATTTCCTATAGTATAATAATACATGCCCAAAACATTAGTAATCTGTATAGCACAAAAAAAAAATCTTGTTTTAGGAAAAATAAATGTCTGTCTATTGGTACACTGATGTAAGTGTTAATTTCATTAATTTATTTATCAAAACAGGGGTACTATGTTCCACATACTATTATCACTCAAAGCAATCTGGACAATGATTTTTCTCTATGTAGCCTTGCTAGAGACAAAAGAATGGAATTAAACAGAGTACATTAATAAATGTTTTCTGGGTGGGGTGAGACAGATAGAGATGTCACTTTTGGGTTCCCTTGGAAACAGAGCCTGAGATAAGGATCTGGGGGTATATTTTATTTATAAGGATATGTAAGGAATGAAGAATGATAAAGTAGACAAAATTTGAAATGGGAGGAAAAGCCAAAAAAAGGTAGATTATTGAGATTATTTGCATAGACAAAAGATGCTTGACTCTATAGGTACCTCCCCAAAGTCAGGCTCCCAGAAATACCCACTGAAAAGCAGAAGCTGGGTCATTTATTCATTCTCTTCCCCATTGTTTGAGGATTTTCGGGAAGACACATAAGACAGATTTATCATGGAAGTGGGTCAAGGAAGGATACCAGAGTATGAAAGCAATAGCCAATTGATTTGAGCACATTTCCTTGCTCAGGTTAGCAGAGATTCAACTTACTATAGAGTTGGCATGTCTGGATTAGCTCATGGAAGAACACGGCAGAGAAGTACCCCATTACTTACCATATTGTGGCCATTGCTAACCTGATAAGAGCAAGTTGAATGTTATGGGTGAAGTCATGATTAGGGGAGTTCAATATGATTGTGAGAAGGAAAAGGGACAGTTGTCATTGGCAAACCGATTTAGGAGTTTTCCTGAAAAGGGAAAATAAAAATAGGGCATTTAAAAGAGGAGTTTTTTATTTGTGTTTCTTAAAGTTTCAGGGATAGCTCTCCCTCCATGTTGATGGAAACCATCTACATGAAGAAGAGAGACAGCAGATACAGAGATCAAAGTGAGGTTGATAAAGCATATTTCCCACACTGGTAACACTCATTTGTTGCTAAGTAAAGGTCATGAAGTTTAATGATTTACCAGATAGACATCACAACATTATAAGAAGAGGTTTCGTAGAAGAGGCTTATATTGTATTGATGTAGCACACATACCATTTTGCATAATTTTCCATGGTGCCTGGTAAAAAAATGTAGACAAATTTTTCCATAGACTATAACTTCACTGAACAGAAAATTAGTTTTGAAGACATATCTTTACTCTAAATCACCAGAAATATTAATTTTCTAATTCTATTAGTTAATAACATCTAAAGATATACCAAATTGAATTCTTTTCTGGATGTGTTATAAATTAGAATTTAGATGTCTCCCAAAAGCTCATGTGTGAGACAATGCAAGAAAGTTCAGAAGTGAAAATGATTGATTTTTTTCATGAGAGATTTAATCTAATTGGTGCATTAATCCACTGATAGGGATTAACTGGGTTGTAACTATAGGCAGGTAGGGTGTGTCTGCCCAGCTTGGGTAGCTGGAGCATAGGTTGGGGTACATATTTTGTAAGTTGAGCTTAGTCTCTCTCTCTCTGCTTCCTGGTATCCTGTCCTGAACTACCTTCCTCCACCACACTCATTCACCATGATGTCCTGCCTAACCTCTGGTCCTGAGAAATGGAGACAGCCATCTATGGACTGAGACCTCTGTCACCATGAGCACTGAATAAACTTTTCCTCCTTTAAAATTGTTTTTGTCAGGTGTCTGGTCCCAGTACTGAAAAAGCTGACTAAAACATGATGTGCACAAACTTAAGGTTTTCTACTTTATGATAGTATATGCTGTTTAATGAAACATATACTGTTTAGTACTGGAAAGAGTAACTATGAAACTACATGGATAACATATCTGCATCTTCTTATGAGATAGGTGATTTGCATTTTTATAAAATAACTTTCTTGTTAAACCAAATAAAAGACAGTCATCTTAAGAGAAAGATACTTTAGATGAATTCATTTTCATTTCTTCTTAATTATCTTCATTTCAGCTCCTTTTTCACATTTTATTTTAGCACAATCATTAAAACTTAAAAACAAATGTTTTTAAAAGTCAGGTTTTTTAAAATCACAATAAAGAAATACGGAAATGTTCACAACACTCCCTGGCTCACAGTACGTCATTAAACAGTTATTAAAAATATGAGTCTGCTTATTCGCATCTGACTTATATTCCACAAACATATTTTTAGAGCATGGTGTGTGACAGATCAGTTAGTCCCAAAATTCCAAGATTCAGTCTTATATCTTAATGACTTTAAAATCTAAATGTGTGTTGAAAACGTCTAGATTTAGACAATTTGAAGTGTTTAAATTCAAGTCGAAGAATCTAGAAAAGAAAGTTAAATGGAATTCTGTGTCTACTGACCTCTGATCTGTTAGTTTGATTATATTTTAAATAGAGTTTTGGTATCTACTTAATGTTTTCACCTGTTTCTTTATCCTCATAGAAATATTAAGCTATAACAACAATACAGAAAAGAATGCAGAGAAAAGTTTGTATAAGTCAGATACTACTGATATATCAGAGAACTTGCAGAATTGATATAATAATGAATGTGGCAAACTTCAATATGCTATCTTTCTTTAAAAAACAAACCATATTTATCACTATACCACTATCTAATCATATACATATTTTTAGTTGGCAACAGAGATGAATGTAGAGCTTAAACTGATAAAATGCCACAGGTAACTAGATATATTATAGGACTATAAAATTTATTTCTGCTTATAAGCACCTATGTGGAATAATATCAAAATTTATTTACATAAGTTCACTATAAAAATTTCTCCTATGATATTATCTATTGCTTTCAAATGTCACATAGATTATATTTGAAATGTATTTTAATAACAAAATTTTGTTCTTATTTTTAAATTAATATGAAAAATATTTTCTAATCTTATTTTAAAATTATAATAATTTGCATATTACTTTAGGTTATTCTTCCAATTCTTAACTGTTTGACCTTACCTGATTCCACTGTAATGAGTGCAAAAATAACTGTTTCTCTTTCCTAAGAGATACAATTGCCTAAAAAGGTCAATATGACCAAGGCTTGTTTTTTCTTAAGACTAAATTCTACACATAAAGATATGAGTGAATACAATGCAGAAAAAGGTATTACATGTCAAGGAGTAGGGAGGAACCCATTGTTTTAGGAAACATTAACCAACAATGCTTTAAAATTTGAAGTGGGGAAAAATGCACCAAACCAGGCACTATTGTTCTTCCAAGACTTGGAAGAAACTACACAGTACATGAATAGTTATGTGTTTTTGAGGTTCAAATATTTTAAAATGGCACCTAAGATGTTTAAAAATCTAGATTGACCCTTCTTTTCCTTTGTATTCTAATTTTGTCTATCAAGGAAACTTAGTAACCCAAAGTGGTCATCTTATGCATCATGATCCTAGCATGTTTCTAGTTGGTTTCTCTTGAATCTCAAAGGCTGTGTGTTGTCTACACATTTACAAAGTTACCCAAAACCCAGTACACACTTGGTATAGACCACAAGTTTCCTACCTCAGCCCTTGTCTTTTAAATGGAATAGTAAGAGCCTTCAGCTAGATGTATGCCTTATGATTAAAACTGATTTCTGGTGCATAGTTTATGTCTATACCATGCAGACTGAAATACTGTTCTGGGTTTGAAACTGGATCAAGAGTTAGTGTTAGCATCCAAATTATTATATCTCTCCTTGGGTTCTTTGGATTAATATTTTCCAGCTTAATAGTAAAATATATCCACCTAAATAAAAAAGAATAAATGTACATGAAAAAGACTCGGGCCCATGTAATATATGGAACACATCAAGGCAGAATTAATCATCCACAGCTTTTTGTTCCTACTTTCCACAGAGCTCTCTCTCTCTCTCTTTAGGAAAACAATTGATATATTATGGTACCATTTTTCTTTTTGGAAGACAATCGGCAAGATGAAACTCACATACTATCATCTTAAGGTAAAATCCCAAGTTAATAAGGCAAGGATAAAGAAATTTAGCAGAGTGAGATGACCATACAGGGAAAGAACCTGATTAATACTGATTGGTTTTTATGTTTCTGTTATAGTCAGAATTAAGGTGCTTATTTTTTCTCCTGGTGCTTTGGTGGACTCATTGAGAAACCCCATTAGGGCTTATGTAACACATTGTTTTCCAAATCAAGTGATATGTACGTTGGCTTTGAAATTTACTGAGCCTTGGTTTCCAGCAACCAACTGCCTCTTATAAGCCTTCATTAAGAAATCATCAACCAGCTCCCATTTGTGTAAAACACTGGGAACCCATGCCTTCTAGTCATGACAAAAGTGTGATGTCCAGGCTCCTGGGACAAATACTGAGTTCTCACAAAAATCCTCATTATACTCTGCTGTATTATATCAGGCAAAAATCTAAATATTTTTAACTTAATTTTTCTTCTTTTTAGTCACATTGATTTCTATATATTTTTCACCACAGATTTCTCACTTCGTTTGCGGTGGGTGGAGGTATTAGAGGAAACTCTCTAAGCTGATAACACAGACTTGGAAAAGCCCTTATTTCATTTCTTTTGAGGGTCTTCTTGTATTTAATTTTTATATGTAGACTGGGTAGGGAATAAGTAAATACGTCTCTTATTTTATGTTTTAGTTATGAAGTCTTTATTGCCTATTGTCTTTAGCTATGAATTCCTACTGTATTTCTCAAACAATGAACATAACATTTAAAATCCTGTTATAAACACAATCCCAATTTTTGTGTGGTTGTTCAGTTCATTTTCAGTCTTGCTCTCGGTCTGCAATTCCATAACCATCAACAAGCAGGCCTTTACCTAGTGTTCTTGTGATGCATTCCACTGGCTTCCTCCTCCTCTGATTATTTCTGGTATTAGGAAAGTTTGTAGGACAGGCAAAACTCATCTATCTCATTGATTACATCTTCCTTAATATTGGCATCAGATCTGCTATTTTGCTGCTGCATTATTCTCCCTCCCCCACACCACTTTACAACCCAGATTGTTAGCCCACGAACTTCCTAGCCAGTAATTGGTCCAGATTGTTGACCCGCGAACCTCCTGGCCAGCCATCGATCCATTGTTATTAGCGGCAAAATTCTACCACTTAAGAATAGTTTCCCCACCATTCTCTCTCTCTCCCTTGCTCTCGCTTTTGTGCGTTCTCTCTCGCTCTCTCTCTCTCACTTTTTTTCTCTCTCTCTCTATCCTCCTCACTCTCGTTCACTTTCTCTCTCTCCCTCTCTCTCTCTTTCTCTCACCCTGTGGGCAGACATTTGGCCTGTCCGCTTAATAAAATCTCTTGCGTGAGTTTCAGCGTCTGGAGTGGTTTCTGGGTGCTTTCACTTAGCATTCCTTTTCTGTTACCTTGCAAACTCTAGGACAAATGCATGTATTTCTATTGATATTAATATTTTTCAGACCAATAGCTCTAGGAATGATCCCTTTGTCACAGCCTCTGAAGAAGAATGAAGTCAAGATCTTGGTAATGTTTCTCTACCATCACTAACTTTAATTATCAAGAATCATCTTACACACTTCATAGCCCCAGCCCACCAGTTATCTTTTGTCTAGACCTTCCTAACACTTAAGTCATCACTGCATATATGCTAATTTTCCTCTTTCATTCCTCCATAGCATAAGGGATTCATGATTTCCTGTAGAATGTGGATGTGGTGACTCTACCTATATTTATACTGTCTTTAAACTCCCACATTCTACTTGTGTACCACCCCAACAATAATTCTTACCTGTTCCTGCTCAACTTATCTTTTTTACTGCTTTCTTCACCAACCTTTAAATATTCTGGAGTTGGAGAGCAAGAAGAAAGTTTTCAACCTAGAACAACCAATTTCAAACTTAAGGCAATCTCTGAAAACCACAAAACTTCTACTGTTTTTAAAAAGAGAGTTTCTTCTATTGCAGTGCTGTAGCACAATGTCAAATCTCAGATCTAGGACCTAGTTATGAAATTTAAATGAATTTAAAGGAGAATAGGTTCTTAGTCTTAAAAATAATTATCAGGACAAAACTAGGGTCCTGAAAAGGAAACTGTCAGTTTCTGAGACTTGGGGTAAAATTCATATATTCAAAATTATCTTAAAACTACCTTAACTATCAATACAGTTCCTTCTTCTAGGAAAGTGCAGAACAATCTTCCCAGCTTAAGGGGCATGTAATGACTTCACCCAAAGCAAGTGTTTCACCTGGTATGTCTTATCTATCTCAAGATCCAGCTTCTACACTTCTTCTTGCCTCTAAGCTAATCAGATATCATAGTCAGATCTCAGTGTTGTTTGAGTGGAAAAGTACAGTCCCTAATCTATGAAGATACAGTCTTCACTTCAAAGAAAGCACAGGAATTGGTGGCTAATATCTACTGGCAGTAATGAAGTAAACAGACTAGGGAATGAATTTTGTGCATGTTAGACTAGAAGTTGTAGAACATAAAGGTAGATATATAAAAACCAATTGACAAATGAGAATAACTTATGGCATATGATTTAATTATAATACAATAACACTTGGTCTCACTCACCTTGATTCTTGAATATTAGATATAGTAAAGGCCTATCATAAATTTGGTAGAAATATCACAACATATTTTGCATAGTTTTAAAGAAAAGTTCAGGAGGGTCAGGGAGGTGGAGCTGTTATTATGAATTTATCTGTAGGATCTAAAACACATTATTTGGTTTTTCTCTGGGAAAACTTGGAACACAATCATTTCCCAAGATTATTAAAGAGTGTAGTGTGGGCTGGGGAGATAGCTCAACTTGTAGAGTGCTTGCCTCGCAAGCACCAGGCCCTGAGTTCGATCCCCAGTACCAAAAAAAAAAAAAAAAAAAAAAAAGAGTGTAGTGTTGAAGGGGCATTGACACCTTTGTAAAGCCCGTTGATGTCTGTCCTGAGTGAGCTGGAGAAAATGGTAGTGGCTGCTATAAAATTGTACATGGCATACCACAGTGAATGAAGCTACATGACATTACTTAAGTAGAAGGTGGATATGCTGACATCAAGGAAGAGTGGAAATTTTAGCAATTTAGCATGATAGAAAATAGATCAGTGTTAGTAGGGGTGAGATAACATGTCAGTCTATCAGTCCGTTACTCAGTTTACATCACCATCATCGTCATCATCATTATTATCATCATTATCAAATTTCTGGTAAACAAAAAGAGATGAGTTATAAATTCTAGTATTATTTTCTAATTTCAAAGAGATCTTCTTGTATTTTTGGGATCCAGTAGACACAATTTGTTAGTCATAGAAACCAATGGAGATTCTCACCATGTTTTAGGACTGTGTAAGTATAGAAAACAATGTATGTTTTCTTGTAAAGGATATATTCAGGATTAACCTCTAGCTGATCTAAAAGGCAAGAATAAACACTTTGAGAGGAATAGAGATATACATGTCATCTCTCTATATTGCTCTGAAATGTGCGATTCATTTTAAGTAAATGTTGGAGAAGGAAAGAACTTGAGTTCAATTCAGAGATATGCCATTACACTGTATTCATAGTAGCTGGAAGGAGACTGCTACCCTATTACACTCATTGGCCTGACCCTAATACAAATACTTCAATTACAGAGTGATTATTGAAGTTATAGAAGTGATTGAAATATTCCCTAATTCCCTGAAAATTAGTGTTGAAGATATATCTCTCATTGATATTATAAGAAGTTATGATCATCAAAAGTCTGGTTTGATGTATGAATATGTGCTGCTATCTGGGCAGTGCCAAATGGTTTGACCAATTTGATTAGGGCTCTGAGAAAAACAAACAAAAAACAAAAACAAAAACAAAAAAAAATCCTGGAAGAATAAGAACAAGCAAGAGAAATGAGATGGGCATAAGAAAATGGGCCCAAGAAGCTGGGCTGCTGGAGGACATTCTCAATAACCAGGTGGGTAGTGTGATTCATAGTACATATGTCATCCATCCTCTCTCCTTGGGTGATTAAGTGGTCATAAGAAAGATACATGAAAAATTTGCCATGGTACAGGAATGACAAGAAAGGATACTATTTTCAAGATGGTTTCATAGGTAAGGTTTGGAACAAAATTTGCACCTTAGTTTTAGGTTGAGATTGAGGGGGGCATGCAGGTTCCCATGCAGCACTTGGGAGAAGAGGACAGCTATGAATTATCATCAGATACAAAAGATATCTGATTAGAGCAAAGTGCAAAGATAAAATAATAAGTTTATGTCAAACTATTATCATGAGTTTTCATTTTGATACCTATCACAATCAAAAAGGAAGTTTAAAAAATAAGAAAAATTATACAGGTCAAAGAAAACCCCATAAGTATGAAAGACAATAAACTTTTAAACTTCTCTGCTACAAAGGAGACTTTTCAATTGTCCTTTTGTTGTTCCTGTTGCTTTGTTTGTCTGCTTTGACCAGAATACATTTTTTTAAAGAACAATTGTCATTCTTACATAGTATATTTACTTTGTTAAAAATTTAAAATTCACTATGGAGTTATGAAAATTCATTTTACATTGAAATTTTATTTTATATTAAACAGAATTAAATGAAAATAGTATGAACTTGGAGTTGATTCATGGAAATGATGTTTATTAGTAAAATTATATTTATTTTCTTATAAGGAACTAATTGTCTACTCTTGTCATATGACAAATCTGTTTTCTCCAGAATACATCTTGGATGTTTGCCTTGCTCACTGAAGGTTATAGAACCAATTCCTCTTCTCTCTGCCATAAATGCAGTTATATGTTGAACTCTGAAATTCACATTATTTGTGGGGACCTCCAACTACTTGCTAAAAATCATTTAATATGAACACAGTAGTCAAAAAATATGCTTTGACTACTTCAGATAATAAATTTCAAACACATACAAACTTTCTGACTCTCACATGACAATGTACACATTTGTAGCAACCAGAGAGGTAGATGAGCAATGGGAGTGGGGGATGAGTCACAAGCTTGTAGTCTGTCATGCAGATGTAACCTGGCCTATGGTCACTATCACAAGGCACAACACTGTGGCATTTTGTATAATATGATGTGACTGACATTAAAGACACCATGGTGGCTCTCAGAATCTACAACAATTTTAAAGGACCCACCCCAAACTTTGCATTCATGGAAATCTTCCTTTCTTAAAAAAATTTTTAAATTCCTGTATTTGTAATTACTGTATATAAAAGTGAATACAATAACCTAGATTCAATATTGAATATTTCTTACTATTCATTAACTAATTTTTCTTATGCATTTAAAAATTAAAATCATAATATTTTCACGGGTTCTTAGAACTATATTGGGCCCTTGTTATTGTACTCATCGGGCCTAATAGATAAGTTGATCCTGGTGAAACCACTACACCAACAAATATAAATCATTTTCTCTTTTTTATGTAATCCTGTTTTACTCTATAATGTACAGCATTGAAAATGCCTATTGGTTATATCCTCAAAAATTTTTCATCCTAATGAAAGAAAATTTGTAATGCAAAAATACATAACATGTATTGAAAAATTGCACAGGCGGGGGAGAAACTGAGATTAAGTTCTCATTGGGAAGAAATTTTTAAAAAATATTAGAGAAACCTTTTATACACGTGACACTATCTTGTTTTATGTTAAACTTATGTCCAGGACATGAAGATGCTCTTTGATGCTAAATCAATTGGATTTTAAGACCAACTGGCTGCCTTATGAAAAGACATTTTTGATACATTTGGAAGGTGATAACTTATCTCTTACTTTTCCCAATCACCTTAAACAAAATCTCAAGGTAATATCTTTTACTGTGGACTTGTCATAACAGCAGTACTTGGCCACAGGGCTGATAATTTGAACAAACTTTTGTTCCTCCTGTCTCAGCCTCCTGAGTTACTAGCATACAGGTGAGTGTCACTGTGCCTGGCAGCTAAGCCTATTTCTTATTCCATCACATTTCTCTATTACTAGTTGAGTTTTCCTATTCAGACACCAAATCTCTGGTATATAGTTCATTTTAGTATCCCTTCGACATTTGAAATGCCCTCAAGAGTATCTTGCGTATATTTGGTACCACACCACACTACCATGTCACAAATCAAAATGATCTCAGATGGGCTTCATTCTTACTCTTCATACTTATGGTAGGCAGTATTATCCCCTACTGAGCTAAGTTTTAATTAGATGAACTCTAGTATATATCCTGGCTCTATCTCAGGTAGGAATCAATTGTACCACATCAGTACATGCAAAAACATGGAAGCTCCAGTAGTTCTTTCTCAACTCCTACTGAATCGTCTTTTCTTCAACAAAGCTGACTTTGAGTCCATGCTTCTTAGTAACTTATGTATATAAAGCCATAGATGGGATATTTGGCACAACTACTGCTAAGGTGCATGGAGTTTCTCACACTTAGAATTATGACTTTAGATATATATGTGTGTGTGTGTGTGTGTGTGTGTGTGTGTATATATATATGAACTTCTTAGACCTCATATCCAATGTTCTGCACATAAGCAGCACAGCATTCCAAGATTGGCTCTTTAGGAAGGGCCTTTAATTATACTCCCACTGATTTGAGATTATTTAAATAAACTTTTCATATACTCATTATAGATAACTTTACCTTTGAAAAGAGAAATTAGTGTTAAAACAATACTAGTAAGTTTCAGCTCCTCAGAGGAAATGATACATATAAATCAAATGTATTCTTATGAACATTATATGTCCAATACAAATGCATAGAGTTAAGCAGTGAAATCCTGGAAAATCCCTGCTTTTAGCTTAGATTGAGCAACAAACAATCAATAATTATATGCAAATGAGCCTTTTATTCAATATAACCAACCTGCATAACATTTGCAGTGCAAATAAGCAAGTACTATAGAATTAAAAACCCTTAGGGTAGCTAGTGGCCAGAACATTTCTTGTATGCATGATGTCTCAAGAAAGCGTATTTAGCCTGGTTACACCAACAATTGCTTTTTTCTATCAACTGCCAAAAGAAAAAAAATATATAACCAATTGCAGTTCACTTAATTTTGCTTAATTTTAATCACAGTATACTTGCATGGACAGGTTTCTTTTAAATACTGATTTATTCTCTAAATGGAGAGGCATGGTTGTTATTTAAGATCTAATGTTCCCCGCTGGTCACATTTGGGAGGCTTTCCAACAGCCGGGCAGGATTGTTATTTAAGAACTAACGTGCCTCACCGGTCACATTTGGGAGCTGTTTCTGGCTGTATTGATGCTCTCACCTAACTGGCAAATTATATGCCAGCACTAGAAAGTTGCATAAATCCTTTGATCTCTCTGTGGACTCTTCCAGAATTAACCTACACTCTTTTGTTCATTCCTGTTCTAATTAAAATGCTGAAAGAACATACATGCATATGTACATATATGTATGTATACATATGTATGTTTATATGCATATGTGTGTGTTCTATAAGCCCTTTTTAGCTACTTAGGCATAACTGAAAAATTAATAGAGTACTGAACAGAAAAATCAAACAAGTCATGGACGCAGATTAACTGAGTGAAGTGGTACTTGAGCTCTAATTTTGCCTATGAATGAAAAAAGAAAACAAGCAGTTTTCAGGGTGCTCTTGAGTGGATGATGTGCATCTGGACAAGCGCATAGTGCCATTATTTATCATGCTTTATCTGTTTTGATAAAGTTACCCCTTTGCAGCAAAGTGTCCAAGGATATAATTATTTTTACCTCTCTTCTAGGACTATTAAATCATGTTCTAGACTTCTGTATAGCATTAATATAAAAACATGAAAGAAGAATTTTGCTCTTCCAATTGATTTTTTAAAACTGAATTACAATTTTAGGCCATAAAAGGCACAGATTTTAAGTCTTGCAACTTGATGGTCTTTCTCAATTCCATAAGCACATGTAGCTACCATCCAATAAAAGATGCATATACAATTTTCATCACCTAGAAAGGTCCCTTGTGCATCTTTTTTGTCACTGATATACTTCTAACCCAAGAGACAACCACTTCATGATTTCTACCACATGGAATAATTGTTGTTGTTGTTTTTAGTATTGAAATGGAGTTGGACAGGATACATTTTTTTCCTGACTTCTTTCACCCAATATAATACTTTTGAAATTAATTCATGTTACTGCCCTATAGCAGTATTTCATTCTCTGATAATATTATCATTTGAATTTGCCAAAATAGGCATTTATTTAATCTCCCCTGGATGGCTGGTTGTTTTTTGTACCATTATAAAAAATATAAGGCTTCTACAAACATTTTTATTGGAATAGTTTCATTTCTCCTGGCAAAATATTTAAAATAGAACTGCTGATTATTGGCCAGATGTATGTTTGACTTTTTAATAAATGCCAAAAATTTCTCTAAGGAGATTTTATTATTTTATGTACCCATGAGCAATATATAAGCATTGTTGCTTCAATCTTGGCCAACATTTTTAATTTTAAATATTCTAGAGTATATCAAATAATATCCATCCTACTTTTTTTTTTTTTTATTTCACTAATGAACAATGGTATTGAACACATCTGCATGTGCTTATTGACCATTTCTGTATCTGCTTTTATGAATGTGTAATGAGGTTTGTAAGCCTTTGGAAAATAAAATTAAAAGGAGAACTATGTTCAACATAACATTTTCAATTGAATATGCATACTTTCGTACACATTTGAAGAGAATGGAGCAATTGAGAATTTGAAATTATTAATGTTTGAAAAAGACATAGATTAGTGCCACATAAAAGGTCAATTTATATAAACACTTTGAAATCTCAAGAGGGAGTAATCCTGAATTAGTTTTAGTAAAAAGCTAGAATTATTGGTTTGAAGTGTTTTTGTTCAGTTAATTGTTATTTTCATTTTTGGAATATGTGTCAAAAATTCAATTTGAACATTTCTAAGCTACAAGGCCATAACAGTGAAAATAAATTATTTTAATAATGTATTTTTAGGGTAGAATGCAAAGCAAGGTAAAAAATGAAGATCAATCTGGCCACTTGAACCATACATAATTGATAAGTGCAAATGAATCAGAAGATGATTTGGGGGGAATAATTAGCCAGTCATGGTAAAACTACTTTCCTAAAATGCAAGAGGCTAAGCATGGAAGCATGGGTTCTTTAAATCTAGAAAAAAGACAAATCTAAAATATTAAGTATTTAAAGTTTTTGTTTAGGTTTTAATAGAGCATAATTCATACTTTGGCATTTGTGCTTTGAACTCAATGAAGATAATGAATTCAAGAACAATTGCATTGGGAAGTTCTGAGTCATATTGTTTGAAACAAAAATCTGCACTGGTTAGCACAAGTGTTGCATAGACAGTGACCATGTGCATATGCTGAAGTGTGGAAGGCCATCTGCTACTTCTCCTTCAACCACATGCTGCTTTTAGGTGTCATGGCAGGGTTCTTTGTGGGTATCTAGTTTCTATCCATAGGTACACTATTGTTAAGTATTGCAAAATTTGCCAGAATATTATCAGGAGATAGAAGTGTTTTCAAACACAAAGGTGTATGCTGGGACATATGCTGAAGATCAAGAGCAGCAAATGGGAGCACACATTCTCTAGTCTAAAGCCGTTGCATATGATTGCAAGGTTACATTTACCAATGATTCTAACACATTTAATAAGTGGACTGCTAGCTCCACTTAATCTTACAGAGTAAGATTTTTAGACTAGTTTTATAGTTTTGAAGAGGAGCAGACACTATGCAACTATTTTGATATGATAAATTCTCCATCAGAACCCAAAGATATTAAATAGAATTCCAAAGTATACAACTGTTTTCAACAAGTTGGCTGTCAATCCATTCTAGATCCCTGAACATGCTTTAGTCCTTGGCTCTCTGTGGAAAGCTGTCAGTTATCATGATAAACAAGCTAACTTCACCCCTGAGGTAAAGGTAGGGGCTCTGCATCTGCATCTTTTTCTTCCAAGTTTTGTTAAAGGGAAAAGAGAGGGTCTGGCCTCCCTAGCAGCCACATAACCACTAAGAAAGTAGATGTTAGAGAACTGGTCGCTGGGCTCATTCCCATCTCTCTCCAGGTGAGCTGGAAGAGAGCCGGCGACGGCAGGAGTGCATGAAACAGTGAGCAATGACTGTGACACAGGTCTACAAACACTGCCTGTTGACAAACTGTCAAGACACATTATGTATCCTCCTTTAGAACGGTTCCCGTACATTCTGTACAATCCGTCCAGTTTTCATTAGGTCTATGTGCTAGATCATAATGGAAGATACCATGAGAGAAAGACTACCAGGATTGCTGGAATTTCATGGGGAAGAGTGTCCCAGATCATCCATGAACAGCATAACAATCTTTCAAGTCACTATAGGGAAAACATTGTAGGCACAGAACACCATTCTTCTTCAATAGGGCTTTGGGCTAATCAACAAAGAGCCCCATGGTCCATTCTCTCCTCTAGTGACCTCCTAGCTTTCAGACAAAATCTAAGTGATGGACAGTATGAGGTTGAGTATCACACAGCTTATCACACAGTGAACAGTGGTCACTAGTCACCTGACAGTTCTGCTTTCCTGCAAACTTCATTGGCACCCCTGGCCATGTTGGGCCATCTCTAGGAGACCTATGGCTCCAGTCTGAGCTCCTAGGTACCAGCAGATGGGTAGATCAGGCAGGACCTGATTAGTTCTATACAATTTTTAAATTTTGTTATTTTTTGTGTTATTGGAATTAAGAATTCCACTGTGTATTCAGGATCTGAGTCAGTCAGATATGCAATGCAAAAGTCTTATTACATTTCTGAACTAGTCTATTCATTTGCTAAAGTGACATCAGCAGATAATTTAAGTTTGATGTTTTCCAGTTTATCAGGTTTCAGTTTGTGAGACTTTTGTGAGGCTAAGAAAGCTGTGTTGACTTAAAGGCCACAAACATGTTTTCTTGTAGAAGTTCTATAGTTTTATTCTTAATTTCAAGGTTCATGGTTCACCATAAATTAATTTTTGCCTTTGAAGTGATTTAGAGTATAACATTCTTTTTCTTTGTATTTAGATATCCAGGTGTTCCAAAACTTTTTCTTTAAAATATGCTTCTTTTACTGGTGAATTGCCTTCACGAATTTTATGTAAATTTCTTGTGTGTTTGAGTCTATTATTACATTTCCATATTCAATTCCATTGATCTGTTTCTTTCTTTATCCCAAGACACAATATTTTTACTACTCCAGCTTTATTGGAAGTCTTGAAAGTAAGTAATTTGAGTTGCTCAACTTTGTTTAAGATTATTTTGGCTCCCAGGTCATTTGTATTTTCAGACAACTTTCAAAATCAACAGGTCAGTTTCTACAAAGAAGTTTGATAGGTTTTTGATGAGATTATCTTGAATCATTTTGAGGAAATAGAAAACAATATTATAAATTTCAGGCAATGATAATTGTATGCATTTACATTCTTCATTATTTTATCTTAATACTTTTATTTTTTGCCTTATTGCACTCGTTAGTGCAATACTAGTACAATGTGGTAGGAGGGGGGCTTATTGCCTTATTTCAATTTTTATAAGAAAAAATATTCAGTTTAATACTACAGAATAGAAAGCAATGTTATAGAGTTCACCTTGGCCCAAATGTAAGAAATGTAGGACAATTCTATTTCCATGACAAACCCAGTCAGATATCTCCTTTCTCTGTGTCAAAGTTCACCAAGAGTTTCTTGCAGGCAATTGTACATAAAAAAATAAATAAATAAATAAGCGATTTATAGTTTAAAAGTTTGAATCATGCCAACAGCAGGACCAACAATAGTGCCATATTTATAACAAAGTTCTGGCTTGGCAGAGTTCTGTGCTAGGAACTGAGTATAAATATAAAGAGAAGACAAGCTATCTTTTATCTGGAAAAGTTCTTAAGATTTCTAATTAAAATTGTATGTAGGTATGCCTAAAAAGAGTTCAGTAAAAATATTCAAAACCGAAAGTTTATTTCTTAAACTAAATTGTGTATTAATCTTCTGGACAATATCAGAATAAGTACAGATTTTTAAAAAGCCTCGAAGCCTTTATTTAGACCTTTGCTCATATTTAAATTAGCCTACCTCTTGGAAGGTTACTCTTATCCATTCTTTATCACATTTTTCTTCCCTTGTTTCTTGCACATCAGGATGTATGTTGGTTTTCTGTGATTGGCAAAAAAAAAAAAAAAAAGAAAAAAGAAAGTACTGTGAACTTGATTGGAACAGAAATTCATTATGTCACTGTTCTAGATTCCAGGACTATACTTGCCAGGGCATTTCTTGCTTCTGGTATTTTCCGTAAATCCTTACTTACATGTGGGTGCACTGCTCCATCTTCTACCTCAGCTGCCAATGGCTGTTCTCTCCCTGTGTGTTTCTGTGTCTGTGCTGCTGCTTCTTTTCTTACTAAGGACTAATTGGATTAAAGGCCTCCCACTCCACTGCAACTCTGGGATTTCAGCATGTATTTTCAGGAAACTTAATTCTACCCATAAAAAGAACATCCAAAAATATTCAGATATAAAAGAACATCATAACTGAGATCTTTTAAGAATAAATTATGTGGTAGCACACAGCACAGTCCAGCCTCGATTCTGGGACTGGGATTGTGTCTCAGTGGTAGAGTCCTGGCCTTGGGTGTGAGGCAATGAATTCTATCCTCAGCACCACATAAAAATGAATGCAATAAAGATTTTGTGTCTATCTACAACTAAAAAGAATGATTTTAAAAATGCTTCAGTTCATACAAAACTGTCAAGTAATTGCTACATTCCTTTGAAAGGTCACTTTTAAGGTCTCTCACTTGTTCATCTCCCCATTTATGAGAGGTGATAGTAACATTATCAACTAGGTCACAGGACTGTTGTGAAGAAAAAAATTAGTTAATGTATGTAAAACCTTACAGAGCGGTGCCTGCCATATAATAAATGCTAGAGTATTATCTATGTATTAATTGTTATTATTATCAGTGCATATTATTTACACAGACTGTTGGGTTTCATTTTAGCATATTCATATGTACATAAAAATGTAATTTGATCACTTTTATTTAAATTTGTAGAATTCGTTTTCTTGTTTCTTATCTCTGCCTTCCAAAACTTACTCCTGAGTATTTCTTAACAATGATGATTAAAATAAGTTAAAATAAACACTCATTTATTAATGAATTAAAACTAAAAATATAGACTTGCACTGGCTATACAAATACTTTATTTATTAAATCCAATGCATTTTTCACGTAGAGATTGTATCTTTGTTAGCAAAATTCAAGATGCTATGAATTCAAGGCTAATGAAATGTTTTATTTGCTACATATGTCACAATGTTTTTATTTCCCCATTTTTTTTATGAATTCACTAGTTTAAATATGTTCAATTGAATATAGATTTGTTTTCACAATGTCAGGAAAATGACAAACTATACATGATTTTCTAAGGTCAATACAAGAAATATCTGTGGAATTATGGATTTAAAATAATACCTTCTATTTCTCATAAAGTGACAACTTGTCAGATGGTAACACAATTGTTACTATTCTGCCACTTCTATCTCAAAGAATGAGTTGCTATTGGGAATTTAGAATTGGCAGTCACAGAAAACGTTGCCTAATATCTATGCTCTTTACCTTCCCACACTGAAATTTTGTCTTTACATGACTCTAAGTGTTGGTAAATTTCAGTAAAATTGAAACAGGATAATATGGAAGGAATTGGGATAATCTATTGCTAGTCACATTGCTGTATTTTATCAGTGATGATAGATGACTCCAAATTTTGAAGGCTAGAGGAAAGTGAGTATCTATTTTTGTTTTGTTTTGTTTTCCTCTTAAGCTTTAAAATCTTTGAGAAAACTTTTCTAGGTAACATGAAGACCATCATATATTTCTGCCTTCACACCAAACTCGGTTCTACATTTTTCAACACAGAAGAATAAAGGGAATTCCCTATCTTATACATTTGCGAAGTCACTTTTAACTGTTAAATCTAAAATACCTGAGGATTTGTTAGTGATCATATTTATATGTAATTCGTAAATCCATTTAAAGGTTTTGAAAAATGTGGTATTAGGATTTTAACTATAACAATATGCAATTGAATACATATCTAAGTTAGGACCTGAAAATTCCAGTGAACTTACCATAACAATGCCTTAATTCAGTAGTATTCACAAATCTCAAAGAAGACCCTGAAGAAAGAAGTAGCTGACTCATGCAAACAAAACTGTAAAGGTGTGAGTTATCATGAATATGATATAGGCAAATGCTCAGGAAAATCTGAAGACAAAATATAAACTGCAAATCAAGAAACTCTGATAGACCTCAAAACATTAAGAAGCTCTAAAGTGTCCTCAGAACCATGACAACTCTCAGAAATGCAGTAAACTCCCACGAAATTAAGCAACATAGTCATAGGAGGAGCATCCAACAAAATCAACTCTGAGAATTGGGGAATATCCATTCTGCTTTGCTATTACCTGTTATGGGTTCTTGGGGTAGCCCATCTGTTTGAAACAGATGCCTAATCCCATCACAGAGAATGGTGTGTTCTACAGTCATCTGCAATGGGATCAAGGGAACCAAACAGTGACCTGGCTTTTTGGAAGTGGATTATTGTTCAAATAAAATGTTGGAATGGGAAGACAACCCTATCTTGTCTTTTAAAGAGTATTTCAGAGCATGACTAAGACCACTTTCCCCATCTTCCCTAAGATTGCATGGACCCAGCATTCAGGTAGCATCTTTATAGGGTACATACTAACCAATTTTATCTTCATTCAATAGGTACGGGGAATAGTGAGGTACTTTTGTGTGTGCCAGATCTGAAATTACTGGTGAAAGACTCCAGCTGTGTTTGACATGAAGAATCAATATTCTACATAAGCTCATTCTGTTCATGGTAAAAATGCTTTTGTGACTCTCTTGACTGTGTAAGGTGCTTTTATGAAAATTACTAATATTGACTCAGTAGAAAAGGATACAAAAAGCTATTTACTTAAGTATTTTGGCAATATGCCCATGAAACATTTTGAAGAATACCATTAAATCCTTCTATTCTACTTCTTAGTGCATTATAATTCAAAAATATATACATATGCTCCCTGCTAGTTTATCAAGAATATGTGTTTATAACCATTTTACAGATGGTTGTTTAAAAGTCTAAATAGAACACCTAGGGAGGGATTACCATTCAAAATATTTCAAACTTTTTCATTAAATTACCTTGAACTTTAAAATTGTCCTCAAAAGAGACAGGATAAATAGGCCAAAGTTAACTGTGTCTGGAAACATGAGGATGGCTTGTGTTTGAATTGAAAATATAGCTGACAAGTAACAAGATTAAATACTAAGAGAACAAGAAGCTTTGAAAGTTTAAAGATCTACAATAAAATGCTATTTCTCCAACAACAACAACAAATATCTTATACCCCTACTACATGTGTAAATGACCTGGAAACTTGTTAAACACACACACAGGTTTATTTGTCCTGCATTCCTACAGCTTCCAGTCTAGCTAATCATGTATGAAGTAAGGTTGTGAGTGCAACTTATTATGCATTATAGCTGAGGAAACAAAAAATTAATTTCAAATTTTATAAAAGAAATTTTATTGACTATGGAGCTATTTTTGAAAACTTTGATTTCATTTAACATTTCTTAAATACATGGATATGGTAGAAATATATCAGAGTTACATATATCCATGGGAATTTTAACCCTTTATTGAAAAGGACAACTAAAAACATAATTATTTTTAATTCAAATTCCCAGCATGACTCTTTTTTATTTTTTTATTGCCCTTTCTGTACTGCAACTATGACTGGTGCTCAGTACATAGCACAGGTAATTCCCAATGAATTTATAATTTGCATATTCTATAAATAAAAATAGTGGTACAATAAAATTATCAAACTGACCCAGCATACCATAAAACACCAAAATAACATTATTCCCCCATTGCATTGCAATCTGTTTGTTTTCATATTTGATTTAGTTTTTTTCTATAATCCTCTTTGTTGACTTTGCAGCAGTAACATTCTGTTTTAGTTATATTCATATATATCTTGTAAGCTATTTCTGATATCTAGTGTAATTCATAACTTTTGTTCTTTTTCAAAATTTATTTTGACATTTTTGCTTCTTTTGTATAAACATGTTTATAACTATTGGAAATTTTCTTCTAAAAATTATAGAAATTTTAATGAGAATTAAATTTATCAAGGCTCTAATTATTTTTTTGCTATTTATATATCCTAATAGATTATATAAACTGACTTAAAATGACTTTAAATACATGTCTTCTAACTAGGAAGTGAAAAATAAATTTTCCCAGAATATGCATTCCAGTAAAAGAGCCTTACCATCTTATATAAGATTCTGTGTCACAAGTAGTAGTTGAAATGTAAGAGAAAATCATATTCTTTCAGTGTGTTTGTATGTGTGATATAAATGAAAGTACACTCTTGAATATTTTGTATATATATTCAATAAATGAATATTTTAATATTTAATTATAAATTATATTCTTAATCTACTAACAAATTAT
Source organism: Sciurus carolinensis (assembly GCF_902686445.1). Taxonomy (NCBI): domain Eukaryota; kingdom Metazoa; phylum Chordata; class Mammalia; order Rodentia; family Sciuridae; genus Sciurus; species Sciurus carolinensis. The sequence goes on along the minus strand of NC_062213.1, from coordinate 53,355,412 downwards.
TAGCAATCTTTACCTGCTCACTTACCTTATTTGATGACTGATATACTTACTAATTCTAAGAAACAAACAATAAATAAAGTTGTAATTGATTGCCTTTTTAATTTTTGAGAGAGTATTTAGTCTCTATTTCCTGTTTAAGTAAGAGAGTAATTGTTAGCTGAATAAATAGTCAAAAAAATAGTACATATTATGCAGGATCATCAGAATATTAAATGAAAGTGGTTAGTTGAAGCTCAGACCCTAACATAATATTGCTACCAAATAAACCTCTTTGAAAAATTGATCAGGTGTCTGATGGATATACACAGACTATGTATGAATCAGCATTATTATTATACTAAAATAATGTATGTAATTTGGATTATACAAATGTATTACCAGGTATGGTGACATATGCCTGTAGTCCTAGAATGATGAGGTAGGAGTATCACAAGTTCAAGGCCAGCCTGGAGAGATTAGTAAGATCCTATCTCAAAATAAAAATTTAAGTGAGGCTTTAGCTTAGTAGTATAGCATCCTAGGTTCAATACCTAATGACAAGTGCACACATGAACAAGTACACACACAACAGAAAAAGGAAAAGAAAAATTAAATCTATGACTATTAATTCTAATAGAGGAATAAATAATCTTGAATAGTTGTATAATTAAATCTATAGGTTTGTCCTTAAGTAGATTTACTTTGCTATTTTTATGAGGGCCAAATAGCTGTATAATTGGAAAGAAAAAAACTTGAAGACAGAATGAAAAACACAAAATCAAGACAAACAAGAAACTTGTCAAAAGTGACATGTATGTTGCAATAGTAATTTACTCTTTAAAGTCCAATATAATGATCCACATGGCTTACCACACATAAAATGCAAAACAGTTTTAAATAGAGGAAGATTCTTAATATGTAGATTTTAGACAGATGCCTCTTACCAAGTTGTATGCTGTTGCTAGGAGTTCATGTGCATGAGAAGACAACCCAAAATCTTCCTTTATACACATGTGTTGAAGTTTGAACCTAAAGTTCTGTTAAACCTTTGCAGTTTTAGGTACTCATAATTTCTTTCTTAATCATTTCATTTAAAGAATATAAAATCAAGAAAACTGTTCTTAGTTACCAATAAATACATCAATTTTCCTTCCTTCCTTCCTTCCTTCCCTCCTTCCTTCCCTCCCTGCCTCTCTCTCTCTCTCTCTCTCTCTCTCTCTCTCTCTCTCTCTCTCTCTCTTCCCTATTGGATAAGTCAGAACTGGTGGGAAAAGGACAATAGTGTATTAATTCATGTATCTATGCCAACCACAGAGAAGCCAGAATTGAAACATACTTTAAACATTTTTGCATTCTTGGTGTGACTGAGCCCACATCACTGCTGGTAAGCAGTCAAATGATCATCTTTTGAAAACTTTGCTCTATTATTTGGGAAAGAAAAGACCACAGGTTTTGAAATCTGCCTTATGTGACCATAAATACCAATTTTGTTGCTTACTAACTAAAAAATATAGGGTAAATTTCTTTACCTTTATATCTCTTATCTATTTTCTCTATGAAGTAGGAATTACACTCCTTATGATCAAGTTGTTTTGAGAAGGTCAAATAATTAAAGTGTAGAATGTAGTGTGACAGCATTTTGGCAAAATAGAAATTTCACAAACATTAGATCTGTTATATAATCCATTTATTTATAATTGAATAAAAAAATCTTCTAAACTGGAAGCTCATTAATATACATAATTTTATTGTGAACTTCCTTAATATTTCCTGAATTAAGAGTATTAATAGTGATGAAATTATTATAGATAATATTGAAAAAAATGTTATGAATATGCTCTTACATTCATCTTGTACTAATTTTGAGTTTGTATATTTGTTATAGTAATTTGTTATTTAGTAGAAAAATAATTTCTTTCATAATATATTGTTCTGACAATATATGAGGACTTAATGCTCATTTTAATCTACTAACATTTTTTCCTAAGCATTGTTACAATCCCCAAATGGTTATATCTATAAAAATTATCATTCCAATAACCCATAGATATACTATGAATATTTAATAAATTTCTGAATCAATTTTATTTTTCAATTTTAATTAGATAAGTTGATTGGCGAAAAACAAAGTCTTGAACAAACAAAGCCTTCTTAAGATGTTTAAGTAATGGGAAATATTGGGACAAATCTATTTCAATGTAAAAAGTTTTTCCACAGAATCATTTATTCTGCCCCTCATTGAACCTGAATCATACACTGAGATTCAAACAAATTTGCATATTCTTACAGAATTGGCAGTTTTGGTTGCTTTATGATTTCTTCCTTATATGATAATGAAAGGGACATTAAGACAAAGTATTGTGAAAAGGATAGTGTTGGTACCACTGAGTTTTGGAGGTAAGGAGAAGCAAGATCTCTGACATTATTACTGGTTCTTATACATATTGAGAAACAGTTCTGCTGTTGTCTGCCTTGAATAGTTCACTAAATGTGCAGTAGGATATCAGTTGTAATAGTCTACCTAAAAGGCATCATGAAAGGTTTTCAGCACTCAGAAATACAGCAGAAGATTCAAGTTCATTACTGGTAAACTGATGTTTATAAACCTGAGTGTCATGGTTTTAGACTGTCTTGATGTAAAATCTAAGAATTTTTACATTGTAAATTTGGAATCACATTATGAACTAAAGAAAGTAAAATAATACTAGTAAAGGAGGGGATTAAAATGTATGATCTATCAAAATGTGTAAATGCATTCTATGGTTGTATACAACAAATTAGAACAAAAAAAAACTAGCATTTATTAAAAAAAGAAGAAGAATTTGAGTGCTCAAATTTTTTTCTGAAATTTATCTTCTTTATAGATATGGCAGCTATGAATTTGGTAGTTCCTTAATATGAATTAGTTGATATGTTGCAAATAACTTAGAGATGTAAGTAACCATTTCAAAACATGACAAAAAATAGTTTTAAAAGTATGAATTGCAGTCAAGGCCATCTTTCTTTTGTATTTTCCTGCTTTTCACTTGTGTTCTGGATATGAGTCCTTTGTCACATGTAAGCATTCCAGGTGATTTCTCCAACTTAAAAATCTTCTTTCAATATCTTAATGGTCTGTTTGGATGAAAAAAATAATTCTTAGTTTTAATGTAATCTAATTTATCAAAGTTTTATCTCCATGGAAAACATTTTATGTCCTGTTTATGAAATCATTGCTTACTACAAGTTTTGAAAATACTCACCAATGTCTTATTATAAAAGTTTTATTGTTTTAAACTTCATGTTTATATCTACATTGATTTGGAACAAATTTTTTTCTATATGTTATAGTTCAGAGTTTAAAATTCATCTTTAAATAGGGATATAATGACTAGTACAATTTACTAAAATGATCATTCTCTCCTAACTGAATATAAAATACAGGAAAGAATATACATATATATGTGTATTTATTTTGAATGCAATGTATATATTTATTTATATATATAATAACATAACTGTTATGGTGCGCAACTTAAGAACAGACCAATCACCACTGAGAAGTCCAAATTTGAGAGTCTTTATTAAACTGGCCAGCTGACTGTCTCACACAATGCCCCAAAAAATGGCTATTGGGAACACAGCCCTGACCACAGGGTTGTAGGGGTTCTTATACCAAAAATCACATCAATCATAAGTGTCTGTTGCTATGATCTGAAATTACACATTAACATCATGAGATCATCGACAGAGGGGGAAGTGGGTCGGAATGACCCTTACCTAGGTACAAACTAAAGAATGGTTGCTAACATCCACACAATCACTCACACAATCACTGTTCACATGGTACATTGTTTAGAAGCAATAGGAATCAAAAGAGAGCAATTCTTACTACATAGGAGTTACCACTGTATATTATTAAACATGTCACACCAAGTAACTGATGATGGGCCCAGAGGTGGGGTGTTCCCATGGGAGAAGCTTATTTCCTACATAACATGGAGTCTCAGAGCAAAATGGAGTCTGTTTAGTCATTTCCCTTAGAGTCTAGCCTGTAACATTCTCATGGAGTGAGATCTGTCAGTCCATCACATTCCCCACTGGTTTTTTGTGCATAATCGAATAATTGATTTATTAGTAGTGTATAGGTGATGATAATGAGTGTGCAACACCATTAGCTTAACAGACTGGATTTATCTCTAACATGTTTAAGTCCAAATCTAGTTGTCTACTTAAAGTTTTGAAATTCTGATTTCCAGTAATCAGTGTAGTGGTTCCTGTAGCTGTGGAGCCCATTATACCTATTTCCACTAGGAGGGGAACTAAGACAGGGGCTACTTGTTTAGATATTAGCCCCATATGTTCCTTTTATCATTCCCCATCATAATAGTATTCAGAATTTAGCTCATTTGGCAATATCAAAAAGTTGAACAGTTAAGCATTGAGTTATTCCTGACGTAGTCCAAGCAAGAGAAAAAACACAATTAACATTTTTTCAGTCGTATCTTTAGATGGTGGTTGGGGTCTCTGAGGGCAGTCCATTTTTCTGTTGTCTTGACTCACATGTGATGAACCCATGTTGTGAGTAAGGTCCCTTCCATTTCAGCCAGGTAATAGTCCTTTCTGGAACAATTTGATGTAGACAGTCTTCTGACTGAAATGGGTGTTGGAAATCAGTGGTCTTTTGGAGCTGGTTTTCTCATAAGTTGAACCTGTTAGAGAGACTTAACAACAGGTTAGAACAGGAGAAGGTTCTTGGTAAGGGTGGAGGAAGGGCTCTGGAAGCATTAAACTTTTAATCTCTCAGAGGTCATTTGCCTCCAACTTTCTGGACCCAAACTGGCCCTTATTTTTGTGATTTAACCTAATTTACTTATCTATATTGACAGTCTTTTAAAATTCTTATTATTAACCCTCTAATTTTAGGGGCTCTTTACTGCTGTAAGGAAAAAGGGTGATGACCGCTCTTGCTGCTTCGAGCTGAGAGGGGGCGATATGGGGTGGGGCAAGCAGTAAAAAGTTCCCTTCTGGGGGTAAAAGTCTTGTTCTATGAAAGAAACAAAAAACTATGAGTGCAAAAGAAATAGCATCTGGAACATGTCAATGAACATCATGAAGCTGATTTGTTACCTCAAGTTTTATTTATTTTAGGGGCTAACACAAATGTACCAGAGGTTAGGATGATCTGTATATCCTAAGTTACATGAAAATAACTATTGTTTTCTTTTTAAAATGTCCAGGAATGACTGTGTTTTGGTTTTAACTGTTTTGCTAGGTGTTTAAGACCAAGCTTGTCAAATTGACCTTGTTCCTATCTGCTGTTAAGAGTCAGCTGAGTTCCCACAGGGGTCACTCTTAGGGAACTTGAGAGCAGCTTCTTAGCTCCTTTAGTGCCATTCATTAGGTAGGGTCTCCTTGATGAGGTGGCTTCTGTTGGAAGCATTAGGGATTTCTCCCTTTCCCAAGGACCCTCCTCTGCAGCAGGTACACTGATTGACTTCTCATCCTCTAGTGGTCTCATTAACCTCCCTGATTGGAAGTTGTGTGGCCCAGAGTTGTAAAGCTCTTAGAGAAGTTCTCTTGTTCCCTGGGTTTAGGCTGACTCTGAGGGCAAGAGCCAAATATTGATTTTCTTGACCCCTTTATTTTAATCTCAATCTTTAAGTTTTTATCTTAAACATCCAACAAGTCAGTTTCACCAGTCATACAGTAGGAGTACTGGGTTTTAACTTTAATGTTTATGATTTTATAGTTATTTACCAACTTTTATTAAACTGGGGTCTATATTATCTGTCCTATAGGTGATGGCTTATTATCTCAAATTAATTTAGATTGTTCTTGAAGCAGTACCTCTGTAAAACATTAATCAGTCAACAGTTATAGAGTTTACAAGGAAAACACAAAATGGAATTAAGAACAGTAAAAACATATTTAGTTGTATAATAGCTATCTTAAATTTTGGCTGAGTTATATATTATATTTCCTGTTTGAGATCACAGTAATTTTATAACAAAAAATCAATCTTTAGAGTGTAACTCATGAGCTGAAGTCTTTCTTATTTTGGAGCCATTGTAACATGTAGTAAGGTAGGAAGAAGAGCCTTATTTCAGGTAAGGCGGGGCTCTTCATAAATCTTAGGTAAAGCAGTCTAGTTCTGAAGCTGATCTTTATCTTTTTGTAAATATCATTTTATAAAGTTTACATATATTGTTTCCTAAGTCTATATGAATGTTAATTGACACAGTATGATACTACACCTAAAACATGAATCAAAGAAAGCTGAGAGTTTTTAACTTTCCTTTTGTTTAGTAAGGTGGCAAAATGTTTTTCCTGTTTTATGATATTAACTTTTAAACAGATCAGACTCTCATTATCTCTTAGAAATACATTTACACTTTTATCCCAGTGCAGAAGGTAATATAAGGTTCAGGTCCAGTTACAGAACACTAAATGATATAAATAAATCCCTAATAAAATTTCTTATTCTGATAAGTTTAAAATTACCATTACAACTTTAGGTGGAGAACACCAGCTTGATAAAATGTTCTTTTAAACCTTTTAAAGACTTGCATACCTGGAAGATATGAACACATTTAATATATGAATAAGAATAATAGAATCATAATTACATTGACGTTTTTCTATTAAGTTAATTTTCTTTAACTTTTAAAGAAAATTTAGACTTTGTAATGTAGTACAACACTCTAACAGTTGCTGTTTAACCAGAGTTGTACAAACCTCTAATTTTTAAGACTAGTTGCTCTAGAGAATAAAACATAACAGATACAATGTTAAGAGTAAATTAATGCTTTCAGAATTATTGGTCATTTTAGCATATAGACTGAAATTTGGTTTATATCAGTACATTAATATTTGACCTTAGGAAAAAACCTTGAATAGTTTTAACTGTTGTGTTACTTACATATACATGTAAACCTTTTAAAATTTACTCTTAATTAACATTTTTTAATCACTTAGACACTCTTGTTGTTTACTTATATGTATTACAGCCTTATTTTATCACATAAAAGCTTTTTCATCTAGAAACATTTTTATTAAATATATTTTTATATCTAAAACCTTGCAATGTTTTAATCTGTTGATCCCCTTTTAAAAATTTATATTCTGAAACAACCTTTATAAATTTATGAATTCAGATAAATTACTCCATTTTAATCTGATGAAATACTTTGTTACTTACAGAACTCTATTTAATACAGTTGAAACTTTTGGACCCTTTATATAGAATAATACATGTTTTTAGTGATAACATAAAGTAAATTGAAACCCTTTTTTTAATTTACCAACTTATGAAAACACCAAAAATGTTTTAAGTCTCTAACAAACACATCTATGATCAATGCCATATATGTTAAATATAATTTAGTTATTTTTTTAAAAGCTAAGTTATCAGAGAATTGTATTGAGCTGTATCAGTCATTTCTTTCCTGTTGAAGAAAAACCTAGAAACAATGGATATTAGACATTTTATAAAATTAACATTTTATGTATTTTTTGACCACCTGGAAACAAAAATGTTAGTAACTTGAAAGCCATATTTTTGTTTACCTCATTTAAAAACCTTTTAAATCATGTGAATCAAAAATATTTGGATCCATTTTTTTAAAATTTTAATTTATGAGCTCATATGTCAATTTGGTACCAAATATATGTAGACATGACAATACACCAGTGTACATATACATAAAATAAACAGATGGACAAATACCTTATAGCTTATTTCTTAAAACCCATTAGACTGAGAGTTAACCCTTGTAAATTGGCCTCTGAATGAAACAGAGCATTAAGAAAATCTTTATATTTGGATAAAATAGGTCTGATTAAAAATTAACCTAGGTGCACCAGATCAAAATTATGAACTCAAAAACAATAGAATTTTAAAAGAATTTTTGGCCTCCATCCTGAGATGAACAAGAATTAAGAGAATATAGACAAGGTTATGCCCTATCCCTTCCTGAAGGAGCTTCCTGAAGAGACAGCAAGGGAGCTGCTTTCATTGGTTTTTTTGGGAGAGCCCCCTCAGGTTGGGGTCTTGTTCTAAACTGGTTTTTCTGGTCTCTTGGATAGCAGCCATTAAAATTTTAGCCTGGCATTTTGGTGGACCAACTCCAATAGTTGGAAGTTCCAATTGGCAGCAGTTTATATTTTAATGTAAGCTTTAGTTAACATGGTTAAAAACATTTTCAACCATTTTTTTTTCCAAATTTGTCTATAAAACATTTGATCAAGATGTTCAGGTTGCCCAAAGACAATTTGGTGGTCCCCTGAGGGGGCCATCTGACCTCGAAAGTTGGTCATTCTCTCTTACAGAATTTAGAGAGATAAAAGACATCGCAGCGGGTTCTGTAGTCACTAACTCTCTTCTGGAATTCTTGGAAATTAGTTAACATGCACTGGAGGGGAGTACATGACTGACATGAGGGAGACTGACCTATGCTTACACTTAAAGGCAACAACAACAACAACAAAAAAAAAAAAAACAGAAAAGGACAAACACAGAACAGATAAAACACCAAAGACACAGACATGTGGCCACTCCAGATTCCAGACCAGAGGAACTGAGCAAAGTCTTGCCAGTCCCGGACTCGGGAAGTAATGCTGCGTCCAGCCTTCCTCAGAGTCCCCAGATGCGGATCTGCCAGAAACAGACTTACCAGTCCCCCAGGGGTGCAGAAACAGGTGACTCTCTCGGAAAATTTAGTTCAGTCCTGGGGCGGGGATCCACAGACTGTGCAGCCCGGGGCTGAGGAATGTCTCTCAGAGGTCTTCCCCTAGGAGCAATGTTGTGGCCTCTCCCCTCCGCAGGAGTTTCCAGGTCAGTGGTGAGCAGTAGTTACCCACCAGGCAGCAAGGATCTCGCTAGGGCCTCCAAATGTTATGGGGAGCAACTTAAGAACAGACCGATCACCACTGAGAAGTCCAAATTTGAGAATCTTTATTAAGCTGGCCAGTTGACTGTCTCACACAATGCTCCAAAAAATGGCTATTGGGAACATAGCCCTGACCACAGGGTTGTAGGGGTTCTTATACCAAAAATCACATTAATCATAAGTGTCTGTTGCTATGATCTGAAATTACACATTAACATCATGAGATCATCGACAGAGGGGGAAGTGGGTCAAAATGACCCTTACCTAGGTACAAACTAAAGAATGGTTGCTAACATCCACACTCACTGTTCACATGATACATTGTTTAGGAGCAATAGGAATCAAAAGAGAGCAATTCTTACTACATAGGAGTTGCCATTGTATATTATTAAACATGTCACACCAAGTAACTGATGATGAGCACAGAGGCGGGGTGTTCCCATGGGAGAAGCTTATTTCCTACATAACATGGAGTCTCAGAGCAAAATGGAGTCTGTTAAGTCATTTCCCTTAGAGTCTGGCCTGTAACATTCTCATGGAGTCAGATCTGTCAGTTCATCACAATAACATTTGTTCACTGAATTATATTGAATTATAATGAAAAATAGGTCCTGAATAAAAATTTGAGCATAAGTGATTTGTTTGAGACACGATCCCAAGAAGCCTTTGAGAGAAGTAGGAAAATGAGAAAAAAAATGGAAGGTAAACCTATACTGGTATAATGTTAATAAAGTTATCATTGTGGGCCTTTAGGCACTTCTGGGAGACATTATGGAATATTTTTTAGTTATATTTGAAGGTCAGAGAAATGGGGGCTTATGTACTTTCACTCCCTTCACTAACATTGAGAGAACTGAGGGCTCTTGAGGGTGTTAGCTGGACCTAGTGCAGGACTGGCAAAGAAAGTGCTGGCAGTAGGCGCCATCTGCAGATATTAGGATCTGGGAGGGACACTGACAGTATCAGAAGAAATGTCGTAGTGTGGGAGGCAGAATTCTAAATTGGCCACAGCCTGATATGATCCCCTCTCTACAGTGCAACCAGACACTTGTGAAGGTAATGGATTTAATTTGATGGTTGTGTTATGTTATATGGTGAAAGGGGATTTTGTATATGTCATCGAGATGACAAATCAGTTGACATGGATTTAATCAAAAGAGACGTCATCTGGATGCACCTGACTCACCCAGGTGGCATCGCTTATCAATGAAGGAATTCAATACTGAGATTTTTCTCTTGATAATTTTGAAGGAAATGAAGGCTTCCATGATTTCTATAGTTGCACGACACTGAGTTCTGCTAACTGCCTGATGAGATCACGTAAGACTGTAGTCTTGGCCAATACCTTGATTCAAGGCTTTTGAGAACTCGAACAATAAACCTGAGCTGAACATGGAATCCAGAACAATGAAGAGCATGAGAAAAAAATGTGTGCCCCTTTAGGTTCCTAAGTTTGTGGTAATTTGTTATGCATCACATTTATCCATGTAGGTGTATAACACATACACTAAAAAAAAATTGAAGTTATTTAGTTTAAAATCCACACTTGTCATTTACTTCTCTTTTCACTGAATCAGACAGTTAATCACCCCATTCACTGATTCTTAAAATATTCATTTCACCTGTAATGTCTTTTTACTGAACACATGCACATAACCTCACCCAACCTTGATGTTTGCCCAAGCTCTACTTTTACGCACTCAATCCTTTATTTATGGTGACTCACTAGTCTTGCCATTTTGCTTTGTGTATTACTCTGTTTTGACTGCCAGAATAAGGTTTCACATGTGTCTGTCTTATGCAAGAGAAATTATTTTCTCACAGTCTGGAGATCACAAGTTCAAGGTCAAGGTGCTGGGAAGTTTGGTTTCTAATAAGACCTCTCTTCCTAGTTTGCAGAGAGCAGCCACTCACTGTGTCCTCACGTAGCTTTTCCTCCATGCACAGGCAGAGGGAATGCTGGATTCTCTTCTTCTTATAAGATGGATTAAGATGTCCCCTTTTATGACTACATTTAATTATTTCCTTAAAACCCTTTTCTCCAAAAGCAGTCACACTGGTGTTTAGGACCTAAGATATCAATTTTGGGGAGCTGCAATTCAGGCTACACCATTTTGATTGCTAGTATCTTGTAAACTTCTCTATACATCACTGAAGTTCCAGACACCATCCTTTCTTCTTCATGATTTAGCATCCTCCTTCACTTCTTAATAGCCATGTTCACTCTCTTTACTCTTTTCCACATTTACCCAGTACTCCAGATGTATAATTACCCTCTTTATACCTGTTGCCAAGTGGCCTTTTGTGTCTAAACTGCATGCTACATGTGACACAGACATATACTCCTAAACACATACTACCCAGAAGACAATTTATTGATTTATTTAATTAATGACTCCACTTATTAACATATTGATATATGAATATATAAAGGAATGATTTCCTAAGAAGAAAATAACTTATCTAAGCACACAAAGTAGTAATCCCAGCTACTTGGGAGGTTGAGGCAGGAGAATTGCAAATTTACCACCAGCCTGGGCAACTTAGTGAAACCATGTCTCAACATAAATACAAAAACCACTAGAATGTAGATCAGTGGTAGAGTATCCCTGAGTTCAATTCCCGGTAGTGGAAAACAGAAACATAAAAGAGAGAAAGAAGAAAGGAGGGGAAGGAACAAGGGAGGGGAGAAAGAAAGAAAGAAAGAAGAAACACAAGAAAGTAAGCCAGCAGGCAGGCAAGAAAGAAAGAGGAAGTAAAAGAAAAAAAGAAAACCAACTAACTTATCTCAGCATTCCATTCATCTACTTGGACCTCCAAATTCAGCCCAAAGAGATTAATGTTCTGTTTCTGGTCCTTTGAAGAATTACTAGAGAGAATTCTCCCAGATTAGAAAGTGATAGAGGGAAGTAATTGGAACATGAGACAGAAGCTTTCTTTAAAATAGAGTTTTTCAAGGAGACAGCAAAAACTTGGAATCATTCACAAAACTTCTGGTATCTTTTGAACTTAGAACATAGGTCTCTAATTCTCAGAAAAAAAAAATTATCAATTCTCTGAAAATCGATTGGGTTGTTTGCCTTTTACAATCATGTAGGCTCTGAAAGTATAATAATGGTGAGTGCTTAAAACGAGATAAAGAGAGCCGTATGCGAATATTTCCCAGTGAAGTATACCTCAAGGAAGTTCCCATGACTGTAAGATCAGCTCCATAATGAATGAAACAGGCCTTTATCATTATAACATGATTCAAAAAATAAATTCTATAATATGTTTTGTTCATATTTTCATGGTTGAGTAAAATTCACACCAAAATGCCTATACCTAGAAAGAGAGTTTGGTAGATGAATCACTTACAATTTAAAGCGGTAAACATATCAGTAGATAGAAAAGAGGTTAACTTAACAGGAAATTTAGGTAGATGGGTAGAGTGATAAATTGATAAGCAGATATAGAAAAAGCAGTTAGATAAGTTTCCTAATTAGAGTCATAAAAATCTATGTAATGACTACAAGAATAAAGATATCAGCTCTGTGGATCAATTCACCTATCGTTGAGTAGTGATTACAGAAATGCCTATTTAATAGACCTTAAGGGAAAGTCAGAAAACATATTTAATCAACCAAAGCTTAAGGCTATATTTGGGCAGTGAGTTTATAATTATATGAATTAAAAGAAGTCAAGTGATGAAGTTAATGTTTCTTCCAATTGGAAAAAATAAAGTTAGTAAACTACCATGAAACTAGAAAATAGTTACGCTGATAATTAACAATAGTCCTCAAATGCCTTTAATGTTGAAGATTTTAATTAAATATACTGTTACTGAGTAATTCTTAAGTATGTCAAGTCATTTTTACAGATGCAGGGGAAAAGTTACCATTAAGACATGATTTCTATCCTCATCAACTGCGCAGTCTAAAAGAATAGAAAGTGCATGTCTCCATACAGTTTCACTATAAGACACAATATAATCAAGGGTTATTCCTCCCTTATATTCACTTCTATTTCAGATGTAGAAAAGCAGTAGTATTGGGAGAACTATGTCTGAAAAGACATAGTTGCAACAATGTTTTTAGACTGATGCCATGATTTAGAGAATATCCCAATGTGGGAATATTTACACAAGACTTCAGTTTGTATTCCTACCAGATTTGGGTTCATGGAAATGAATACAAAGGTTATGATTCAAAATTAAGGGAATATGATGGATGACAGAAACACAATGCCAAAGTAACTGCAGAGTCTGCATAAATCCATTCAATCTATCTAGATATGGTACATATTGGACAAATGCGAATCTGTATTATTAAGGCATTTATATGCAGAAAAGCAGTATGAGTATAAAATATTATGATTTTTAAGTTGAACTTATAATTACATGTGAGTCAGTGATATGATCTGAATGCTTTAATAAGTTAACACAATCTTAAATTGCATTAAAAGGTGAGGTATGGACCAAAAGGACTGAGTCTTTAGACAGCTGTTCTCTGGCAAGGACATTCGTAACTACAGTTGCAGGAGAATTGCATTTGTTTTTAAGAGGCAAAGTTTTAAGGAACAATAACACTTGAATAAGCAGAAGTTGAGAGATAAAACCATTGACTTAAAATATTTAACGCCATGTTCCAAATGTAATTTTAGGCAATGTACCAAGGAGGGAAACAATTAAAAGAACTAAATTTACATATTTTGTAATTTTTCTGATTTTTGTTTTTTTTCATCTCCTTGAGAAAGGCTTATATTTCCTTTCCCATTTACTTCACTATTAGACACTTGACTCTGAAAGTGACCTGTGCAAATGCAAGTGCTAACCTCGACAGAGACTTTCAAGTTTATGTGACTCCACCAATGTTTTTTCTTTTAGCCATGCTGTGCTTAGTCAGTTCTTTCCATGAACACTCATCCATCTGAGCCACTACCATCCTGCAGTCAAGCTAACGGATACCATTTGGGAGAGATAAATATTTATGGTTGCAAACAATGAGATTTGGGAGCAGAGGTGATGGCAATGGCAATGTATCCTAGTTAATTTATGACTAATATTTTAAGATTGCTTATCTAGAGAACAGTATATTAGAGAAATGATTGTTACCAATTATCTGAATGGGCCTGTCATGTTTATTGCCCAGTTGTGCTAAGGCAGTCGACAGGTTGCCAGGAGAAAAGGAAGACGAGCGGAGATTTGATATGACGGATAGGGTTAATTGAGAAATGCTTAGTGGGGAGGTCCAGTGGCAACCAGCTAACGATGTGCTTCACAGAATGTCCAGTGGTGAACAGGCATTTGTTTCACCAGTAGGTTCAGAAAGCAACAGGCTGGACAGGTACACCTCTGCTCCATGAAATACCTTTGGTATTTCCCCAGAAAGTAGCATCTCCTATTCCTTTCCACCTAATATCCAGGGACTGCTGCCTGGATGAATACTTTCTCTCCACGGTACCCAAATCCACTCCAGTTACTGTAGAGAATGGGATTTTCTAGATTAGGATGCAGAGCAGCACCAGTTCAGTTTGCTTTGTCCTACTGAATGAATCAGTATTCCAAATAACTGGGCATGCATGCAAGAATGAAACTCAACAGATATCACTAAATTGCCCTAATTCCCAGCATGCCTGAGAGAAAGTCAGTATTCTTCAGAATAACATATATCTGGACTGACCCAGACTGGCTCTCTTTGCTTCCTTGACTTGGCAAAGTATTTGGGAACAATAAAGGGCATCCATGGTATTTTATTATCCTCTTTTTCTTTAAGGATAACACAGGATATGACGTGGAAAAATCGTTAGACTTCCTTTGGGGATTTTTTAGTAAATGCCCAACAAGAGTTCATTTGATAGGCTAGCACATACTCCAGCAACAAAAAGTCTTAAAAATCTCATTAGCCTAATTGAATAGCGCAATTATGCAAAGCTCAAAATACATGTCAATGTGTACCTGTGAAAACTCTGTTAACATGACATCATTGAGATCATTCAGAGACTCCTGCTTATGGTGGCTCCTCCACCATTTGTAAATGCCCCATTTGAAACACTGACATCTTGGTCATTAGAACAGAGGAAGAGACAGTTGTAGGGAATTTTGAGCTTCTATGCATTAGCAAAATATGCCATGCTTTACTTCTGCCTACAGCTCATTAGCTATAGAAGTTCTATGGCCACATCAAGTTATCAGTAGGCTAGAAAGTATTAATCAGGGAGTGCAGCACTGGGTAAGCACTATGTTTCCATTACAGGTGTGAATGGAATTAAAATTGTTGATATAAGTGTGTGTATAGCATATGTACACTTTATCATAATTATATGCAACACTGAAGTAGAGATTACCTTATTCATATAAATGCCCCACAGGGGTAATCAAATAGAGGGTTTAAGCTATAACCCTCTATTATAGCTTAAAATTTCTTGCAAATTTAAGATTATGAAACTCTAAATGTTAGAATTTTGTACATTTAAATGAGATTATCACAATACAAACAACCTGAGTTGATTTTTAAGTGAGAATTTAGATGTGTAGAAAAAATTTTCACAGGATTCTATATAATTATAATTACACCTTACCTCATTTTTTTCAATTCTTGGGACTCTGTCTCATCTCCATTTTTTTATTTTACATGCAAGTATTATTCTAGTCTTATATTTCCACATGGATTCTGTTATAAACAAAAATTCTCTGGATTTCTTCAGGGAGGATGATTTTTAGAATCAAACATCTTCAAGGTATTTTTATGAGGTGAATCCTGTTTGTATCATTGGGTCTTGAATGCTGTTGCTTGATATTAGATGTAAGAGTTAAAATTTCCTAACCAATTAAATACTGAAATAGAAAGACTATTTTGAGGCAGAATATATACTCTTTATAAATCCAAAAGGATTTAAATTAATTTAAAATGTCAGAGAAATATTTAGTGAAGTAGATATATTTTTTATTTTAAATAAAGAGTTATTCTGGAGTTTTTAGATAACAAAATAAATTTTTCTTAGGTAACAGTGAGACTACTTATCTCAAGAGCAACAAGACTAAACTTAAAATATTTACTTTATTCCATTCTTCATGGAGTATACATATCAGTGTAATAAAAAGAAACATTATCACCTTTACATGAAATATTTATTTAAATTTCAATTAACCTCAAATATTTAAATATAAATTATGATTACAGAGAAGGACAAAAATTATTAAGACAGGTAATGTATAAAATATGATTTTGGAAATTTTACACATACTGATAATGTTTCCAATAATATTATGTAATACCATTTAAAAATTAGTTATTGCAAAATGTTATTAAAAATTGCTTTCATATTTAAAGAAGGCTTACATTAGAAGCCCTAAATGATAATAAACCTAGATTTACTGTACCAAATTAAACTGGAAGGTGAGGCAAATACTAGATGAAATTTGAATTACTGTCATCAAGTTTGTTAAAATTCTGTTTTATTTAGCTGTCCAGAGTACACATATTAGAAGGGATTCTAATTTATTTACTTTTGTGCCAGCAGTTGAACCTAGATGGCTTTGCCACTGAGATAAATCCCCAGTCCTTTTTATTTATTTATTTTTTTATTTTGAGACAAGGTCTTGTTAACTGCTGATGCTGGTCTTGAACTTGCAATTCTTTTGTCTCAGCCTTCCTAATCACTGGTACTGTGCCACCACACCCAGCTAAAATGATTCTAATTTATGTACCTATAGTCACTGAGGTGTTAGAAAATACCTAGAACTCTAATTTGCTTCCTCACTTGTCACAGATCAATGTTTTGTATTAATGGTATAAAAGAGAATCTTTTCTCACTAGGAATCACATAGTTTATCAAGGAAAACCTTAATTGATAGTATTTAAAAACACTGTTTTACAAAGAATATTCATATAGTCTGTATGAAATTATTTGTAAAATAAGTCATTAAATGGTTGAGCAATATTCTGAGAATCATGGCCTGACAGAAATTTATAAGACTTCAATGGACTTTCTATGGTCACTAGTAAAACAAAAGCAAATGAGTCTCACTTTAGCTAATCGTTAACATTTTATTCATCAATGTGACAGAAAAGCTTAATGTTTTATGGACTTTGTTTTCAGACTTCTAACCTCTGAAAAACCTCTGCAGCTATATAGACAAAGATCAACTACACAGTCATTTGCTTATTAATTACTGAATTAATTTATTATTAAACATCCAAACTATGGTGATCACTGCATTAAACATACAGATTTAAAAAAAAATGACAATAATGAGTAAAACAAAAAAGTATATGAAAAAGATTTTAAGTAAAAAAAAATGAATTAATAATGCAAAATGTATGGCAATTAATTTAAAAAAAAAATTTACCAAACAAGAAACCCAAACTTTCCATCAATTTAATCTATTTTATTCTCTTGTGTTATCATGAAAGATGGTGAGTTTATTTGAATTTGAGAAAAATGTAAGGTAGTATTTGAAGAGAATATTTTCTTCATGTATTATCACATTGAGAAAAATTCTATTTTAATTATAGCCAGGACACAAAAACATATTGAGAAAAACGTGTTGAACTGAGAAACTTTTTAAAAGTATATTTTATATTTCTAGGACATATAATGAAAATAATCTGATTTCTTATACTCTTGGAATTAAAACATAGAAATCTATAACTGCAAAGTGTTGAAAATATCTTCACAACTAGATTACTGCTTAGTTGAAAAATTATTTCTAGTTCAAATATTTGTGTGCTTGGAAGCACAAGTGACAGGCTGTTTTTTTTACACCATCTAGAATGCTGATAAAATTCACAAAGTAGAAAACAAAAGTGGAAATATTAGATCATAGGTATCGAAGCCAAACTTGCTCTAGACAGAGTTATAGGGAAGGAAGACTTTATTCCAGGTCACTACCACAGAGGAGGAGGGACCAGGCAGTCTGAAATGAATTCTGATGAAACAAAAGACCGGAGAGATTTTAAACTCTGGAACAGGACACAGATCATAGACCATCTCTTTTTGCTAATTGGCTTGACTCAAAGGAAAAGTGAATATCCTCCTATTGTGATGTCAGGAGATAGTTTTACAACTTGGAGCAAGTTGATTCCTATCCCCCCACAGAAACTTGGAAATAGGAATATTATTTTCCTTGGTGATTACATTTCAAAAGGATAGCTCCCAAGTCCTTGAGAAAGACATCCTGGGTTATAAAACTGGCAAGAGGCTTTTAGAAAGATTTACATTTCGAAGTTGCAGAGAAAGCATTTACAAGATTCCTGAGATAAATGTTCTAAGAAAAGACAGATCAGGGTCCTAGAATTAGGTAGAAACTTGTCAGAGGTTTAGTAACTCTGAGAGGAACTTTAAGGTACTCTTGGGCAAAAGACAGATTAAAATCTGAATAGCATTGATAATTAAATGTCTTCTCACAGTGAGAAGACAATGATCATCACAATTCCAATATTTATTCTCCATATAATTACTATTGCATCCTCTTAAGATTATCACTCCTGCTTTTAATTTATTATCCATCAATACATCTACTTTGCCAATAATTTGGTTGCTTTAAAGGAAAAAATATTTTTCCAAACTGACTTTGTAGATTTACTCTTCCTTTTAAATTATTTTACTTGATCATTTCTTTATAACATTTTAAAAAGTTACTGATGCTTCACTGAAATTCTATTTTATATGGTATTATTTGTACAGGAAATCAATTCAGGGCCAAAATGAAAATTAGAAAATAATGTACTTAAAAAATAGAATTTTTAAATTGTAGGATTACTAATGCAGGTCTATTAAATCATATCATTAAAATGGATCTAAGTGACATCTACACAATTGTGTACCTAGTGTAACCATAATTTAAAATAGTTTCTACAAAATGTGTATTCATGTAGTGCTGAGGAACCAGTGGTTCTGCTTACCAGTCTGGTTTTCTTACTTCAGGACTCAATATATGATTGAGTTCTCTACACCTTTAAAAGTAGGCATGTCCATTTGACTTGCTTTGACCCATGAAAGGTGTAAAACATGAGTATATGTAAAATTAGTCAGTTCTGAAGGGAGGCTTATAAGAGGTGCATGTTCCATCTTATTCCTTTGCTGAGGATATCCTTGCAGCTTGTGTTGATGTACAGCATTTTACTCCCTAATTCTTAAGCAGTAAAGACAAGTACATTTCCCTGCCAAGTTACACTGGTCACGTAGATATACACAAAGGTGTTTTCAGCTACTGAGATGCTACAATTATTTGTTTCTGCGTGATCAGTCAGTTTCATAAAAATCATTTGCAAGATTTCTGAGATGAATGTTGTAGGGAAAGGGAGATTAGGATCTTATCACAAGTTAGTTTTGTACATTTTGCTTAAGTTTGCTTTCTCCCAAACCAGATATAATGTCACAGTGTCTGTGTCCTGTGTCCTGTGTGGAATAAGCTACTAAAGTCCTCTGGTTACTACCCAATTAATCCTATCAGGATTAATTCACTGATTGGATTAAGGCTCTTGTAACCCAATCATTTACTCTCTGAACCTCCTGCATTGTCTCATATGTGAGCTTTTGTGGAACACCTCACATCCAAACCATAATGTATAACTAGGATAAAACATTCCTCTAGCTACAGATATTATCAACTTTGTTTTAGAAGAACTTTGACACTATACCACCCAGAAATATTCCAGAAAATAATCACTGTGACATGACAATTGGTACAAATAGAATGCAATTGCACTAATTTTTTATTTTAAATTCTTCCCTAAAATCTTATAATTGAGTGATCTCATGGCATAAATCTTACTTCTGCAGAAGACTTTAACAAAAAAAAATTGAGCTTTATGGTTTTTGTTTTTGTTTTGTTATTGTTGTTGTTATTGTTGTTAAGGAGACTCCCCATATAGCACCTGACTCTGTACATGCATAGTCCTAGTCATTGTCAAGATCTCTCATCAGAATGTTACATGTATTATGGTTGATGGACCTACCTTGACCTTTCATAATCACCCAAAGTTCATAGATTGCATTAGGGTTCACTCTTGTCTTTTTATACCCTGTGGGTTTGGACACATGTATGCTCCATGATAGCAGCATACAAAATAGTTTTCACTGACTCAAAAATTCTGTCCTGTGCCTGTTCATCATGCCCCTTCTCCTAACCCCTGGTAACCACAACCTTTTTACTATCTCTGTAGTTTTGCCTCTCCTAGAATATCAAGTAGTTAGAATTATACAGTATGTAACCTTTTCAAATAGGTTTCTTTCACTTACTAACACATATCTTGAATTTTCTCTGTGTCTTTTCATGACTACTTAGCTGATTTTACTTTAGTAGTAAATAATATTTCATTGTCTGGAAGTACGACGGTTTATTTATCCATTCATTCATGAAGGAATATTATGGTTGCTTCCAAGTTCTTGCAACTAGGAATAAAGCTACTATAAAACATTTATGTAAAGAGTTTTGTATGGATATAAGTTTCAAATCCTCTGAGCAAATACCAAGTAGTGCAATTGTGAGATCAAATTGTAATACTATGCCTAGTTTTGTAAGAAACTGCACATTGATGCCCCAAGTAACAATAACATTTATATTCCCTTATATTCAGCAAGGATTGAGTTACTGTTGCTCCACATCATCACTAGCATTGGGTATAGTCAATGTTCTTGATTTGGGTCATTCTAATAGGTGTTTAGTGATATCTCAGTATTGTTTAAATTGCATTTTCCTCATGATGCATGATATGGAGCATCTGTTCCAATGCTGCATTTTCATCTGTATATCTCCTTTGGTTATATCTCAGTTAAGAAATTTGGTTCAGCTTTTAGTGAACTCTTTTAATTTCTTATTTTTCACCTTAAATTTTTCTTTGTACATTTGTATAACATTTATCTGATATGCATTTTGCAAATATCTCCTCCTTTTCATGGTTTGTCTTTTCATTCTTTTGACAGTATTTTTCACAGAGTTACAAAACACTTAATTTTAATGAAGTCTAGGTTATTAATTCCTTCACAGATCATGCCTTTGATGTTATATCTAGAAAGTCATCGTCAAATTCAATATCATGTAGGTTTTCTTTTGTATTACCTTTTAAAAGTTTTGTAGTATTGTGTTTTACATAAAGGTTTGAAATTATGTGAGTTAATTACTGTGAATGGTGTAAAGTTTGTGGCTAGATTTAATTTGTGAATGCAGATGTGCAAAGTTGCACCCCACTGTTGTTAAGACTGTCTTTGCTGGAGTCCTATGATTAAAACTCATTCTTTCAGTTGGCCTGTACCTGTACTGAGAGCTTCACTTGGGCTTCTCCATCCTCCCTGCACATACTCCCCTGCCTAGGGTAAGAACAGGATGGTTATTGTGGGTTGGGGTTGGATATTTCCTTTCCTTACATGGAAGACTAGACTTACTTGGTGTTGGATATTCCCCTTCCCCCACATCAGGTTCTCATAAAATCCAAGTATTAGACTTTAGCTAATTAATCTCTTTTTGAGAGTCAACCTTGTTAAGAAGAACAGAGTGTCTGGGAGCATGTCAAAATGGTTTCTTTTCCACTCTCCCTGCTGGAAGTACAAATGGATTTTTCTGACACTTTTTATGGAAATCCATTGAGGTCCAGGAGGTAAAACTCATAAACGTGTGAGGACATTCCACGACTGTCTGTTTCTGGAATTTAAAATTCTCAGACTTCCACAGTGAGTTTGAGAAATCCACCAAATACAGTTCACATTTTCCTACCCAGACACCATTCTTGTAAAGGTTTCTGAGAGTGGGTAACTGCTTTGGTAAGTTATTATTCTCTGTATCCACTTGACTTTCCAATTTACTGGGCAGTGATTTGTCCTGTGACTTAAATTCTCTGAAGGATGTTAAAAAGAGTTGATTGTCATATTTGTTCAGCTTTCTATTTGTTGTTAGGATTGAGTGATGACTTCCAAGTTTCTAGGAAATCACAAATCCATCCAACTTTTTTTTTAAATTTTAAAGTTTTATTTTTAAACACTTCAGATGGTTTAGTTAGAATAACACTAATCAATAAACAATAAAGAACAACAGAAGCAGGAATTCTCATTGTTAACACACTTTACACAACTGTCAGGTCTAAAAAATACCATATATGGACATTTATATAGACTTGAAAGTCTAGTATTGCTTGATAAACTCACAAAGAACTGCAGACTATTCAAATATATTTGAATAAGGAAAAAATGTGATCATTCCCTCTAATCATGCAATGGTTATAGATCATGCATTCAAAGGTATTCCAAATGGATTGATCAAATATGTGAATTGTATTCTTGCATTCAATATAGGAATTTAAAATGAAAAAGACTGAAAACAAATTCTCCTCTTGAATAATCATATGCAATTTGTCTCCCACAGACACTCAAAAAACATGCAAATTTCTTCAGAAAAGCAGAATTTGAAGCTCACCAGGGAAAAGGGATCCATAATGTTTCATCAGTTTCAGAAGTAATAATACAATTGCACTGAAAACAAAAATATTTCCAAGAATATTTATAACATATAAGCCAGATAAAGTGGAGCAAAAGTCAACCTAATTATGCAGTCATGACTTAAAATGAAGATGAAAGGACATTAGCATAAACTCAGAGAGATCTTAGAAGACAGAATAAAGGGGGAAATATTAGCAAAAGTATTTGTAAGACAAATGAAGAAACATGAAAAGTAATAACACATAACAAATATGGATATTAGCAACTCAACACATGATCAAAATGTTCCAATTATGTTGTACATTATTCCTTTCCATTTTTTGACCAAACTTTTCCAATAATGCTAATGACAATTTTAGAAATGATTGAGTCAAAAGAAAAAATAGGGAAAGAAGAAAAATGTGAGAATATTTAAAATGAGCAAATTTCTCATTTGCTTATGTGAAAAGACAAAATAAAAGAAGAAACTTCTGCTATAGTGAGACACTTAAATATTGAATATGTTAATTATGAGAAAAGCACAACAATGAAAATGACAATGCAGAAGTTAAATAGTCAAGATAATAAGAACTATGTGAAAAAATACTAAATAAGTATCTTTATAAGTTGTATTTTAAAAATTGGAATTGATTCACTAGAGAAGGAAGATATCAAAGTCATTTTAATGTTACTAAATACTAGAACCAAACTATAAACTATTTAAAAAAAAACAAATGACTAAATCTTAAGGTCAAATATTTGTTACCTATAGAAGAAAAGTGTATAGAGATGAGGAGGAAAATAACAATGTCTGAGATTTGAAATTACAGAACTTTTTTGAAAAGGAGTCTAAAAGGAAAGATAGTAAAGAGCAGTTTAAAAATATTGAGCTCTGTGTGGCACCAACACCTGTAATCAAAGCTATTCAGGAGGCTGAGACAGGAAAATCACAAGTTCAAGGCCAGTCTGACTAACTTAGGGACACTGTCTAAATATAATAAAAAGGCGTGGGGATCTACTTCAGTGGTAGAGCACCCCTAGGTTTAATCCCTTTCACTGATAAGAAAAGAGAAAGGAAGGACGGAAGGAAGGAAGGAAGGAAGGAAGGAAGGAAGGAAGGAAGGAAGGAAGGAAGGAAAGGAGGGAAGGAGGGAGGGAGGGGGGAAAGGAAGGAAGGAAGGAAGGAAACTGATTCTAAAGTTATCAAAAGATAAGGAGGAAGAAAAAAAAAAAACCTAAACACAATGTTTTCCTAAAAAAAACAAAACTGTTGAAGTACTGATATGTAGTTTTAAAAGTTCAGAAAACTATTCTACACGTTAATATAAATTTTTAAAATGAGAGAAATGAAAAAATGGAATTGAAAGTAGTGACTATTGAAGACTCTTGTATTAGAATTGAGTTGAGGAAGAAACATTATAAAACAAAATATTTCATTATAAAGATGTGAAGATACAATATTTAATAGACATGGAAATGCTTTCAAAGTTATAAAATCCTGTTAAAAATGTAAGTATTTATTTTTATTGTCACAAGAGGATTTCTTTTAAATTATAGTTATAACTCTTTAGATGTCAAATATTTGGGGGAATAAAAATGAGTAATAAATCAAGCTGAAATTTGTAAGGAATGAATAACATTACAAACAAGATTTGCTTGATATTAGTTGGCATATAACAAACTAAAAAGTGTTAAAATATTAAACTACCCAAATATATTGTCAAAAAATAATAAATGAATGGAATCTTATATATTTGTGGAAATGTTTTAGTGACAGAGTAATTCTCATATTATAAGCAAGCCCCTTGAAAATGAAAATGTATTGACATTTTCCACATGTAAACATATTTACCCTCTTTTGATTCTATACTACTTTCACCATTAATTTGAAAAAATATTAATATCTTTCAACCCTCATATTACTATGCAGTGTGTATGGGGAAGGACTTTTGTATATCACAAGACTAACATTCTAGGTTAGTTCACCTTCAAGATACAAATGAATTGATTTCATTGGATCCAGAAAAATATGATAATAACATTATTTTATGATAGGCTATTTTTGGCTTTCTGAATTTATATCTATGGCAAGTTATAATTATGAGAGGTTAATCTAAGACTGTGATAATACTTAAGACAAACTCAAGATTTTAACTCAGGTTTGGTATTCCCCCTTCATTGTTCTGTCCCTCTTATTCATGTCTTGGTTTCCAGTGATAACCACCTACAGATTTAATAACTTCTAAGTAAGCCAAAATATTTGTAAGTGGATTTGAGAATGAGATCTCATAATATACCTACTGGTAAAATAAGCTTGAGTGACCTGCATATTACCCTTGTATAGAAAAAGAAGAAGCATTTAAATCAAAGGTATTCCATACTTTGATGTACTCACTGATAGATTAATTTACTGAATTCTTTTTTATATAATTTTTAAGTTGTTGATGGATCTTTATTTTGTTTATTTATTTATAAGCCATACTGAGAATTGAACCCAGTGCCTCACATAATCTAGGCAAGTGCTCTACTGTTGAGTCACAACCCCAGCCCCTGAATTCTTAATAATGTTGTCATTTATTAAAATCAAACTGTATTCCTTTAGCACTACCACTGAAAAATTGGGTGCATTATAAAATGCACAAATAAAATATTTTACTTCATGGATTCTTAAGCTAATACAACACATATAATTTTTAAAGAAAGGAGAGTGAAATATACATAGTCCTTCAAATCTTGAATGAAGAATTGTAGCAGCAGGCTGAGTACACTAATAAGACATTTCTTTGATAGGGCAGCTGTGTTAGTTGGTTTTACATCACTGTGACCAAAATACCTGAGAACAACTTAGATAAGGAAAAGTTTATTTTGGGTTCAAGATTTTAAAGGCGTGGTCCATGATCAGCTAACTGCTTTGCCCTGGGCCTGAGGGGAGGCCAACCATCATGGCAGAATGGTATTGTGGCTGAAAACTGCTCAGTTCTTGGCATGCAGGAAGCAGAGAGAGTGAAAGAGGAGCCAGGGATAAGATATAGTCCGAGGTCACCAACCCCAGTGACATACTTCCTTAAGCCACACCCCAATTATCACCAAGTAATCTATTCAAGTTATTTATCAAATGGATTAATCCACTGATGAGGTTATAGCTATCATAATCTAATAATCTCACCTCTGATCATGCCTGTATTTCCTAACGCATGAGTTTTGGGGGAGACATTACAGATCCAAACTACAACAGCCTCTGTACACAGCTGTCTTTGAATGTGAGTTCTCATTATTGTTATCTCTTTGCCTAATCCGAATAGCAGAGGGTAGATAGCTTTCTATTGTTACAATATTACTTCTTGTGGATTACCTCCATTTTACCTAAACTTGTATAAATCATACTTTTATTAATTCCTTCTGAAAATAACCATTTTGTTCATACATCAGCCAGGACCCTGCTATACAGTAGAAGAAAGAAGAAGAAAATTATTCTAGGCACTTCAGTAGTCTATAAATTCCTTAAGAGTAGTTAAGAATGCACATTTTATCTTTAAGGTCTAGTTTTCAGTAAAGTATGTAATATGCAATAAATATCAACATAATTTTCTTTCCATTTCATGTCACACCTTTAATTGGTATCTGATTTTAAAATACATGGGATGCTTATAAGTTCAATTGGTAAAGTAAACCCTTTGAAGGAACTCCGTTAAGCACAGGGCAACATTATAAACATTATGCAAATACAAAATGGACATGTTACATATATAGATATCAAGATTCAAAAGAACTTATTTAAACATCTTTACATTACAGTTGAATCATAGCAAATGTATTCTCTAACTTTGAGTTAGATAACTAAAAAACATTGTAAGATATTAAAAAAAAAAAAATTAATTGGGAGCCTACCAAACTGAGGCAGCTCCAATGTTCTAGGACTCTACTGTAAGAAAACCACAACAATTTGCTTTCCTAGTGCAGTTACACTGATTAAGGCCCCTCTCCTAAGTTTTATCATTATATTTCCCATTTGGTTTTGAGAGCAAGTGGCCAAGCCTGATTTGTTAGGACCCCAAGATCAGGTCTTTTGACCTAGGACTCCAGTAACACTATTGCACCTTCTATCTTTTTCTGTATCCTCCTCTGCCTAATTACTCTAGATTATTTAACCTTTTTTTTTTTTTAAACATCCATATTCTTATTCCAAATATAAAATGAAAATTATACAAATGTCTTATAAAGTTAGGCCATAGAATCAATCAGTCCTACCTTTTTTTGGCTTTTATGCCTTGGTCAAAATCTGATCCCAAAGCAACAGTGAAAGTTTTCCATGTGCCCAAGGAAATGTCCCAGAATTTTGCTGAGGAATTTAGAATTTTCAGTGGAACATGGTGATCCAGGACTCAAGGGTATTTGCCAGCTCATTGATAAGTCTGTTACCAAGCAAGAATTAGCTGCCCAGGGTACACAAAAGGAAATACTGTAGCATTGGTGTGTGCAAAAACAAAAACAAAACAAAACAAAAAAAGATTTATTATGACATCAATCAACAACAAATACAGGGTCACAGCTCAAATTTGACTCCCTTAACTGTTGGTACTGAGGGAATTTAAAGGAAGAAAGGGAGAAGCTTTTCGTTTATTGGATGGTGAGAAGTAGAAATTTTGGGGTTCTTTTGCATAGGCCTGTATGATTATCATGCTTCTTTTCAGGTTTCATGTATCTTTCAGGGAGTAGTTATCATTCTCTGAATGGAAGATTCTGAGATTGTGGTCTTAAAATATTATTGACCAGATACGATGTCTTCCTTTGTGCATATTGGTTATGGTTTGGATATGAAGTGGTCCCCAAAAGTTCATGTATGAGACAATGTAGGAATGTTCAGTGGTGAAATAATTAGACCATAAGAACAATAATATAATCAGTGGGTTAATCTGTTTGATGGATTAATAATTTGAAAGAACTACTGTACTGTGTTGTAACTGCAGGCAGGTAGGGTGTTACTGGAGGAAGTAGGTAACTGGCAGTTTGTCCTTGGGAATTCTCTCTCTCTCTCTCTCCATCCTCCTTGACTGTCATGAGTTGAGCAGCTTTTCTCCACTACTTAATTCTTTGTGATTTTCCACCATCACCTTAGGCCCAGAGCAATAGAGTCTGCTGATCATGAACTGAGCCTCTGAAACCATAAGCCAAAATAAACTTTTCCTTCTCTAGGATGTTCTTGTCAGGTATTTTGGTCACAGTGATGAAAAACGTACTTACACAATGTCCATTCTTGAGAAACCAATTTCAAACTGTCCTTGAGTGGATCTGGCTGCACTTTCTGAAAAACAACCTAAGCACTTTGTTATTTAAAGAATTTATACCCTGATGTGTTCGGGCCTTAGGCAGTTTAAATACTGGGTCCTTGAAAAACCCATAAATGGATGTCTGAAACTAGATGTGGAAAACTTGAGAAAGATAATCAAGGATCTAACAGTCTTCCCCGGGATAGACCAAAGATGGATAAGAAAATAGCAAACAATCTTTTAAAATATTCCCACAAAGTATTTTCTCTACATTACTGATTATTTTATCTTTAAACAGAATAAAGATGAGCCAGCCTCTAAATAAAATCAAGATTAGAAATGCCCATGCTGAGTCCAGGTATAGCTTATGCTTGCCTTCTTCTTCACTGGGCTTTTCCTGATACTAGTTTATAAACATTTGCTGACTTGGGAAGCCACCTATCTAGATAAATTAGTCTCCAAAATATACCTGTCAGACATTAGGATGTTTCTTTGGATTATTTTGACACCCTTTCAAATGGGAAAGTTATACAATTTGTGTCTTTAAAATAATCTCAATTTGTAAGGATGTCTTTTTTGTATCAGAAAAACAAAGAGGATCAGGTCTCTAGAGAATGAAGAAGGCATTGACGTAAATCTACATTGAAATCTTACTTTGTTTAATGAGCCATCTTGGCTTACTTCTTGGCCATCTGTTATAACTCAGTTTTACCTACTGGTTCTTTCTTTGTTTTAGCCAATGATAGTATTTAGGACTGATCTTTAAGCCCTTTGTCTTTATGATGAAAATTTTCTACCTGTCTTCCCTAATAGTATCTAACAGCCACTTCTAAAAAACACAAATTTAGTGGAAACAACTTATCCAAAGAAAAAAATTTTAAAAGGTATTTTAAATTTGGCAAACAAACATATGAATCAACATATTTAATCAATGTAATCTGAAATTTTCAAGAAAGAATGTCAAAATTGTCATAAGTCATCATTGGTTGTACCTAAGAGTTATCTATACTGTTAAAAAGAAATAACAGACAAGTGCTGCTTCCTAAGATGTGTTAATAATGATCAGATCTAGCTGTCTGCCTGAAACAACCAAAGCCCAAGATAATGAAATAATACATTGCAAGACATTGAATTTAAGTCAGTGAAAATTAGTGATCCCTGGAATATGAGGAAAAAAATGATGTAATCTTCATTGTCCCAGCTTACTAGCCTTCAGGGAGTTTCTAGGTCAGGAATTAGGACAAACTAAGCAGAGCCTTCCAGACTTCCTGAGTTGAAGAAACAGGTTAGAAAGTCTGGGGAGACATCTGGGACTCAGATAAACAAATCCCAAAGTGTAATGCTTCAATATGCTAAGTATTTTTGTGTATTTATTTATTTTTAGATACTGAGGATTGAACCCAGGGCTTTATGGATGCTAAGCATGCATTCTACCATTGAGCAATAAGCCCCAGACCCTGAGAACTTTGAATAAAAAGAAATTGCAAGACCTAAAAACTGCCTTAGAATCAGGTTTCTCTTAATCTTTGATTTCTCTATCCCCATCTCAAGCACAGGGAAGGTCACTGTCTTAATTTCCCTTACCTGGACTGAAGGACATTTTTTCAAAAGAAATGCAATTGTTTTGGTCTTTATTTCTAAACATTTCATATATCAAAGAAAATTGTTCACTAGAGAAGAGATGAATAGTTTTCACCATGGCTAGACAAAATTTGTTCTTCTGAGAGCAATAAGGAGGGGCTACAGGAAAGAGTATATACATAAGACAATCTTTGTTCATAGTACAATTCACCCCTCATCTTTCTTTAACTTGATTCCACTGGCACCCTGATTCCATATATTGATGAGTGGGAAGAAATAATGATGTGCATTGCAGGTTCCTGAGAGAGGCAACAGAGGCTGTGCAGTCTTAGAGACCAGACACTTGTGGGCATCAAATTGTGTTGAACTACTTGTTTAGAACAAGAGTCATGTCCCCCATTTTTTCATAAGCACTAGCTCCTCTTTTATACTGCCAAACAGTTGCAATTCTGTCCCAGAATAACTTGTCTTAAGTTGTCACTTCTTCACTGCCCATTAATTTCTTCTAAAAATCCTTTACCACCTTCTAAATTGTTTATGCCCTCATTCGTCTCTCCCCTTTGTGAAAGAATATAAAAGTTTCTGAATCCCATTGAGTTATTGGGTAATCTCCTTTGATTCCCCATGTACATACTAAACTTCCTTTTGGTCCTGTTAATCTGTTGACAGTTTATTTTAGTGTACTTGAAACTTTAGAGTGAGGAAAACCTATTGTCATCCCTATGGGACAAAACTGGCAAGAGTATACAGATTATATTATGTGTTGACAAAGAAGTGAACAGAAAGAAAACTTTGAAGCTTCTGCAAAGCTTCTCTAGTTCCCATTGTGTAGCTGGTTATTAATGATGGAAGGAAACTATATAGACGACTGGTACAATCTATCTGGAGTTACATAGTGCTCACTCAGGTCTGTGAAATATGCCTGTTCCTATCATCTGCAACCAGATCCAAGTATGCCTACTCACCACTTGAAAGCCAATACTCAGAAAACAAGATTTGGTGGAAAGAAAATTAGACTTATTCGAGGGCTGGCACCTTGAGATGATGTGTTACTATTGTCCACCAATCAAAGATCACTGGAGAAAATTCATGTACAGAAAAGAACTTTCATGAGGAGGAAGAGAGGTGTGGAGGTAATGGGTATGAGACGGCGAAGCATGTGTTTTCTTTTTTATTTTCTCTGCCCAGAACACTGAAATTGACCTTGACCTCCTGAGGCCAGACCATAATGCTCTTTAGACAAACATATGACTTTCTTGCAAGTTAAACATCACAACGGTTTGTGTTAGTTGATATCAAGAACCAAAAAATAAGATGGGACAATACACATTGTGATAATATCTGAGGGTCCCTGGGTGTTCTGCATTCCATAAACCTAAAGAAAGACTACTTAGCAGTTAACTTATTAATCACTTAGGTGTGGTTATTCATTAGAATGTGGAATGCTTGGCAAAGAACCTGGAAACAGCCCTGTAAGGGATAACTCCCAAATAAGTAGCCACCGTTAGCCATTCAGACTAGAAAATTCCAAGATCCACAGGGCATTCCTTGAACACACAGAAAGAAAATGGGCCCTCAGTTGAGCACAGCACTAGTCTTGCCTCAGATTCCCAAACCCACCCCTGCCCAAGAAATTTAAAAGCACAATATAAAAAGATAAAAAGATTTCCTAGTAACTTAAAAGAACTCTAGAACAAAGCTCAACACTATTGGAATAAAATAAATTTAGTACCAAGAAAGGTACAACTCAGAAACTTTATAATCAAATAAAAACTTATTATATGTGCAAACAAATAAAAAAAAACAAGGCTTAAAATGAAGAGGAAAATGTTTATCAATCAAAAACAAAAGAATTGATGCAGAATTTAGAATTAACAGGAAAAAACACACAAAAAAAATGTTATAATTGTATTCTGTATGTTCAAAAATTGTACTTGAGGCAGGGAATATACATGGTCCAAATGAAATATGAGAGATGAAAATTGCTATGTGTATGATAAAGCATACAATGGATGCCATTATCAGTAGGTTACACATTTTAAATATAAGTACACCTTGGGAATGAAGAGAATCATGTAGAATACTTAAATGTCATGAATCATTGACCTTTGAGAAACTCTAATTGTCTTTGTTTTGATAAGACCATGTTTGTCCAGGAAAGGGGAATCCTCTAGAAAAATGTCTGTTGTGATGTCCTGATTCCACACATCGATTACTGGGAGGAAATAATGATGCTATCGTAGATCCATGCAAGAGGTCACACTGCTGTGCAGGTGTAGAGTCCAGACACTTGTAGGTCCCAAATTGTTTTTAAATATTTGTTAAAATAAGAATCATGTCTCCCATTAGTTCTTAAGCACTAGCTTCTGTTTCATACAGCCAAATATTTGCAACTTTGATCTATTTTGGGCTTTCTGCTGCCAAACAATAGAGCAGTTTATGGAAAAAAATGTCAGTAACCTTGAACGCATTTCTAAACAATTCACAGATCAAAAAAGAGAAATCAAAGCAAGAATTAGAAACATTTGAACTAGAGGAAAATGAAACACATAAAATTTATAATATCAACTCAAATATGTATTAGGAAGGAAAATATTTTAAAATCTTCCAATAGATGTATTAGAAAAGAAAAAAAGGTCTCAAATCAACAACCAAAGTTTCACCCATCAAAATGTATTAAGACAAAAGTAAAGTAGACTCAAAGCAAACAAACCAAAGTAAAAAATAAAATCAGGGAAAAAAATTCTAGTGGACTGAAAACAGAAAAATAATCTAAAGAAAATAACCACAAAAATTAAACTAAAACTTGATTCTTAGAAGGAATCAATGGTTAAGGAAAAACAAAAGAAGTGAATAACATATATTAACAATGTGAGGAATGAGAGGGAGAATATCTCCACCTACTCTAAAGTAATCAAAATTATTATGAGGACTTATTATGAACAATTTTATAGCAAAATATTAGAATATTTAACCAAAAATTTAAAAAATGACTAACAAGACACAAATTATTAAAACAACTCCCTTTCAAAGAACAGAGTAGGGAAAATTATAAGTTTACAGTGGAACAGTCTGGTAAACATTACACTTATTACATAATGAAGATTCAGATTAGTGATATCATGTGTATAACGTGTACCTTCTGATATGTGACAGGAAGAGCACTTTACATTGCATAGGAAAGTGGATACTCATCAACTTTTAAATTATTTTATCTGGCTTATTACTTTAGTGATAAGCGACTTATTAGTCACTACAAATTAACTTCTGCTGCCATAACAACTCCAAAACTTGGAGGATGTTAATTTACACTCAAGAAAAGTCTGATATAATTAAAAAGTACTCTCCATAACTAACATCTATGTAGGATGTTAGTTTCATTGATCTTGTGATTCTGCCATCCATTCTGACTCTGAGTTTTGCAGAAGTGAAGGTAAAAATAAGAATAATGATAGCAAGTAAGAATTTAGTAGTCTTCTATTAGGTGCAGGGTCTCTGATCTAATTCCTATGTCTTTGATCCATTTTGAGTTGAGTTTTGTGCAGGGTGAGAGATAGAGGTTTAATTTCATTTTACTGCATATGAATTTCCAGTTTTGCCAGCACCATTTGTTGAACAGGCTATCTTTTCTCCATTATATGTTTTTGGCTCCTTTGTCTAGTATGAGGTGAATGTATTTATGTGGTTTTGTCTCTGTGTCTTCTATTCTGTACTATTGGTCTGCCTGTCTATTTTGGTGCCAATACCATGCTGTTTTTGTTATGATTGCTCTGTGGTATAGTAAATTTTGTTTTGAGACAAAATTCTTGTTAAATTGGCCAGACTGGCCTCAAACTTGCTAACCACCTGCCTTACCCTCTAAGTGCCTGGGATTTCATATGCATGCCACCACACCTGATAAGGTATTATCCTTTTATGGATATTTCTGACAATACCTGGAGCCAATAGGTTGTGAGGAGAAGTTTATCTTTTCTTTTCTTTCTTTCTTTTTTAATTTTTTTTTTGCTTTTTACTAAATTCTTACTTGCTATCATTAGCTAGATTGTGGAACCAATCTAGATGTCCTTCAACAGATGAAGGATAAAGAAACTCTGGTATATATACACAATGGAATATTTTCAGCCATAAAGAAGAATAATATTATGGCATTTGCAAATAAATGGATGGAATTGGAGAATATCATGCTAAGTAAAATAAGCCAAGCCCAAAAACCAAAGGCCAAATGTTTTCCCTGATAAGTGGAGGATGATATATAATGGGGGTGGGGGTGGGGAATGAAAGAAGAATGGGGGAACTTTAGAATATGTAGAAGAAAATGAGAGGGAGGGGGGTATGAAAAATGGTAGAATGAGACAGACATCATTGCCCTATGTACATGTATGGTTTATGACCCTACATCACGCACAACCATAGAAACAATAAGATGTACCCTATTTGTGTACAATGAATCAAAGTGCAATCTGTAAAAAATTAAAAACTAAATAAATTTTTTTTTAAAAAAGGCAAGGGATTCAGCTCAGTGTAGTGTGCTTGGCTGGCATACTTGAGACACTGGGTTCAATCCCAGCACTGCAAAAAAAAACAAAAAACAACAAAAAAAAAGGACACCTCTTTATGTGGGTGAGCATGACAAGTTTCCTCTGCAAGTATTCTTTTAAATTTTGTAAGGATTAAAACAAATGAATAAATAAAATGTTTGTTAACTTTTTCACAGAAACTGTTTCTTTCATATTCCAAAGCCGCCTTCTCCGTAGTTTTAGTACTACCCATTGGTTAGTCCCTAGGGTTATTCTGGTACTTATATGGAAATACTTAGCACCTTGAGCTAATCTCCTTGGGATTCTATATCAAATCCATTTGCTTGTTAATGTAAATCTGACTTTATCTTGTCATTACACCCACTGTGGGAGAATTACATTAATAACATCAGTTTTGCATTTATCATTGTATCTATACTCTTTGGTAATAGTCTTCCACCTTTATACTGCAATAGAATGCATGATTTGATAAATGGAAGTGTAACACAATAGACAAAAGATGGAGGGTTTTAAGAAGCACTTGTGAGTGTCTGCTTCCTTTTTGAACCTCTCATCAACAGGAAAATGACCTGGGATACTTGTTGAAAGGATCTGAGAAAATTTCACACAAAAAATTTAAATTATCCTGGCTAGGTCATTGCTGAACAACTAACCCCAGCCTGTCTGCCAATTGAGCACATATATGAGAGAACCTAGTTAAAATCATTAGAGACAGATCGGATCAGTAGAATTCACTTTCAACAAATTAATATGGAAATAATAATAAATTGTTATTGTTTTCAGCTCCTAAGTTTGAGTCTTGGCTTATTATACACAAAGTAGCTTGCTAGTACATTTAGTTACTACTTGTATCTCAGTATTAACACATTAAGTTCCATATTTTCAATTCTTTGAATATTTCAACAAATTGACCCAAGGGTATTAAAATAGGCTAGAAATAATAATTTAGAGCTTAAATATTCTTATATTAATATTATATTATAATCATGTTATAATTATATCTCATATACTTATAAATTTTATCATTATATATTATATACTATATTTATGTTTTTATAGGTATTCCACATCTGAGACAATGGGAAATATATGTTAATAATAGAGACTGTCCCTGGATTGCTAAGTTTTGGTATACAGGTTTCTCTGTATAGAAAGTTTCAGTATGATTTTGCTCTGTCTCTGTTCTCCTTGACCTTTCTTAGGAGCTTATCTTCTTTTACCTTAAATTAAATGACTACAAATTGCACTTTATTATAATTTCCTGATATCTGTTGTTACCACTTGGAAGAGTCCTCCAAAAGACCATGTTTTAAAGTCTTGGTCACCAGCTTATGGTATCAATTTAGAAGTAGTATAATGTTTAAGAGGTGGAGTGCAGTTGGAGAAAGTTAAGCCACTGAGGGTCATGCTCCTGAGGAGTATCCTGGGACCCTAGCCCCTTTCTGTCCTTTTTGCTTCCCAGCTGTGATGAGGTGAACAGGCCTCCTCCAACAAGTGCTCCCACCATGATGTACTATGTTTCCATAGGCCCAAGCAACAGGGCTAATTGGCTATGAAACTCTGAAACTGTGAGTTAAAATAAACCTTTCCTTGTTTTAAGTTAATTTTCTCAGTTATTTTGCAACAGTGACAGAAAGCTAAAAACTGTCTAACCAAACTTCTCTGTATTTAGGTTACTTTTTCATCTATCAGTTTTGGGGATATCTAATTACTCCCACATTCTTAGTATTATGATCTCTGTCACAATCCTCCTTAGATATACCTACATGAATGAACTTCTACAGGATAATTTTAGTAATGGTCTAACTCATTTTCTCAAAGTAGTCTCATTCTATAAATATTTGGGCCATATCAATTATACTTACATATTCAGTAGACAATAAACTTGATAAAATATAGCACAAAGAGAAACCAACTGGTGCCTCAGTCTCAACCCAGTGTCAATTCAAAGAAATACCATTCCATAACCTAAACTAACATAATCTAAATTCTTGCAAATACTTCCTAAAAATCAAAGTATGATATCATTTCATAGCACAAAAAGCAATTGATTAGTATATTTTCTCTCATGTTTTACCCTTATTATAAATAGCTCCATGAGAAAGATAAATCAAGATTTTTTCATTAATTCAATGATTATGAATATGTCCTAAGTGAACTATGACCCTTATTGTATGGAAGCATCTTATAACATTGAATATAATTCTGGTGGTGAAAAAGTGTATTATTCACACAATTTAGCATTACAGAAATCTTGTACACATATGAAGAATCATTTTTCTTCTACTACTGGAGAAAAAAATCAGTGTGCACTGCATGTGAGAAATAACCCAATATCTTCTTATATTACATTTTAACAAAATATTTAGGGTTTGACTATGCATAATGCAGCATTGTGACCTGGTTTCTGCCATGTAAGAGGTAATGCTTTATGTGGATGCATATGTATGACAATTGTTATAAAATACAGTTTTCCCCTACTTCTACTTAAATAGTCCCAAACTCTAAAACATTTTTCTCATCTATCATTTGTTTTAAAAATAAACTGTGATCTAGTTAGTTTCTGATAGTCTTATTTTTTTTCTGCACATCAGTGCTATTTTCCTTTATAAAAATTGAAGGGTTTATTTTCAGAACCAGAATTCCATGTATTTACAGAAACAGAGAAAAGAACATTACCAGTTATTTGTAGCATATTACTAATTTTGAAATCAAAGTTTTTTGGCCAGGCATGGTGGCACATGCCTATAATCCCAGTTACTGTAATTCCAGGAGGATTACAAGTTTGAGGCTAGCCTAGACAATTCAGAAAGATCTTATTTCAAAATTAAATTAAAAAGGAGTTGGGGGATATTGCTCAGTGGGAGCATTCTTGCCTAGCATGAATGAAGTCCTGGGTTTAATCACTAGTTCTGCCAAAGAAAAAAAAAGAAAGAAAGAAAGAAAAATAAATATTTCTCTCTTGTTTCCCCCAAATCTTTTATTGGTTCTTTTTAGTTATATAAAACATTAGGATACATTTTGACAAAAAGCATGGAATATAATTTGTTCTCGTTCAGTCCCCGACACTTCTCCAACCCTTCCCTGTTCCCCGCCCTGTACTCTATTGATCTTTCTGCAAGTTATTTATGATTTTTTCTTTTTTAAATTTGTTTCTCCTAGATATACCTGATGTTGGGATTCACCGTGATATATTCTTAATCGACTTGAATTGCAACTTTAGAATCAAGCAACAGGCCAGACCCAAAATGATTGTTCAGAATCCTCTACCCTAACACATGAATGTAGAAAGGCAAGTGACATAGAGAAAATGATGTAGAGAGATAATCCAATCAGTTGCAACTTGAGTTGCCTTCTATGATCCTGGTTTGGACGGTTGGCTGCCTGTGATTTGCTGAGAAAAAGTTCAAAGCTCTTGGTGACCTTCATTCTGCTCTTATCCAGCCTAACCAAATTACCTGTTTCCATTTTTTTTAAGTATGATCTTGTGTTCACCAATAGTTTTGTATAATTTTCTTTAAGAACTGACTATTTTCTCATAGTGTGTAGTTCATCAAATTAAGTATATAACTTAAAAAACATTAAGAAAATTTTGATAGTCAATATCGAAGACGTACATCACATATAACTCATTTTTACTTCTATGATTCGATCCATTATGTTCTCTTTTTATTTCATTTGAGTAAAAAAAATACTCCAAAACTAAAATCTACATTCTCTAAGGATTTCACAAACAGAACTACATTCTGTGAATAAAATGAAATATTTATCTTGTTTTTATTTCTTATGTAAGAGGTTGTGAACAATTTGTGAAACCAGGTTGATGTTTTCAGTAATTCTAGGTAATGAGTGAACTGAATTGATCACTGAAGTCAATAATGACAAAATTTTGATGGCCTAAATGATAATCAACATCACTGAATGGATGAAGGCATGTCATCATAATCATAGGTTCAAAGGATTCTCACTTCTTACTGAGGCAGGAAAAAGTAAGGATGCTAGGGAAGCTTTGTTGGTATGATATTAGAAAAATAACACTGCTCATCTTTTAGTGTTCCTTTGTGTATATATTTATGCTATATGAATTAATATACATACATGTGTATGCACACATACAAGTGTGTATAAATATATATAAAACATATTTATGTAATATACCCATTTATAAATTATATATTTATACATATAGGAAGTACATGTATAAGTAAAATATAGTCATATGTTGATATATATGTATAGATAATATTGTTACATATGTTCATAAAAATGTTTCAAAGTAACAGAAGCAACCATAGACAGCATTAGTAAATTCTAAATCACCTTGTGCAGCTTCACAGATTCTCTAAAATAATATGAATAAAATATACTTTAGAAACTAATTCCAAAACCAATGTGAATAATAGATACAAGTAATGAGACAGAACACAAAAGAGAAACCCTCAAAAATGTAGATATCTGTTTTTAGTTTTGAGCACTTTCTACTTGCACAAAAATCAATAATAATAATAGCCATGGATATAAGGAATTATATAGGCTAAAAACACAAGGTGTTTAAATATTCTACACAATTATTCTAAAGTTAGTATAAAAGATTCAGGATTTTATATATTGGTATTTAAATATTATACCAAATTTGGTTCTGAAAACACAACAATAGACCTTATGTTTTATGTTTTGAATCTAAAAAAGTGAACCAAATAACTTAATATAAAATGCTGCATATACAAAGGGGAAGCAGGAATTTGGGACAGATGCAGAGATAGAATTATTTTTGGAGTCAGAATAGCTTAACTTATATTTGGAAGTCTTCACTTTGTTTAGTGTGTGGTCTTGCACAGTTTGTTTTACCTCTTTAAATCTCACATTCTGCATGTAAAATTTTGGGATGATAATTTATCTAAGAGGATTAGAAGAGATAATCCATGTAAAGCTAATAGATCCAGAAAAAGGAAATTCTTGATAAATATGAAGACTGCATCAGTTAGGATCTTTGGTAGTAGGTTACTTAAATTTTGATTA
Source organism: Sciurus carolinensis (assembly GCF_902686445.1). Lineage (NCBI taxonomy): Eukaryota > Metazoa > Chordata > Mammalia > Rodentia > Sciuridae > Sciurus > Sciurus carolinensis. The sequence continues at coordinate 53,316,766 of NC_062213.1, read as the reverse complement.
AAAACAGCCTAAAAAGTTTTATTTAACTTATTCCTTTAATGATAAGAAATTAAAAATTCAAAAGTAATGTTGGTGAAATATGGTTAGTATTGTGGCAGGAAAGAACTATTAATATCCCACCCTTACCAGTTTTCTGTGTTGTCACCTTTAGGGGATTTTTCTTGTCCTGAAATAACTGCAATATCTCTAACTAACTTATCCTCCTCAAACTATATATATATTAAAAAAAAAAAAAACCAAAGCAGAGCCCCTACATTTTTCCATCCTCAAAGTGTATAAGAAAAAGAAAGCTTAGTGGACTTTCCTACCTAAGTTTAACTAGAATAGAGACAAATCCACGCCTAGAGAAATCATAACAAAAGTAGTGGATATATCATGAAAGAGATATTGCAACTAGTTTATGCTCACCAATATTCAACCATTAGGGGGAGGGCAAAACTATCTTCCATGAGTATTAACAAGTGAGCCCTGATCAAAACTGAGTTTCCATAGACAAGAAAGAGAAGGCAAGTAGTCAAGCAGTAGTTCTGTGGTACGGTTAACCATCGATTAACTGTTTTTGATGATAACAATTATGATAATGAGGATGTTGACATCTATATCAGTATTAAGTCTCCAGAAGTATTGCCAAGGAATCTTAGTAGGTTAAGAAGGTACACAGAACCAGGGGTGGTGGTGCACTGGATTCCCAATGAGGTAGGGAGATCACAAGATCAAAGTCAGTTTCAACAAATTAGTAAGGCCTTAAGCAATTTAGTGAGAACCTGTCTCAAAATTAAAAATAAAAAAGGTATGGGGAATGTGCCTCAGTACTTAAGCTACCCTGGGTTCAATTCCTGGTATCCCTAAAAAAAGGTGTACAGATATGTAGCAGTATCTCATAGTATCCTTTAAGATCTTTATTGAATGCATTTTGTAATTTTCTTTATTAAAGTTATAGTTGTATCTGTCCTTCCATGTTAGATTATAGGGCTAGTTTAATATCAGAATGCACACATTATATACATTCATTTACTTGTAATAAAAATTGATATTACAAGCTTTAAGGTTGCTAGTTTGCTTTAGTGTTGCAAAATCCTGAAATAGTTTAATTTCTACACAAGTATAGGATCACACAATGATCCTGTACTTACCTGATGGTTACAGTTTTAGCTATATGGCAAGTGTCTAATTACTATAATAATTATGCATGAATAATTATAGTTTTAATAGTAAGACAAATAAAATCCATTATTTGACATTGTGCTTACTTTTGAAATAATGAGATAAAAATTGATTCTAGGATAATATAATAAAAATTTATATTTTAATCTCAGGCATGCTGTCTCCCTCCCATTTAACACTTACTGCACTCTTGTAATGATTTTTGCAATACTAATCACATGTTAATTGAATATTTTCCATCAGCCCTACTCCATGAGGGGGAAGACTGATTTTAACTTGTTCAGTGTTCTCTCCTCAGTAACAAACAGGAAGGCATGATAGAAGGAAAATTGGTGAGAAAAAAATTCTGATTAATAAAAGAATAATCACAACATAACTGCATCCTCAAAAATTCTATAGAGAACAAATATAATATTCAGATTTTATTCCTGGAAACAATATGCCAGTGGAAAATTCAAACTTGAAAGAGGCTCACTGGCAAAATAATCAATTTACAAAGCGTTTAGCCATAGCTTAAAGTCATTTGACTACTCAAAGATGTACTCATCAGATATCTAGACTTAAATGCACTACAAAAGGATAGTGTTCATCTTAAGATTCATTGAATATCATTTTTTTTTTTTGTATTTGCTATAGTTTGGATCTGGAATCTCCTCCAAAGCTCATGTGTCAAGGGCTTGGTCCCCAATGCAGCAGTATTCAGAGGTGGGACTCTTGGGAAATGATTGAATTATAAGGGTTCTAACCTTATCAGTGGATTAATCCATTGCTGAATTGGTAATATATTGGCATTATTGGGAGTTGGTAGAAACTGGAGGACTTGGAACAACTTGGAGGAAATAGGTCACTGGGCCAGCCCTGGAAGGGTACATCTTATCCAAGTCCCTGATCCCTTTCTCTGTTTTCTGGCTGCCACAAGGTGAGCAGCTTTTCTCTGCCATGCTTCTCCACCATGATGTTTCTGCCTCATCTGGGGCCCAAATCAACAGAACCATCTGACCATGAACTGAAACCTCCAAATTCGTGGGCCACAATATGTCTTTCCTCCTCCTAAGTTATTTTTCTCAGATATTCATCACAGTAACTAAAAGTTGACTTAACACTGTAGTAAAAATTTATACTATTATGTGGTAGGGACACCTTTCCTTTAGCTTCTAGTCCCCACTTTAAACATTTAGTTTAAACCATAAGGGCTATGATTCAGTGTCCTACTCTCCTCCCTATGGTCAGACTTAATCTGTCTGGGGATTGATAAATGACACAAGCTGGTCTAGAAACTTCTTTTGTGATTTCAGAAATCAGAACTAAAGTAAGAAGGATAGTGCTTCTCTGCTGGTGGAGGTACAAGATGTGAAACTGTGGATGTATTGACTCCCTGCAGGATGAAGGAATTTGGCCTGAGAGAATGATGCTGACATGCAGAGAAAACATAAAGAAAGATGAAGAGTGATGGAAGGTGTTAAGCTTATTTGGTTCTGGTTGGTGGGACTTTAGTCTTCTTGTTAGAAGAGGCACTCCAGCATCCTTCCAGTAATTTATTTTTAGACATAAGAAAACTTAGGTTAAATCTGTCACTTGAATCAATAGTCCATAAATCATACATAGTTGTTTCCAAAAATATCTTTCAGTTTTCTGACTATTAATACAAGCTGGAATTTGCTATTTCCTATACATGCAAGACATGGTTCTGCTCCAGGGTTTTGTACCTGCTAGCTCTTTCGGTCCTTATCTTTTTTATTCTGTACTGTACTATTGGAAATCACAAAATCATTAGCTGGAGAAAAGAAAAGGATACCATCATAAATAACAGAACAATTCTTATAGAAGACTAATTATTAAATTCTAACAAACTATATTACTATATTTCAAAAAGCTAAGTGAAAAGGAATTTGTATATTTTCAAAATAAAGAATGATAAATGTTTGACAAGATAGGTATGTTGATCATAATTTAAACATTACATAGTGCATACATAAATTGAAACATCATAGGGTACTCCATAAATATCTACTATTTTTATGTTTTGTGTATCAGTTAAAAATAAATTCAAATTATGTATGTATATAAATGTATATATTTGTCCATACACACATATATAGACACACACCTACAATATCAACTAGAGGAACATTATTAGATAAAATATTCAAAATAAATATTTTCAAAAGCGTGAAGAACAAAGGGTAATATTGAATATGGAGCATAAAATAATTTGGAGAGTGGGAGGCTTTAAAGCTCCAATGAAGAAAATTAAATAAAACTTGAATAAATACAAAACTACATCAAGTTCTTTAATCTTTTGGATAAACAGTACAAAATAATAACTTTTTACATTTATGAATATATTTCTGACAAGGTTTTTCTATCAATATGGTGGTTTACAGTCTGGGGCTGTGACACATGCCATTAATCCCCGAAAATCAGGAGGCTAAAGCAGAAGCATTGCAAGTTCAAAACCAGTTTGGGCAAGATATTGTTTCAAAATAAAATTTGGGAAAAGGGTTGGGGTTGAAGCTTAGTGGTAGAGGTCTTGCATAATACATGTAAGGCTCTGGGTCATGTTTAATCTCCAGGATTGAAAAAAATAAAGATGCTGATTTATCATACACTGATGTCCTCTCTTCTCCAAATCCAAGTCAAGGGAAATAATGGAAATAATGGAAACAAAAGGATTGTTGGAAATCAGAAAATTACTTTTGTTATGGTTTGGATGTGAGGTGTCCCCCAAAAGTTCACATGTGAGACAATGCAGGAAGGTTCAGAGAAATGATAGGGTTGTAAGAGCCTTAACCCAATCAGTGAATTAATCCCTGATGGGATTAATTGAAGTGGTAGGTGTGACTGGAGGAGGCAGGAATTGTGTCATGGCTATGAGGTGTATATTTTGCATCTGGAGAGTAGAGTCTCACTCTGCTTCCTAATGATTCAAGCTGCTTCCCCCTGCCACACTCTTTCACCATGATGTTCTACCTCACCTCGATCCCTAAGGAATGGAGCCAGCCTTCTATGAACTAAGACCTCAGAAATCGTGAGCCCACAAATAAACTTTTCCTCTTCTATAATTGTACTGGTCAGATCATTTAGTCACAGCAGCAAAATAGCTGACTAAAACAACTTTGAAACTATGAAAAACACTAAAGAGACAGAAATGGTTGATTTCCAGTGTGATAGAGGAATAACAATCTAGATCAGAAGAGGAATGGGCACTTTTGAATGAACAGGTTTTGTTGCCTCTGGGTAAAGAAAATGGAAGAGCTGTGCCAGAGAGAAAGGTTTTCTGCTTTGTTGTACTGTGTGTCCTGGTCAATTATTGTTAAAAACTGTGTGTGTATTGCTTTTTTCCACAGCAAATAAAATATAGGTTAAAAATTCCAAAACAGTTTTGTGTTCCTTATTATTTTGCAGAAATCTAGCTATTTCTTGTATTTTGGTGACAGATTCCAGTCACTCCTTACATTTTAATCTCTGCTAACCATCTTTCCTCCAACTTCTGAACATTTCATTAAAATTAGAAGTTCTCAGTGTGTGATATTCTTTTGCTTAAGAGAGAATGCATTTTCGTTCTCATTGTATATATCTAAAAAATTAGATTTTAAATTTCTTATCTGTCTTCAGGCAACCAACTAATAAGCAATATAACTGTCTATCATTAAAATCAGAAGTCTGATATTAATTTTCTTCATCTAAGAAACTTAGTCTGTTTATACCTCAAAAGATAGTAAACCAGACAAGAGCTTTACCTAGATTATCTAGAAGTCCCTTAAGGAAAGAAGAAGACATTCTGCAGAGTAGTTCTAATTACAGATACTTTCATGAAAATAGTTTTTTCCTCTAAGAAATAGCCTTAGGAAAGAGTCTTAGAGACATTCATAAATTAACTTGTAAAGAAAATGGCATCATCTATGACAAGTGGTTGAACAGAATGGCAAGCCACAGTCTAATCTTGAGACATTCGACTGCACTGGTCTGAGGCTATTTTGCTTATTCTCCAAGTTCTTACAGGTCCTGCATTATTAAAAAATTGTTGGGTGCATTGTCTTTCAAGTTCTGCAAAAAGTCTTTGTTAACATAGTGACACAGTCCATTGTTATTGTCAAGTCTGTATTATTAAGCCAAAAATTTGAAATTGCAGCTGTCAGAAACACTACTAATGACAGCAAAAGAGAAGCTACGACTTCATATAGTACATTGTTTTCTATGTAGCCAGTTGTAAAAGATTAAAGCAAGCTTTTCCTTTTTTTTAATTTAGCTTTTGTCTTTCTGTACAACTAGCTAGAGCCTTGATATTTCTTAACATGAAATAAATGACAATCGTTACTACAGGGCAACTCTTTTTCTTTTTCTTCCTAATATTAATCAGTCATGCTGTTGAATTGGGGTGTAGCTCAGTCATAGATCATTTGCCTCACATGCATGAGGCCCTGAGTTTGATTCCAACTAGGGCAACAAATATAAATAAATAAATGAGAAACAAATAAAATGTAGTTATACTGTAAACTTTCAATGACACATATTCAGATCAAATAATTACAGATCAAATATTAGCCACTTTATTCTAATTAAAATATTTCATAGCTTATTACTTACCATATCACTACTGCACTCTCATATTTACATATAAGATCACTTGTATATGCTAGCTGAATATATCTACATATCTGTGAAGCAATTTTGAATTATATTCTTTCTGAGGCATTATTCCTTTATATATATATATATATATATATATATATATATATGTATTCAATTATGTTAGCACATTTACGGGGTTTTCTATTCCGACGTAAGAGAAAATGAATAATGGAAAAAAGAAGTAGATTCATATTTGTTGTCATCATTTGATTTACATTTAGGGGAAGGATATATTCTCTTGTAGTTTTTGCTTTCTAATAACTGTAATGGAGATGGACCAAATACATAATACTCAAAGATATTTTATAAACTGTCTAAATTTGTATACAAATGGAACAATTTAAAAGATATTCTTCACAACCTAGGTCCAATTATTGTTATTTTAATCATATTTAAAACACTTAACAGGAGATCTACCTTCTCAAAAATTTTAAGTGCACAAAACAGAGTTGTTCACTGTAGGTCCAATCACAGATTATCTCTAGAATTTACACCATTGCATAGCAACTTCCCATTTTCCTCTTCCACAGCTCAGGGCATCCCTCCTTATGTGTCTCTTTATGTGTTTTAGATGCTTCATGTAAGTGAAATCATGCAGTGTTTGTTGTTCTGTGATGCCATCTCACATACATAATTTCTTCTGCTTTGGTCTATATGACCACCTTCCCTTCTTTTTTAGATTGAATAATTCCATCCTATGTAAATATCTTATTTTCTTTATTTCTTTATGTTTTGATGAACACTTAGGTCGTTTCCATGTGATGACTATAATGAATAATGCTATAATGTCCATGGAAACGTAGATATCTCTGAGGTATTTTCTTCTATATCTAAGAAAAGAAGTCATTAAAATAAACATCAGCTAAATGCTTGTTTTACTTTTGTATGGACATGGTTTCTGGGTTATAAAGCCAAATAATAGCATATTGATTGGCCTGTATGAGTTATCAATTTTAATATTTTAATTTACTCCTGTTTTAAGTGACTCTATTCAACTAAAATAGAAACCACGTTGTGTTCCACTTAACAAGAGAGTCTTATCCATTTGCAATTTTATTGTTCAGGTTCCTATTTCATGGTCAAAGCCCTGATCAAATTTCAAAATTCATGCTACTGGGAATAATCTAAAAATTTGGAAGAGTCTTTAGAAAGTTAGAAGATAAACCAATTTCTGAAATTTATGATCAGGAGAAATTGGGATTACCGATTTTCCATAATGCTTTGGAATTGAGATGTTATTTGAGTGCACTTATCCTAAGTAAAGTCATGATTTCATGAATACTAGAGATGGAAGAGCATGTTATTTTACTCTCACTACCAACAAATGGATGAAAAGAAAAGATTAAAAATCTCAACTAAATTCTAGGTAATCAATAACAGAAGTTCTGACTGTATCTCCGATCTTAGATTATTGAATTTAAATTTATGCATTATTGCCATGAATAAAGCATAAGTGTACCACTATATTGTGGATATGTAGATTCAATATTTAGCAAGAAATTGACTATAGAAGTATAGAAAGTAAAAGTTACCCCATGTGATGAGTCCCTAAGTGCAAATGTGACCCCCCTGATCTGGTGTTATGGAAGATGATGCACCCACAGTCGTGGCCACTCTGGCCTTGAGGTCATCCTCAACATTGACCCACTGGGTCCTAGTCTGTGGCTGGCGTGGATCATTAAAAACAGTATCTGTATTAAAATTGGCTTTGCTCACATGCTTACCTTTTCTCTGAGTATGTACTTTAGGTAGCCTATTTCTTCATGATTTACAGGTAAGAAAAAGTAAAAAAACAATCAATTGAGTCAACACTCCAGTCAATCTAATTCAGACTTGTGGTTTGGTATGGCCAATCTGACAGATGACTTCTTTTTTCTTCTTTTCATATTTCTCAATTTTTCTTCACTTTGGTTTCCTTTAAATGAGATAAATTTATTTTTATAACATGTAATTAAGCAATAGTTATTTCAATGTTCATAAACCTAAATTGTAGAGTAAAAATAGAAAGGGGGGCCATGATTTTTTCACTTCTATAAAGAAATGGATAATGTCAAGAAGTTTATATAACACTTGTGTATGCTATGTATTGTTCTGTGCATGCTCTCTCTCTCATTACAAACTTTCTATGATTCAGCACACTATTACAATATTCTTTTCACAGATGACAAAATTGAAGCACAGAGAGGTGAATAAATTGCCACAGCTAAAAAAGTGATAGAGTGGGAGTTAGAGACAGACACTGCCATCCAGGGTTCATATTCTTAAATGCTATCATTTGTGCCTAATCAAAGGGACTGAGGGCTAGGGAATATTGATGACTATTATTATAGAACAGTTGCAGAATTATTCAGAAATAGAAAGATTTGTCCCTTTGTATTTTCTTCCTTCATTCTTTGAAACAATTGATCACCTTTCCCACCAATCTCAGTTTCTACTTTTACCTCACCAGCTTAAAACTGAGGCCAGATCGCTGATCTCTCTTCCCAGTAATGTATTTCTCCCTGTGATTACCAATTAGAAGCTGAGGGTCATACTGACCAATTTCCAGACTAAGACCTTAGTATTATGGCCTGAATAGCACTTATCCATTTGGTTTTATTCCCTGAGTCAATGACTACTTTATGTCCTGATGTATGGCTCCTGGTATCATATACTCCCCCCAAACTGGCACCCCACATGCCATAAAACCTACAGTTAAGAGAGTCACATTATATACTGGCACTGTTTTCAAGATGGGGTCTTTGGGATCTAGTGCATAGAATTCACCAATAACTTACAATCTTTTGCCTTGTTAACATGGTCCACATAATGCTACACACTAACATACAATAGTTAAATAGTCTTAATTTTGATTTTAAATATTTGTGTGGTCAGAACATGTATCTGTTCATATGTTTGATTTGAAAATGTCATATATTAAATATGGTCCTATAAATAGTCATGATTAAGGATAAGTTTGCCCATAGAACATCTTTTAAGGCTTGCATTTTATGTGTATGTTATTTGGTATTAAAAGAACAACTGTGAACTTTCAGCTTTATTTGCTTTTAAATTGGTCTGGGTACTTTTTCTTTGGTTTGCATCTTTCTTATACATATTGTGAAGTTAAAAAAAAACTTGTTATTTCTACAAAATGCATGATTAAAGTTCCTTTTTGATACACAGAAAGCAGCTCACACACTGAAAATGCTTTGTAAAGCACATTGGAATATTTTATCATAATTATATTAAGTGACAAAAAAGAGAATTGTGAGATTCACTAGATTGATTTATTTTGTTTGTTGATAATGACATCAATTATCAGTTCCAGATTACTTTATTAGAATAGGAATTATTAGAAAGCATTGACTCACTCATCATGCACACTGCATGTGAAAATGAAAATGCTATTAGGCACATGTAAAGTTTAATATTCTGAACATGCACATCAATCACTGAAAGAAGATTAAAATTCACTGTACATTTTGCAAATCTGAATCTTTAAATTACTAATTGAACTTTAATTGGATTTCATTTCTAATTTAATTGTTAACACAAATCAAAAAACTGTTTACTTAAATATAAGTATTTGAGAGATTTGATGGTCAAGTAATAGAGTCTACTTAAGTCTATTAATTAGGCATAAGTCCCTGGTTTCCAGGGACTACAGTTCTACTCAGAATACAATATCATTGAATAATTTGGAAAATGTTTCCTTGGTCTGATGGTTGTAATAATTTTGTTCATTAAAATAGAGCTTGTTCAATAAAAATAACCACAGGAAAATTTAAATTTGCACTACTATGCTTATGCAACAATTTCCAGACAATTAGGATTTGAAACAAAATAATTTAGTCATTTAATTCCTAACTCCATTATATTTTTGGAAAAGAATATTTGACTTTGTTCAAGTGACTATAAAATTTTTTCTAGCTTTTCCCTTTTAGCCTGAGATTATATTTATGCAATCTGAATAAAACAAGTTCTTAGTAGCTAATAGGCAAATGTATGTTCTGTCTAATCAAGTCAATGTATTTAAAAACAATATATAATGATAACATATTTAGAGCTCATCCCTTAACCACTTCCTTATTTTCCAGAATCTATTCAGCTTTATTTATGGTTGAGAAATTTATTCAAGAGGTTCATAGTATAAGTTATTTCATTTTTAAAAACATATTCCTCTAAGCATACCTCTTTGGAAAAATTAAAACTTCGCCGGAAATGTTCACCTCAAATTTCATGCATGATACGTGTTTACTGGGAAACAATAATAATATAATTAAGGGCAATTATAATTTCAATATTATAACTCTGAAGTAGCATTTTTCTTAGTTTAAACAAGAGAAATCTAAGGCTAAAAATTGTTAAATAATATGTCTAATATTATGAACCTGATACAAACAACTCCTCCATAGGTTTCTGGCCTTATGGTCTAGTGTAAGTTTTTTGTTTTTTTTTTTTTTTTATTGTATGGAACAAGTAAGCAAGAATGTTTCCTTATGAATTATGGAACTATCCCACATAAGTAACAGACACTACCCAATAAACTCTATCATAAACTGACACTCTGTAATGGTAGGCGTATTGCTGTTTCAGCAGTTTGGATTTTTTCTTTCTTTTAGTAACTTCCAGTTCCTGATGCATTATTCAGGTATGTACTGCTGACAGTTTTTTATGATCTGTGCCATTTGGGAAGAAAGTGTCTAAGCACAGCAGAAAGGTAGTGGAAGGTGCAGAATGCACTTGGCGTTTCACTCCTGGGTTTGTTGTGACATCAAGGTATCTGGTCCTCTCCTAACTGTGAGTCCTATCAAACTGCATTATTCTCCCACTAACAAGTAGGAGCATATATATTCCTAGTCTCACATGTTATCTGTTCACTGAAAACATGATACATGAAATGTTTTTCTGCTTCCTCAGACAGTATTTTTACATCTTTCATCTTTGTTTGTTTAACAAAGTCTAGATGTTCAGAAACTATAAAATGGTAGATATTCCTGCAAAGTAGGGAGTTTGAAACTTTTCCTATTTAAGTTTTATTGCCATGGTAGTAATTCAATTCCCCTATTGTGGAAAAAAACAGAAATATTATGATTAATAAAGTACAACCCCACTACAGATAACACACATATTCTAATTAGTGGTTTTAAAAAAAATTTTTTGTAGCCGATCAAAATTTATAGCCATACAATTTATGCCTATATGAACCATAGCATATTTTTTAAGTCAATTTTTTCATCTGTTTTTTGGTTCAATCTTTCTTGAAGTTCCAGTTCTGTTTAATGGTGAATTGCTTGATCTAGTGTCTTGAAAGAAAATGCATCCATGAATTCTTAGTCATTTTCCTCATGTGAAGATTTCCTGCTACTGTTCACTGGAAAAGCACGTGCTCCATAGTCACCTCCTGCTGCCAACATTGAATCTTATGCGCCTTGGCTGCAAGGTCTTCCTTTTACAATCATGGTTCACCCTTCATTGCTAAGTTCCTTGCCTTTATTTGTGGCATAGAGAAAATAGCTGACCAATGGCTTCAGAGAAGAAATTGTGAGTCGCTCTCAAACTTCTCTAACTTCACACCTTTTCCAGGTATGTGAGTGCCAAAACCATGGTTTCCTCAGTGGGGCTTGTGTTCCCTGGATCTCGATTAAGAAAATAGGCCCAAATTCTCCCCAGTCTAAATTTTCCTCAGAGTGACTGGGAGTTTTAATCCCATCCGTGGAGCAACTGAAAGACTCCCTTCTCAGACATGATAGAGTTCTTCTAGAGACTTTTTGGTCTCCCACTCTGGACCACAGAAAACCAGGAATGGAGTATTATTTATTTTCCACTTTTCTTGTTTAGACTAAGTCTTCACTCATGGATATTCACAAAGTGCTTTCCCTCATCACTAGTTGTTATGGATTGAACTGTGTTCCCTCAAAATTCATATGTTGTAGACTTAACCCCAGTACCCTCAGTATTTGAAGATACGGCCCTTAAGCAGTAACAGAAATTAATGAGGTCATATGGGTGGGTCCTACTCTGATCTAACTAGTGTGAGACACAGAGAGGAGGTCATCCGCAATCAACAAGCCAGCCTCGGGAGAAATAAAACCCGAAGACAGTGTGACCCCTGGACTTTCAACCTTCAGGAAGCTGAGAAAATAAGTTCATGTTGTTTAAATCTGTGCTGCTTTTATGTTCTGCTGTATCATTTCTAATCCTCCAGGTACCAGTGACTTCTTTAAAATAAAGAGGGGCTAGATCACGTACCAGGAAGCAGGGAAATAAGCAAAACTCTCATTTATTATTCTGATAATAGAGTTGTTATAAGTAAGGATTTGCAATGAATTAAATATCACTCTGTAACTAAAAGGAGTATTCATTTACATGGTTAAATGTCTAATTCAATCAGAAATTCAACAGGATTTAAATTAACAGTAAAAAGCTTTAGCTCCTGAAAAAATTACTAATAATCTAACCAACTCTGCTTCATTAATATAAAAAAAATAATACACAGAGAAAGAAATGATTTCTCAGATGAAAAGAACTGGTTTATGGAATAAAGATGCATGTTGGATGTAGGTCACTTTATACTTACCTTCCTACTTTTATTGAACCCCAACCAACATATAAACTACGCTAAGGAATGAGAAAGAGCATTCCTATGTAGTTGAATAAAAGAGAAAGATGCATCCGTGAAGACAAAATTTTAGGGAAACAGACCATGAAGAGAGATATCCAGAAGATTTTAGAAGGAGGCTTCATACATTATAATATTTACCCAGAATTTTTCTGTAAGTATTTCCCTGCTTTCTGACTTTAGTTCTTCTGTCCCACGGCATGAACCTCATCTCAGCAAGCTGTATCTAGCAGCTTCAGCAAACCATATCTGGTCTGTCTCTCTCATTCATGGTCTGATGATTGTCAAATGTGCATGCTGATTCACGTGACCTGGCATTATGCACTGAATAATGACTTTGGCATTCAAACTAGGTTTTTGATTTTTTAACTTGGAGACACAGAATAATGTACTCTTATAAAGCAAGTTAAGTATAAAATGGGCCTCGTAACTTGAAAAGGAATCCCAGCCATTAAGTAATGACAGATATTAGCTTTATAGTTAAGAGTATTGAAAAGCAGACTTTAAAATTTCATGTATCATTCACATGGAGGCAAAGTCTATTGTGTCAAAGAGAAGCGTTTATAGAGAACACAGAACCATTGATCAAAACCAAGAAAAATATTTCAAATGAAAGATTTGATTTTTAAATGTTTTCCAGAGAGAAATGCTTTTCTTTTATCTCATGTTTGATTTAATTATACTCTGAAATGCAGTTATCTCAAAGGAAAATGCACCAGCAAATCACTGTCAGTCTAACTGGGTAACAATGACTAATACAGAGAGACAGTAGTTGTGTGTGTGTGAGAGAGAGAGTGTGTGTGTGTAATAGGGACCAGAGGTACTTAGTTTCAAATTGAAGAATAAAAGGGATGGATTTTAATGATCAAATTGTCTAAGAAATTTGAATAATTTTGTATTACTAAAAGTAAAACAATTTAGAAATTGATCACTATTTGACATACTATTTTACTCTAGAAAGAGTATTTGATATGGGAATAATATGATGACATTTTAGGTAAAGTCTTGATTTGCAGCTATTATGAGAGAACTATAGGTACAAAAAACTATAGGTATTATATTATACAAAAATATTTTGTATTATATTATAATTCATGTGTATTATAATATAGCTTCATTGTTATAATCTAGAGAATATTAAAACACTCAAAATTTTTCTATGAATGTAAAATTTTAAAAAACAGTTTACTATGAAAGAGCCTTTACATTTTTAGTAGCTGTTTACTAATTTTGAAGTTTATTGAAACCTTAGGAAAAAAAAATAAGAAAAAGATAGATGCCCCTGGAGAAAAATTCTAGAAAGAACCCGACTGAATAGGCCTAGCTCTTCTTCATAAACTCAGAAATCAAGGACGTTAATGTGGTATAAAAAGACAATTCTCTTCAGTACTTAGGATGTGTAATTTCACCTCATATGCCAAGGTAGGAAAGATATTAAAAAAAAAAAAAAAAAAAAAAAAAAACAATGATGCTCCCTACTAGAAGCCACCACCAGTCCTCCTAATGAAACAAATCAAACTGGCATGGCCAACTCCAACAAGAGAAATGAAAAGTCTACTCCATTTGTGTACAATGAATCAAAATGCATTCTGCTGTCAAGTATAACTAATTAGAAAAAATGAAGAAAAAATGTGATTCCAACTCTTTGAAAGGCTGAGTCAGGAGGATCTCAAGTTCCAGGTCAACCTCAGCAACTTATTGAGAAACTGTATAGCCCCACCCCCAATTATTTTTTAAATGAGTTGAAGAGTAGCTTAGAATTAGAGCACATGCCAGCACATATGAGGCCCTGAAGATCTGACCATAAGGGGAAAAAAAAGATAAAAAAAAAGGTCTTTGACTTTTGGGAATAAAATGTGAATTCACATACACGTACACATACAGACACACATAAAATGAAATCTAACTTTGATTGAGGTTTTTGGTGGTTTTTTTTTTTTTTTTTTTTTTTTTAGTACCAGGCATTAAACCCAGAGGTGATACATCCCCAGTTCTTTTTTGTGTTTTATTTAGAGAGAGAGTCTCTCTAAGTTGCTTAGGGCCTCACCAAGTTACTGAGGCTAGTCTCCTGCCTCAGCCTCCTGAGTCACTGGGATTAC